>NC_058133.1:409073353-409346909 GCF_016433145.1 Gracilinanus agilis | reverse complement strand
AGAGAGAGAGAGAGAGAGAGAGAGAGAGAGAGAGAGAGAGAGAGAGAGAGAGAGAGAGAGAGAGAGAGAGACTTGGCTCCTCCATTAGTGGAAACATTGTACTGACTCTACCACACTCACTCCTGATGCTCACATTGATGGGGAACGCAGGCATCTGGCCAGTCAGACACACCTCTGTGACTCTTATGTCCTGCCATATGGAATCCAAGCCCCCTAGATAATTTACTTCACACACTATTCCCCTATGCTATATATTAACTAACCTTCACTGTCCTGGTTGTTTTTTTAGAATACTCTCCAGATTACTATCTTAAACTGTGGTGATTAAAAGTGAATACAATAAGGGGCAGTTAGGTGGCTCAGTATATTGAGTGCCAGGCTTAGAGATGAGAGTCTTGGGTTCAGATCTATCCTTATAGACTTCCTATCTGTGTGACCCTGAGCAAGTCAATTAGCTCCAATTCCCTTACTGTTCTTCTGCCTTGGAACCATGACTCAGGTGGCTTATGAGATTAAATCTCAAGATGGAAGTTGAGTTTTTTTAATTGGACACAATATTCTAGATGTGGTCTGCCAAAGGCAGAGTACATACGGACCATCACTTCTTTATTTGTTAACCACCTATTTATTTTTATTAGAAAGTTCTTTCTCTCTCAAAACAACCCAAGATGGCTTAGCTTTTATTTTTGGCTGCCACCTTGTCCTACTGACTCATATTGACCTTGTAGTTTGCTATAACCCCCAGATGTTTCCCACACAAACTGCTAGCTATGTCTCCCACATCTTGTACTTGTGAGTATGCTTTTTTTTTAACCCAAGTATAAGACTTTACATTCATCTAGGCTAAATTTCATATGATTCAATTCCACCCAATGTTCTTGCCACTTGAGATCTTTTGGATTCTTGTTCCAGTATGTTGGCTCTAGCTTTTGTCATGTTAAAATCTGAGAACATGGAAAGTCTTCTTGGGCAGAATGGGAAGGAATACTCCTATCTATGTGGATTCCCGCCCCGCATAGTATCCTATTATTTTTAATCTGTATCTCCTGCCCTGCCACACTAATATAAACTAAACTGCTTGGCAATTCTTAAACTGCTGTAAAGAAACTTAACAAATAGGTTGAATTACCATCAACAGGATGTAAGTTCCATTGAGTTCTCCTGTATAAGTAATAAAAGACATTCTTTCCCTGCCACATTAACAGAAGTAGTACATTAACACCTCAAAGCTATACTTAACATTTTCATCTACAAAGCAGTTAAAAAGACAGGATACTTATAGCATATAAAGGTGATCTATACCTGCTCTGAACTGTCCCCCAAATAATTTGGTCATTATTCAGTGAATCATGAAAGATTTAATAACAGTTAGAGGCCAGGATACAGGAGACTTTTTTTCTGGATAGTGCTCACTTTTTGTTAACCCAATTAGGCCCTTTGCCATAAAATTTCAAGACTCTGAAACCCTCATGGACAACACCTGCATATAGTACTCTCACCATTTGATGAGAAAAATGAGAAATAAAGAGTTATAATTACTTTCTTATGTGTATGCAAGAAGCACTGACATTTGGGAAAATGAGAAAAAGTCCCTTTTTTCCAAGGAGGGAGTACACATTATGTTTGAATTTGGAATGGATCCTAAACAGATCTTGAGTAAATGGTAAAATGTGAATATCAACTGACAATGTGTCTTGAAATGCCAGATATTTATTAATTGGCAAGAGGCACAGATAATTTCTATCTCTGTGATGGGAAGAAAAAAGCATGAGGGGAAGCCCAATACCCCCAACCAAATAATTTCAAACACACAGACCGACAGGCCTACAGTTGGTATTAAGCCAGAATTGTTTCACAAGGACGTGTCCTTGTGAAATAATCATAAATGTCTAGACTTGTGGCTATGACTTTTTTTTTAAAACTGTGACAACAGATAGGAAACATGGGCTGCCTTTGTCTGTGGAAAAACATCCTTCTTATCCAGTATTAAAGAACACTGAAAATTTGACATTTCCCAGAGTCTGCAGGCCAAGTTGACTTCAGTTTTTAAATTTCTCATGTGTATGTTTAATTCAAGTTGACTGCTTTGGTGCTGGTTATACAATTCTATAAGCCAGGACATCTTCGTTAGTGCCCTTGGCTAGGGTTGGACAATGTCAGCACAGTAACTGATGATCTCATGGGCATCTCAGCACAACTATCAGATTAGGAAATGATTATCAGGCAAAGGCATCATCTTTAGAAGCCATGAAAGAAGCACCTTTCTAATACTGAAGTTCCACCAAGATGGCTTGGGATATATCTACTAAGGGCCAGATTTTCAAGGTAATAGAATCATAGATCATAGGAACATAGCTTGGAGCTGAAGGGATTTTGGAGGCCATGTAGTTCAAATGCCTCATTTTCAGATGAAGAAACTCAAACCAACAGGGTTGAGTGATTTGTCCAGTCATACAGTAAAGTCCAGAGGGTAAAGATGTAGAGTTAAAAAGGATCACAGAGGCTACCTGGTCCAACTCCCACATTTTATAGATGAAGAAACTGTTGTCCAGAGATTTTGTGATTTGCCCAAGGCCAAGAAGTTTCATAGGTAGAATGTGAACTCAAACTCTTTTACTACCATAGCCAGTGCTCTTTATTTTGTACCGTGCTGCTTCACAGTCTGCTTTTGTAGAACATTTTAGCTTTTGAAAGACTATTTGAATTAATTATTTATTTTTTCTCATTAAAAAAAAATCTAAAGCATTCAACTATTTTTATTCTCATCTTAAATAGGCAGAAATGGACACAGGGAAAGAAGCATCTTGTTCAAATTTAGAGGCTAGTTAATGCCAGAGACAAGACTACAGTTTTCTGAATCTTAGCCTTATGTCTATTCAGCAATCCAAAACAATGCAGCAAGAATTCATGGAGCACCTGCCATAAGCAAGGCTTTGGGCTACAATAGGTAGTGATGAGGATACAAAGACAAAAGAAACCAGAACTTTTGTATTCAAGGATCCAACATTCTACTTAAAAGAAATCAATATGCATATAAATACGCATACATAGAAAAATTTAGGGAACAAGACAGCACCAAGAATGAGAAGGATAAGAAAAAAATTTGAAGGGGAGTACTTTTCAC
This sequence comes from Gracilinanus agilis, assembly GCF_016433145.1. NCBI lineage: Eukaryota > Metazoa > Chordata > Mammalia > Didelphimorphia > Didelphidae > Gracilinanus > Gracilinanus agilis. The sequence goes on along the minus strand of NC_058133.1, from coordinate 409,343,785 downwards.
AGAATCACTTTACTTCTGGGAATCACAGAATAGCCATTCTTGAGAGAAAGGATCTACCTACTTGTTCCCTCTCCTTCCTTTCTTCCTTCCTCTCTCCCTCCATGCTTCCCTCCCTTCCTCCCTCACTCCCTTCCTTCCTTTCTTCCTTCCTTCCTTCCTTCCTTCCTTCCTTCCTTCCTTCCTTCCTTCCTTCCTTCCTTCCTCTTTCTCCCCTCCTCCTTTCTGCCTCTCTTTAATTTTCTCACAGCCACCTCTCCTAATACCTAGCACAACACTAGACTCAGAGTAAGTTCTTAATATATGTTAATTAATGGAAATAATAACATTCATAGTTCATAAAGTAATACATCACATTTTCAGTTTAAAAATAAATGTATATGCATACATATTTATACAAACATATGTGTATGTAAAGTATACACATATTTATGTATATATCCATCTTGCCTCAGATTCTTAATCACTGTATGACCTTGAACAACTCACTTAGCTTCCTTCAACCTCAGTGTTTTCATATGTAACATGGGAATAATAGCATTAGTCTCCCAGGGTTCTGTGAAGCTCAAATGAGACATTACAGAAAGTGCTTAGCAAACCTTAAAGTGATATTAGTTGTCCTTATTCTAAGAGTCCAGGGGCATAGGTAGAATGGATAGTATATTTTCTTCTTACACATAAGGAAACTGTGACTCAGAGCTTAAGTAGAAGGACCAAATTTCATATAACTAGAAAATTACCAAGCTGGGATTAGAACCTAGTCTTTGCTATTCTGCATTTTGCCCACTGTCCTAAGGTTGCTTCTCTTTTGATTCTGTACTCCTCACTTGCAAGTTGGCTGAGGGATGAGTCAGCATCCAGAATCACAATTATATGATTTACCTAATTAGAAATGGGAGGCAAACTCCTATCAAGTCAATGAAAAACAGAGGGCGCAGCAACTATGGTACTGGAGGGAGATTTATCTGGGTAATGAGATTCTTGAACTTGCCTTGCCTATCAGCTTTAAATATGCTTGTTGATGGTCACTATTTCCTTGGAATAATAACAATAACTAACATTTCTTTTGCCCTTTAAGTTTTGTGATATACTTTACATATAGTAACTCATTTGATTCCCATAAAACCCTCTGAAGTAGGTGTTAATGGCATCATCATTTTACGTAGGAAGATAGTGAGTCTGAGAGACTTTGAGGACCTTGTCAAGCATGAGTTAGTTAGTATCTGAGGTAGGATTTGATTTCAGGATTATCTGATGACAAACCCAGAACTCTGTCCACTCTGGTACCTAACAAGCACTTGTCAAGCTACAAAGCATATTGGAATCAGGATCACTGCCTGGTGAGTAAAAAAGAGCAAGGATCTTTATTATGAAAGTATTTAATTTATTTTTATTATAGAGGGGATGCTTATTTGAGTATAGGTTTGACTAAATGACCTCAAAAATCCCTCCCAACCTTGAGATTGTACAATAATAAAAGTCTTTATTATTAACAAAAACATTTTACCTAATTATCTCATTTAATACTCATAACTATGCTATCAGTGTGAGCATAGTGGAAATATTATTTTCTTCTTCAATTGTATATGGATGAAATAACTGAGAATCAAAGAAGGGGAATAATATTCCTGAGGTAACATGATGAATAAATGTTAGTTGTGACTAGAAACCAGGTTTCCAGTAATCCCTGATTCTTCATCCTTGTAGTTTTCAACAATGTGTAGATGCTGGCACTGGTGAACACCTCAGAAGGGAGTATGATTTTATAAGTTATCCCTCTACAATTTTTAGGAATAACTCAATCAAGACTAAACACAAGAAGATCAGAAAATATGGTAACCTCGTTTCAGAGGAAAAATAAACACACAGATGTGTTAAGGTGAGGGGAAAACCTTCAAACAAATAGGGAGAGTTAAACAATCTCAAAACACGTTTTTAGAATATGGTTTGTTGAAATTTCAGACAGGTTAAATGTATGCCACAATTTGAGTGAAAGAATTAGCTTTCCAGGATTGCAATTACAATCCTACTTAGTTGTCATGGTGATCAGGCAGCATATAGATTTTGTCAGAGAAAGACATCAAGGGTGGTGAGAAGGGACAGTTTAGTTTTTGAATCACCACATGCCAAGTATCAACTCTCATCAACCATTTCTATGTGTAAAAAAACTGGTTTCTTTTTTGCTATGGGGAGAGATGTGGAAATTTGGACAAGGTGAAAAGGAATGGAGAAGAAGTTAATTTTGGTCAAAGGAAATTATGGGAAAAAGTACAGTACAATTAGTTGCTAGATTTTAGAGTTTAGGGGCTTAATAATAATAATAATAATAACAGTAACAACAATAATATAGCAACAATAATGATAACATAAAATATGTTTATTTTACATTAGCACTTAACATTTACAAAGAAATTCATATATCCATCATCTCATTCTATTTTTATAAGTAACCCTGTGAGATAGATGCTATAATTATACCCATTTTATAGGAAAGAAAATGAGCTGAGATTACATTACTTGAATATGGTCACACAGTTTGTGGGTGTTTAGAAAAGAATATGAAACTAAGTCTTCCTTAATCTCTTCTTGGTTTTGCTTCTGAATTTCCAAACTTTGCTACCCTAATGCCTGAGCTACAGTCTCATTCTGGAACTTTGCTCAGAATGTAGGTTTCCTCCCTAGAACGTCAATCCACCTGGAGGTCCTCTCCCTTTACAACATACTTCTACCATACCAGATCCTTTCTTTTACTACTGAATTTTTCCTGGGTGCCTCCATTTTGAGGACAGGATCAGGCTAACTTTTGTGTGTTGTCTTCCTCTCTTAGAATGTAAATTCCTTGAGGACAGGAAATATTTCCTTACTTGTTTTTGTATCCTGAAAGTTTAACACAAGGCAGGCAAATAAATAATAAGCACTTAATAAATTCTTCTTGCCTTTCCTTTCCCTGATACTTCTAGTAGGTTGCTATATATAGTATACAATGCTACCTTGTGATAGCAGTAGCACCATATGTTTACCAAGTATATTTTAATAAATAGGTAGGCATTATATTAGAGATTCCCTTCTTGCATCCCATCATATCTTCTCTGGTTTGCATAAGTCTTACAGCTTTCATACTATTTTTTTTCTGCTGAATTTCATATATCTCTGGGGTTATTTATTTCTAATGGTCTTCTATTCTCATGTCTTTTTCTTTATCAAATAAAATCTTTGATAAATAATAAGAGTATCAATTTTTGAGGATATTTTCTTGGACCAATGCTAGCAAATGCTCTTTTAAAAATACGATTTTAAATGAACAAAAATTTATTATTATTCTCTTCCAACTATCCTACCACCCCAAGTGAAAAAGAAAAACCAAACACTTGTAACAAATATACAGCTAAGCAAAACAAATTTCCGCATTTGTCAGGTTCTCAAACCCCTATACTTCTTATTGTGTACCCTGAGTCCATCACTTTTCTATCAGGAGGTCTGTAACATGTTTCATCACTGTTTTTCTAGAATCTTATCTATCTTCATGTTCACTGGCTTTTAGTTATTTTTTCCTGATCTACATTTATTTATTTATTTGTTTGTTTCAAATTAAATTAAATTTTTTAAATTTAAATTTTGAATATTTTTCCATAATAACATGTTTTATGTTCTTTTCCTCTCCCCCAAGCCCCCAAACCCCCCGTAGCTGACGCACAATTCCACTGGGTTTTACATGTATCATTGGTTAAGACCTAATTCCATATTATTGATAGCTGGACTAGAGTTATCCTTTAGTGTCTACATCCCCAAAAATATCCCCATCAGCCCATATGATCAAGTAATTCTTTTTCTTCTGGGTTTCTACTCCCATAGTTCTTCCTCTGAATGTGGCTAGTTTTCTTTCTCATAAGTCCCCCAGCCTTGATCTGGATTCTTGTATTGCTGCTAGTAGAGAAGTCCATTATGTTTGATTGTACCACAGTATATCAGTCTCTGTGTAGGTCATTCCAGTTCATATGGAATTCCTCCAGTTCTTTATTCCTTTGAGCACAATAGTATTCCATCACCAACAGATACAAAAATTTGTTCAGCCATTCCCCAATTGAAGGGCATTCTATCATTTTCCAATTTTTTGCCACACAAAGAGCGCAGTTATAAATATTTGTATATGTCTTTTTCCTTATTATCTCTTTGGGGTATAAACCAAGCAGTGCTATATAGCTGGATCAAAAGGCAGATAGTCTTTTAAAGCCCTTTGGGTATAGTTCTAAATTGCCATCCAGAATGGTTGGATCAATTCGCAACTCCACCAGCAATGGACTAATGTCCCAATTTTGCCATATCCCCTCCAACATTCTCTACTTTCCTTTGCTGTCATGTTTGGTAATATGCAAGTGTGAGGTAGTACCTAAGAGTTACTTTGATTTGCATTTCTCTAATTATAAGATATTTAGAACACTTTTTCATATGTTTGTTGATAGTTTTGATTTCTTTATCTGAAAACTGCCTATTCATGTCCCTTGCTCATTTATCAACTGGGGAATGGCTTGATTTTTTGTACAATTGATTTAGCTCCTTATAAACTTGAGTAATTAGAGCTTTGTCTGAGTTTTTTGTTATAAAGATTTTTTCCCAATTTTGTTGCTTCCCTTCTAATTTTGGCAGCATTGGTTTCGTTTGTACAAAACCTTTTTAGTTTAATGTAAGTAAAATTATTTATTTTGCATTTTGTAATCCACTGGTTTTTAAATCTTTTTAATTTTTTAATGTTTTATGATACTTTTATTATGTAAATTATTCTCTTGAGTCTGTTCAATTTACTTTGAATCAGTTCATGAGTCTTCTCAGTTTTCTCAAAAAGCATTCTTTTTATCATTTTCATTGGCACAAAAATATTCATAGCCAATATTTGTTCAGTAATTCCTCAATTGATGGATATTCCCTAAGTTTCCAGTTCTTTGTCAGAATAAAGAATGTTGCTATAAACATTTTTTTCATATAAATCTTATCCTTTTTAATTTCTTTATAGTTAAGTGCAGTAGTGAAATCATTTGGAGTCCTATATCAGAGAAACTTGCTACAAAAATGTTTTTCCCCCAGTTACCTGTTTTATTACCAATTTTACTATATTGTTTTTGTTTTGTCAAAACTTAATTTTATGTGATAAAAATTTATATTACTTTCTCTGTTGCTTTATCACTTATTTGGTCATGAGCTGTTCCACTGTCTATCTATCTATCTATCTATCTATCTATCTATCTATCTATCTATCGTAATTTTTTGCCAATCTAATTTGCATATGATGAGACCTTTTATATATAGGTTATGATGAGGCCCTTTATATATAGGTTATATATTCAATTAGAGCTTATCTTGGAATAGGATTTGAAATTTTGATTTATACCTAGTTTCTACCAGTCTTCATTCTATTTTCCCAGTAGTTTTTTGTTGAATAGTGAGTTCTTACCCCAATAGTGGTGATCTTTGGGTCCAACAAACTATAGACTATTATGTCCATTTACTTCTGTTTATTGTGTTCACAATCTGTTCCATTGTTCTACTTTTTTATTTCTTAGTCAATACCAAATAATTTGGATCATTATTGCTTCACATTTTTGTATCTGATACCACTAGGCCCTGGCCCACCTATTTTGCAAATCTTAAACTTTATTTCTACTTCTAATGGGCAGAGCTAACTAAAAAACCCATTCACATTATCTAATCTCAGTTCACTCAATTGATTATTGCTTTCATTTTTCATGAAGGTGTTATACTTTAGTAATGATTGCCACCACTGGAGTGACATTGAAAGTCTTTGCTAAACTTCAGTTTATCTCCAAGTTTTTTATTACTAGACATATTTTTAAGATCTATTAAATATGTATTTAAAGAAAGACTTAAATAATCATTTTAAATTTAGTTGATTAAAATAGTTACCACATAAATAATAAAAACCAACCTCTTGAAATGGGGTAATGTGTGATATTCATTGCTTACAAATTTTAGAACCATGAAAACATATGTGCATTTTCAGAAAATGTCAAAAAAGCAAAAAATGTGTGTGGGGGAGCAGTCTGAAGTAGATGGTTGAACATTTTTGTCTTGGGTTATAAGTTTCTCATCTGTCAAATAGAGATAATCATACTTGAATTATTTATTCCCTTCTTCAGAGTTGTGAGGCTTAAATAGACAAATGAAAGGCAAAGTGCTATCATAGAAAGAATGCTGAGTTTGAAGCCAGACAACCTGTTTGGATCCCTAATGGCTAGTTTATTACCTGGATGACCTTGAACAAATCACTTAAACTTTCTTCACATCAGTTTTCTGGTCTATAAATTGAGGAGTTTGGATACATGATCACTAAGTTCTAACTTTCTAAGATCTGATGAAATGCATAATAAAGTGCCTTAAAACATCTAAGACATAACTCTGAATGATCTAACTTTTGATTAGATTTGATTGCATGGAAATGTACTCTATTTCTTCCATATTAATGTTTGGGCACTGGGTCCTTAGACATTCACTCTCAAGACAGTATTGAGTAGATTCTGAAAAGCAAAGACTTCTCAAATTGAGCCAAGAGTTTGAGACTAAATCTTTGCAATTAAATAATTGACCAGAAGATACAGAGAATACATGGCCCCTCTATACTTATGGTTTACCAATCATTATACAGGTATTTAAATCAATACAGTATAATATCACTTTAAAGCTTCTCTTTCACCAAGATATCTCCCATTTATAAATCAAAATTATTTGGGATTCCTTGAAAGATAAGAAATTGAGATTATCCTGTTTGGAGGCTCTCTGATCATCAGTAGTGAGTATTCAAGCCAAAGTTGTTTACTGTATCATGCATAAGATCCAAAATAAATGTTAAATGGAAGAATGATTGTCTCTTGCTGGTGAGGCTTTCCAGGCACTTTCATTTGTGAATGACCTCAAGCTCTTTGTGTCTAGCCATCAAAAACTGAAGAGCCTCTTGAAAGAGGACTTTAACCACTCAGAACTTTCTGAGGTAAGTAGTATTAGTATTAGGGCAGCTACATGATGTAGTATATAGATTTGGCCTTGGAATCAGGAAGACTCATTTTTCTGAGTTGAAATATGACCTCAAACACTCATTAGCTGTGTGATCCTATGTAAGTCACTTCTCCCTGTTTGCCTCATTTTCCTCATCTGGAAACTGAGCTGAAAGGGGAAATCTCAAACAACTTTAGATTCTTTGCCAAGAAAACCCCAAATGGTGTCATAAAGAGGCAGACATAACTAAAATGAATGAATGACAAGAAGTATTATTTTTCTCAGCATCCTGTGATCTCTGATTACAAAACTCCTTCAAACTGATGTAGACTTGCTCATCAGTAAGGTTCAAGTTTTGTTAAGGAAACATTTATTGTTGACTTTATGAGAGAGCCATCTACATCATAGGAAATTCAAAGTATTTCCTATGTCCAAGACATTAAGCCAACTTTCAGCACAGCCTAAAGCAAAATATTCCTCAACTATACACATAACACATCAACCCAGAGGAACATGGATACACAGAGAAAACACTACAATTCTGCAGCCAACATGCTCTTGTGGGGGGACTGGGATTAGAGGGAGTTCTCATTTGGCTCATCCTACTACCGCTCTGCTGCTGCTGTATAATAAATCAAGTTAAACATGAACCCAGAGACTCATTCTTTCATTTTTTAAAATCAACTACCTATATGCAGCATCATGATGGAAAAGAGCCTTTTGGTACAGCAAATCTTTGTTAGGGCTACTGACAGCAGATGCCGTCTTTCTGTCCCACATATCGACTACCTGACCTCTCTGATCATAGCAATAATTATTCTCATTTTGTCGATGAATAACCTGAGATTAAGAGAGGGTCAGTGCCCTTCTAGGATCACATTATTTATGAGTGGCAGATTCAAGCTCAAGTTTTTCAAATCTACATCCATATTCTTTCCACTAGACCAAAGTCTACAATAGATGTAAGTAAAATTTTTTATTGGCATAAATTTTTAGTTAGTAAATCAAATCATTTATGTCTAAGTTTTTGTGATTACCAAAAAAACCACCTCACAAATTATGCTCTCTTTGGGAGAAGTATGTTTTCTGAGTGGAACTGGCTCTGTTCCCTTTATGGTGTTCCATCCTTCAGCAATGAAAGAATAACAGCTTCAAGCCTAATTCAGTCTTTGAATCCTCCCCACCCTACCCTCCACACCAAACCAAAGAGGAATTAAAATCCAGGCAATAGGAGCAGTAACTGTCCAGTATACAGATGTCTACTTGGAGCTGGCTGAGATCAACATTTAATTTAATACAGGTCACTGAACAACAGTTAAAAAGTAAGGTCTTTCGACTGCTACCAATCTATACTGGATGAAAACCAATGATCTAGAGGTGAAAGGCTCCATACACCATTACCTGATCCAAGAGACACTCTGCACTCTGGCTATTCTTCAACTCTGAAATACATGGCACCATATTTTCCAAAGGTCATCTTCATCAGACACGACATTGCTCAGACCGATCCTGCATGGGAATTTATGACACTTGGTTTGGAGAGGAGGTTAATTGAAGTGAACTTTGAGTTTCAAGAGGTAGATCTGATGCAAACCTGTACAATTAAAATGAAATTCCTTCCCTTAAAAAGAGTTCTATGATTATTTCACTATCTATGTGATCAATAGTGCTCTGTTCAGAGAATTGAGGGCAGCCATCATTTTATGCTACAAAATGCTAATTTGTTTCCCTACTTTTGCTAGACCAATTCACTTTTGAACAAGACATGCTACTACTAAATCTTAGTTCTCTAATGGATTTATGGATGCTATCTGTATAGCTAGAGATAATCACCTATTCCAACCTCTTTATTTTATAGGTGAGGTAAGTAATGGAGGGAGAGAATTAGCATATTTTGCCAGGCACTGTCCTAAGTTCTTTTTTAAAAAACAAATATTATCTTATTACTTGATTCCCATAAAAAATCCTATTAGTCAGATGTTATAATTAACCCCATTTTGCAGTTGAAAAAATCAAGGCAAAAGAAGAAAAGTCCCTTGCCAAAATATAAGATGTAAAAAGGAGGGCTGGGATTTGAACTCAAGTCATCTAAATCCAGAGTTAGGGATCTTTGCCCCAGTGATAGCAGATTTCTTAGCCAATTCATTTTGGAACTATGACAGAAAATATAGAGATGAATTGTGTTCCATTCTTATTTAGACAACTTCCACAGGACTGCTGCACTGTTTCCTCATTGCCTAGTGGGCTGTAAAGTACATTTGTGGAGTATATCTCATATATTTCTTGTGAATTCTTTAGTATCAAATATGATTCAAACTCATATGGTGCTATTCTTCTGAAACCTGATGTGTGATTTTTTGCAGATCCTAATTTTAAAATCTTGTCAATTTACTCTGCTTTAGCCTCATTTTCTTACAGGTATGTTCCTAGCAATACCAATGTCTCCACAGGGTTTCAGGAACTGGAAGCCTCAAGAGCTCGCTAAGCCCCTCTGCAAAGCGACATGCTTTGTTTCTTAATGACACTGAGATAAAGAATAGACTTAGCAAATGGTACACAGGTAATATTTTTACAGAAAAATAATGGAAAGCAACAAAACCACAATTTTCCCCCCTTTCTTCCTGTTTATCTATCATAGACGGAAGTAGAGGCTGAGCCAAAAAGTATATGACAGTGTTTAGAGGAGGGCTAAGTAATCAAATTTTGATTTCTGCTTAGGTAGAATTAAGAGTGGAATTAAAAATGAGCTCCCAGGTTTCAGATGAAACAAATGTTTTCTGGTCAATATTACTACCTTCTAGGTAAATTCTAAGGCCAGTAGAAAATAAATAATTAGGCTTTCAAAACCAGATTTTCTCAAAATAATTATGAGATTTTGGAAGCAAAGAACTAAGTGAAATTAATACTTGAGGGCAATATTCTCAATAAAATCTTTACTGATTTTTACCCCCTCCATCCTATTAGTGTTCTCTTTTCATCTTCTTCCAAATTATTTTGTATTTACTTTTCTGCGTGGATGTAATATTTGGATTCCTTCCATGGAATTTAATCTCCTTAAAGGCAAAACCCCTTTTATTTTTTATTTTGCACTCCCAGTGTATAATGCAAGGTTAGGGATATAGTAGAGATTTTATAAGAAGAGACTGAATTGAATTGTATTGAGGTGCTTTGTTTTCTTTAGCATAAGTGCTAACCAGGCAGCTAAATGGTTCAGTGGGTAGAGTTCCAGAGTTCAGATGTAGTCTCAGACACTTGGCAGCTGTGTGACCACAGGCAAATCATTCAGCCCTGTGTGCCTCAGTTTCTCATCTGTCAAAAAATATAGAGAAGGAAATGACAAGCCATTCAAGCCTCTTTGCCAAGAAAACCCCAGATGAGGTCATGAAGAATTGGACATGACTACTAACCAGGACCTGGGACAGCAGTTAGTACTAACTTGGTTGGGGTTATAGAAATATATGACTCACTAAGCATCACTATCCATCCACTATCTGATTTTTTTTATTCTTTAGAATGAGATAAAAAGGTGAAAAAATGCACCAATATTCTTAGCAAGTATTATAATATTATCATTAATGAACTGATGCAACCCAGGGCATTTTTACCATTTTATTCTCTCAGTGGTGACATGCTATTTCACTAACAATCACTCACGCAGTCTTATGACCCATAACAACGACTTGACTCAGAGGCTAGGCTTAGGGCTTGATTATATAAATGCCATCTCTGTTCCTGCTGTCACTCTGGGGATGATTTGATTGGGCACATAATAAAGATGACCTTCAGGTGGAGGAATTCACTTCCAATTCCTAGAGATACACAATGAAAATAATCTTTAAGTACAGAATGAAAATATCTCACTCCAGGGGAGAAAATGCTGGGTGTAGGTGTGAATTTCTATTCTACAGCTTAGTACCTGTCGGTCTTTTAATAAGGGGCTTTATCTCTTTTGCTCATTTTCTCATTAGTAAAGTGATGGAGTTAGTTGTCTTCTTCTATGTCTATGATCTCATGATTCTTTGCTTATGCAAAGAAGAGAGGAGAAGAGAGGAGATGAAGGTAGAGGAAGAGAGGAGAGAGGGAAGGAGGGAGTGAAATAGGGGGAGGTGGGGTCCAGGAAACAATTTTATTTCTTTATTTTAAAGGACTATCTCACAGAATTATAAAATTAAATTTTTCCTCTTTATATGGAAACATAATTGGCTAAATCTCTAGATTGATGGCTTCTGAGATTCCTGCTAATTCCTGATCTATAATCCTAAGATTTGTGAGCCTAAATTTATGGCTACCTAGGAATTTCATTCTGATGCCATGCAGATCTCGTAGATGGTTCACTTGCTGCCCACTTCTCCTCTCTCATTTTCACATGGGGGCTGGATGACCAGGCAGACACATGAGGTCTGAGGCATCACATCTGACTGAGAGCATAATGGCAGCAGCATAGGGAGATATTACGAAGATGAAGGCATCCTTTGTAGCTTCTGAGATATGAACTGTTGTGGGAGATCTCTGCTTTCTTAACCACCTGCTCCCAGCCTACTCTTCTTCACTTTCCACCCCACCCAACCCCATCACATCACACAAATCCCATTACCCTCAACTACTCCTTTTACTTCACAGGGATAAGTATCAAAGATAGGGATCATAGGATCATAGACCTGGGAAGATCCATGGAGTCCAACCTGGGAAAAAGATAAAATTGATTCTTTCCTTTAGCAGTCTCTTCTCTTTGTTCTATATGGGATCCAAATTTAGTATAATTTTAAAATGCACAAAAATAATCTTAATACTCTCATTCGCTAAATTGGATCTATATAGCTAATTGGAACTAAGCCTCTGAGTTGTTCATAACCTTTCAGTAATTAGTAAAGGGGATGTAGGCAGAGTTGATCAGTCCTGTCATTAAAACATGCTTTTATCAATGGTCTGCAGGATCAAATAGATAGAGCACATGTTCACTCACCAACTGTTGGGAGTGGCAACATTGTACATTTTGGGAAAAGTACTAGACTTGACAAAGGACTTGACAAAGTACAAAGGACTTGAGTTCAATTCCTGGATCTGCTGTTTGACCTTGGACAAATAGTTTAACATCTCTGCGTCTCTCATTCCTCATCCTAAAACAGAAGAATGTTAGACTCAATGATCTCTCCTTTCCTTTCCAGATTTAAATAGGTTCTTGACTAATAGGAGAGATGGTCAGAAATAACAAACAAACCATATATGAAGAGTTAGTGTATTGGAGATAGCATGGTATTGTGTTGAGTGTACCAAACTTGGAATCTGGAAAACCTAAATTTAAATCCAGTCTCAGGGACTTATTAGTTATTTTAACTTGAGGAAGTCACTTAACATCGATGTGCCTCCGTTTCTTCATCCATAAAACAGAGATGAAAATAGTCTCTCTTTTATGGGATTGTTTTGAGGATCAAGTAAAATTATATATGAAAAATATTTTGCAAACCTTAAAGTGCTAAACAAATGTCAGCAGTTATAGAACTCATAAAACTTAGCTGTCTAGGAAGAGGACTTTAGATACTTACTAGCTGTGTGACCCTGGGCAAGTCACTTAATCTCTCTTTGCCTTAACACACTGGAGAAGAGAATGGCAAACCAGAGCTAGGTAGGTGGCTCAGTGGATAGAGTGCTGGATCTGGAGTGAGGAAGACCTGACTTCAGATCTGATCTCAGATACTCACTAGCCACTTTAGCCCTGTTTGTCTCATAACTAAAACAATTTGGAGAAGGAAATGGTAAATCGCTATAATATCTTTGACAAGATATCATATATTGTGATCCCAATTGAGTCACAAAGAGTAAGACATAACTAAATGACTGAACAACAATGTGATGCAGCAGAAAGAGTCCAATGCTAGAAGTCTTTGGAGAACTAGATTCCAGTTTTGGCTCTTGCTGTGACACTGAGGCTTCAGCTATCTTGTGTGTAAAATGAGGCAATGGGCTGGATAAACTGTAAGGAACCTTTTTGCCCTAGGATTCTATGATTCTGTGCTCTTAGGCAAGCAACTTTATCTGCAAAGGAGCCAGCAACATATCCCTTGTAAAGGTAAGGAAGAAGGACTTGAGCACAAAGTAAGATAATGAATAAGAATAACAATAATAGTAATAACTAGTATTCACATACCACTGGATGGTTTGTAAAGCACTTTACAGACATATTATTGCATTTGATAATGATGTAGCTAATTCTCTGTTCAAACTTAACATTAAAGAGTGCCTAACATAGCATCTGGCATATAGTAGGTGCTTAATGAATGCTAGTTGGTTAATTTATTGAGATTTTGTATGTAGTTCTGGACTTGAATGTTCTTTGGAACACTGAAGAAGTAAAGGGTTCAACAGGTATGAATCTGAACGATAGCAGATGGAAGCACAAAGGCTAACGCTGGCAGGCACGTGAGATCTTTTCTTGGTTTGCAAGCTTTTTGGTCTCAGGAAGTTTTTACACTTTTAAGATTACTGAGGACTTCCAAAGAACTTTTATTTAGGTAGATTTTGCATATCTATCTGTCTATCTATCTATCTATCTATCTATCTATCTATCTATCTGTCAACCAAGATATATGCAACTATACATATATATTAATTCCTAATATGATATGCATATTTATATATACATACATTTTTTATACAACAATATTTTATACAACAATACAACATATTTATACATATACATACAATATATTTATATATATACATACAAACACACCCCATACATATACACATACAAATACATATTGGGATTTACAATGTCATATATGAGATATATAAATGTATTATATTGGGCATTAAACTGTATCATATTAGGAACTAAAATGTATATAATATACACACCTACATATATATCATATTAGGAATTAAAATGTCTTAATATTATTATCAAAGTAGTTTTTACTTGACACATGTCCTGAAAGGTTCTCAGAGACCCCCAAAGAGTTCACAGTCCATACTTTGAGAATCACTGATTTAGCCCACACCATCATGATATCTGCAATTCTCTGATATTGCAGACTGGGAAACAATTATTAGTCTAATAGCAGATAGCTAATAATAACATGATATTTTAAGATTTATACACATGTGATCCTTAAAAGAAACTAAAAAATAGGTAATGTGGATATTAATTTAAACCCAATTACAGATGACAAAACTGAAGCTCAGAGAATTAAAAACCTTACCCAGAATAATTCAGTTAGGAATGACAAGATTGGGGACAAGATCCAAATCCTAGTTACTTTGGATGTTCAGTGCTAGTTCAGTGCTCCATCCCACATTTCCTGCCATCACTACATCCACACAGACCTTCAGAACTTTCAGGGTACCAATAAGCAAAGTATTTGCTGTTGTTCAACTGCTTAAGTCACGTCTGACTCTTTAGGTTCTCATTTGGGGTTTCCTCAGTGAAGATACTGGAGTAGTTTACCACTTCCTTTTCTATCTCATTTCACAAATGAGGAAGCTAAGGTGAACAAGGTTAAGTGACTTCTCCCAGATTACAAAGCTAGAAAGTATCTAAAGTCAGATTTGAATTCTGGAAAATGGATCTTCCTGACTCCAAGCCAGGCATCTAATCTCTGCCCTACCTACAATACTGGTATATTGGTATACATAAAACTGGTTTAGGGGTAAGGCTAAATATGGTAACATGGGAATACAGAAGATATTGCAAAGAGACAAAGAACAAAACATGCAATTAAATTAATCAGTTTTTAGTTTAATTTCAGTCTTGGGTGGGATCATAGACCCATTCCACACTCATTCTCTTTTTCTACGCAGAGGGACCTTCTGTTTGTCCACTTTGACCTTTGTCTTCCAGAGTCGCTCTTCTTCTCTTCCACTAGCAATCAGAGCCTGCCTTTCTATTGCTTTCTCTCCTGCTGCATTTTATTTCCCAAGGTTCTCCTGAGGATTCGATTTGATCTGTTTCAGGTGTCCAGACCATTTAAGGCGTGAGCGCTTTATCTGTTGCAGAACTCCCAAGGCACGAGGCGAGATCAAATCGAAAAATGAAACCGTCAGATATAGGAAACACAGCCCCCAAGATAGCTCAGAGGAACCTTATGCCCTCAACTTGAATCCTTTTCTTCTCTGAGAACAGTTCAGAATTCTAAAGCACAAAGAGCATTCTTGCCATCTCCTTTTGGCATCAACATTGGCTCTATAGAGGAGCTAAATTTTATCAACCACCTGCATAGCAAAAGCATCTACTCCCCTGATATGGTACTGTGCAAGAGAAAATGATTTTCTGTCCTTATTGGAAAGTTTATGAAATACTAAAGTTTTTCCTTCTCCTTCCCTCCCTCCCTTCCCTGCCCCCATTTATTTTCAAGGTTTTTCTGCAATCAATGTTAAAATTATACAGCATTTCAATCCATTTCTCAAAACACATCTCTTGGTCCCATTCAAAATGAGGAGAATGAATGATAAACACTGCATATGCTAATCCCTAGAGTATTTTATTCCATTAAAAGGATTTATTTAACTCTGAACCAAAAAAATAAAAAAAGAGCACTTATGTTAGTGAAGTATAGCATTTGAAAAAAGATCTTAAAAGTGATATTTCTTGTTTGTCAGATTACTTGCTGCATTGCCACTGCTCTGGTATATAATTCAAGATGCCAGTGTAGGAACAATATATTTTTCAGGGTTTATACCTTCCCTTCAATGCCTCACTTGCCCATGGTTCATAATTAGTAGAATTTAATAAATTCACAGAGAAGGAAGTAATAATAATGACTTCAGACATTTGTGGGGGGGGGCAGCTAAGTGGCACAGTGGATAGATTGCCAGGTCTAGAGAGGCAGGAAAACTCATCTTCCCAAGTCCAAATATGGCCTCAGACAGTTAGTAAATGTATGACCTTGGACACGTTATTTAATCTTGTTTGCCTCAGTTTCCTCATCTATAAAATGAACTGCAAAAGGAAATGGCCAACTACTCCAGCATCTCCAAGAAAACCCCAAATGGGGTCACAAGAGTTGGGCATGAGTGCAAAATGATGGAAAATTAGGGTCTTCCAAAGTACTTATAAAATATATATCATTTAAGTCCCATAACAATACTGTGAAGTAGGTACTACAGATATTGTCAAACCTTGTTTAATAGATAAAGAAACTAAAGCTCTCAAAAGTTGTGATTTGCCTATGTTTATATAGCCATTAAAGACAGAGGTAGGATTTGAACCCATGTCTTCTTGAAATGTTTAGTGCTTTATCCACAATGCTGTGGGAAAATTTTATGCCTCAAACATGAAATCATGAAATTTCCATAATTTGGGTATTTCTTGCAATGAATGAATATTGTTTTGGACCAATCCTTCAGAGGGTGATTATTGCTTTATTTCAAAATAAAGACAATCTCTTGAGACCTGAATGCATATCTGAAGGGAATTTTATTTAATAACTGTGTCCCAACAGTATCCTTCATCCCCTATTAAACAACTCTGGAAGAAAATATCCTCAGAGTTTAGAGGCTTTTAGGCTATAGTTGATAGAGGGACAAGAGTTAAACATAAAGAAAGAATAGTAATATCAAGGAGGCAGTGGGAGGAGTATTTCATCTTTTCCACTGTATTCATTAAGGTTAGATAAGGGTGAAGATGAAGAATGACAATATTTTGAAATTCCCTTAAATAATTGAATGTTGGTATGTTTATAGAATGTTCATGCTGAAAGGGCCCTTCTAGGTCATTTGATGATTTCTACAGTCACACAGAGAGTTTTTGAAAAAGTTAGGACCCAAATTTAGGTCTCCTGACACTTCAGTTCTCTTTCCAAGCACATCACATTAACTCTTTACAAA
Organism: Gracilinanus agilis; assembly: GCF_016433145.1. Taxonomy (NCBI): domain Eukaryota; kingdom Metazoa; phylum Chordata; class Mammalia; order Didelphimorphia; family Didelphidae; genus Gracilinanus; species Gracilinanus agilis. The sequence goes on along the minus strand of NC_058133.1, from coordinate 409,326,964 downwards.
AAGGGGTTGTTTTATATCATAATATTTTTTGAAATTAACATGATGATAGAATTGAGCCATGTTGGTAGAAGCTACAGGAATATAACCAGAACAGGAAATGAAAATCCACTCCAGTATTTGGTCAATAAAAACCCAAATGGATTCACAAAGAGTCAGTCATTACTGAAAATGACCAGACAAAAACAAACAGATATAAATGAAAAACAATTTTTTCCAACTTTATTCCATGCTTAGGCATAGATTTGCTTTGTTTTCTTTTTTTTTTTTTAAATATGATTAATAGGATTTATTTTCAGGTAACTCAACCCTTCCTTCTTCTCACATCATAGAAGGCATCATCTGACAAACAGATATGTATATATAGATTATATCTTTCATATTTCCATTTTCAGTTTATTCTCTGCAGGTGAACATTCACAAGTTATTCTTCAAATATTAAATCTGTAGCTGTATACAATATTTCTTTGGTTCTACTCATTTCACTCTTCATTATCTCAGGTAGTTCTTTCCAAGGTTTTTAAAAAATAAATTTACTCATCATTTATTACAATGCAGTAGTATTCCATCACAATCTTATGCCGCAATTTATCTTGACATTCCCCAATTTATGCACATCCCCTTGATTTCAAATTCTTTGCCTCCACAAGGAGAGATGCTATAAATATTTTGGAATGTGTAAGTTATTTTCCTTTTTACTTGTTCTCCTTTGGAAACAAAGTCCAGGATGGTCTAAGAGTATACATAATTTTATAACTCCTTAGGAATAATTTCAAATAGCTCTCAAAATGGCTGGAATAGTTCATAATTCCACCAATCACCAAAAGTTTCCCCATTTTTCACATTCCTTACAACATTTTTCCATTTTGACATTTTAGCCAAATTTATGGGTGTGAGATATCTCAGAATTGTTTTGGATTGCATTTCCCTAATCAGTAGTGATTTAGAGCATTTTGGTTTCTTCAGCAGAAAATGTCTATTTATGTCTTTTGCTTAGTTATTAATTGGGAGTTGACTTAAAAATTTGATAAAGTTCTCTATATATTTTTGAAATGAGACCTTTGAGAGACCCTCTATGAAAATTCCTCCCCAATGTTCTGCTTTCCTTCTCATCTTAGCAATATTTGTTTGATCTATTAAAAAACCTTTCAATTTAATAATCTTAAAATTATCCATTTTATATCTCACAATGCTCTCCATCTCTTATTTACTCATAAATTCCCATTTTATCCACAAATCTTCTGAAAAGTAATATGTTCCCTCTTCTTCTAATTTGCTTATGATGACTCTTTCTATGTCTAGATCATGTATTCATTTCATCTTATCTTGGTGAATGGTGTAAAATCTTGGTCTATATCTAATTTCTGTCAGACTATTTCCAGTTGTCCCAGCAATTTTGCCTAAATAGTAATTTCTTCTCTTATTAGCCTAGATCTATACTTATTCAAATACAAGGCTACTATAATATTTTACTATTATTTGTTGTATGTTTATTGTATTCCAATGATCTACCTTTCTATTTTTTAGCCAGTACCAGAGAGTTCTGATAATTACTACCTTATAATACAATTTAAAATCTAGGACTCAGACAGTGTTTTCTTAAGAAGAAGAGTGTCTTTGAAAAATTAATGCTAGGTATAAAAACAGTTGAAGTTCTAGATAGCAATCTTATTTCACTGATGATATGCCTAAGTGTTGTGTTGAATAGAGCTCTACAACTGGCTTCAAGGGGACTCATCACCTGAGTTCAAATCTAACCCCATGCACATTAGCTATATTATCCTGGGCAAGTCAGTCTCAATTTTGTCATTTGCAAAACAGGGATAAAAATAGTGCCTACTTCACAGGCCTGTTGTGAGAGCCAAATGAGATAACTTAGGTAAAGTATTGTGCAAACTTTAAAACACTCTATATTCACTAACTAGCTACTTATAGTATCCCCTGGCAACTCTGTTGCACTCATTTTTCTCATCTGGAAAATGAGTATAACAGTTTCTTCCTTATAGGTTCTTTGCCATAATCAAATAAGATAATATATGCCAAACATTTTGTGAGTCTTAAAACATTATATGATTAGGGTCAGGGACTGGACCTGTGATTTCACTGGCTTTGAACAATTACATTTGATGAAACACCTTCTCCAAATGAAGGCTGGCATTTTCTCTTTTACTTAAGGCTTTAAGTAAAACACTGAAAAGTAAAGTGTTTTGCCTAGGGCCAAGCAACCAGTATATGTGAGAGGATGGACTTGAACTTGAGTTTTCCCAGCATGAAGAACAACTTTCTATCCATTAAGTTTTAATAAAATTACAGAATTTTATAAAACTTAGTTATTATTATTATGCTAAGAGGTATCAGCATCCCTGAAAATGCAATCCACATATACATATTCAAGGTCTTTTGTAAAATCAAAGGCAAAAATATTACTTTGGCTTATTGATGGCAAAGAAAAAGTTTTAGAATTAGTAAATTAATTACATTCTACTTCTTTCTCTCTTCACTATTATTAAGAAGAAGACCATAGATGCTATGGGAAAAAACAAAAACATTAGATTTGGAGTCAGATGCTAAGAATTAAAGTCATGGTCATATCACTTACTAAACATGTGACTTTGGGCATATCATTTATTCTCTCTGCCTCAGTTTCCTCATCTGTAAAATAAAACTGATAATGCCTTACTATGTATCTTACAGATTGTTGTTAGGATCAAATGAGAAAATGTATGTAAATGATTTTAGAACAGATACAGCATTATAGAAATACAAGTTATTACTCTGACCATTGAAAGGATGCCAACAGCAACTATTTCAACAAGGATAATTTGCCTGAGATTCACTCTGGAGATTGAAGCAAAAATCTTCCTTCCTACGACAGTCAAATGACATTGATTTCCTGTTTTAAAAACGGTCTGAGAAGAGGTTAAGTGTTTAGGCCTGAGTAAGGCATGCCTTGGCCATTAATGCTATTTCAATAAGTGGCACTATTTGGGGAGAAAATTAACAACTTGTTTTCATGCTAAAAAGTCTAGATAGTGATCTGAAAGATTAAGATGTGACTCTCAAGACACAAGAAGAAGCATTGTGACTTTCATATCTTTGTAGTTCCCTGAAAAGTCACCAATATTCAAATAACCAGTGGCCCACTAGCATTTCCCTAGAATGAATATGGTGTCATAGAAAGGAAGGGAAACCTAGAAAAATGGAGTTCAAATCCCAGGTCTAAAGATTTCTAACTATCTCAGCCTCAGATTTCTGATGTGACAAAACAGGAACCGATCTTGAAGGGTTGTTTTAAAGACTAAATCAAAAGATAATATAGGTAAATAATTTTTGCAAATCTTAGTGTTACACAAATGTGAATTATTTCATTAGCCAGGATGTGTTTTGTTTTGTTTTGTTTTCTTCACTTTGAAGAACTTTCTTTGTAGAAATTCCCTCCACTAATCCAGAGTGGCAATTTATTTGTAATTATAAGCTCAAAATAGTGACCTGGTCCACTGAGGATTAAGTGACTTCCTGTGTATACCATATAGATTTAAAATCTATCTATCTATCTATCTATCTATCTATCTATCTATCTATCTATCTATCTATCTGTCTGTCTGTCTGTCTGTCTGTCTGTCTGTCTGATAGTATACTATGTGTGTTGATAATATCCATCAATTAGTTTCTTCCTTTTGGTAATGAGGTGATATTTTTTTAAAGCTTCCTTAAGGTGGTAGACCCTATTAAACCTTTCATAAGATGAAGGAATTGTTTACTGGATTGTTAGATGGAACTGTGTATCTTGATCTCATCTAGCTCATCAAGTAATTAATAAGATGTTTTGGATTGATTTTCTCTTTAATTTGGAGCCCATATTTAGTACTATTTGTGAAAAATGATGAATGTAAAAGTACTTATGACTATAATGAGTTTAAACTGTATATCTGAAAAAAGGCCATTTTCTATCTATTATTCTTTACATTTTGCTGTCGGTAATTTGTTTTGAATAGAGAACAGTTTCATTATTATCATTATCATTAGCTAAACCCCACTCTTCAACTGGCAAAAGGAATTGTGAGAAAATTCCTTTTACCATTACAGATTGTCAACTTTTTCACAACTTATATTTTAAAGGATTGTTTTATAGCTAAATATTACCTACATGGAAAATAATACAACAGAATCAAAAGAAAAATCCAACACCTGATAAAATTCTGCACAATGAATAGATCATAGAAAGAACTCCTAGGACCATTTAGAAATAACATTATCCATAATACGCAAAACAATCATAACAGAAAGCTTAATTTACCTTTATACTTAAATCAATGCCCAAATATAAATGCACGCTATGGCTATTGTCACACAATAATAACCTCAGAAATTCCACATTTATTTTTATGGATATCTTGCTCAATTGGATTTGTTGGTACTCACTGATGAGATGTTCCAACATTTCAGGTTGCAACCCATTTGTACTTGCCTGTCCTGTGTAACTCATAGATATTTCCCACAAATTCATAAGACAGGATTTACCCAATGTTCAGGGACTTTCATCATGCTCCCTAACCACGTGTCCAATGGTTATTTCTTGCCTTCATTATATTTTTTGTTTATATTTTTCACTCACAAATACGATAATAGATGATTGGGTCATAGAACCATAGATTTGAGCTTGAAGGAACTTTAGAGGCCTTTGAGATCAAATCTATTACTTTACATAAGGGGAAACACATTCAGGGAAAGAATAAAGTACAAGTAAACATTATTAAGTAGCAAAAATAAAACTTTTGCTTTTATTATTGGTTACTAAAAGCATTAAAGAAAAAATGACCTCTGTTACACTTATTACCTGGGTAACCCTGGGAAAATCACTCAACCCTGTTTACCTCAATGTTCTCATCTATAAAATGAGCTGGAGAAGGGAAGGGGAAAATCACTCCAGTAATTTTGTCAAGAAAACCCCAAATGAGGTCATAGAGAGTCAGACACAATTGAAAACAGGTTAAAAAACAACTGTCATAAAGTATGATACTACTTTCATGGGGATAAAATTCTCTCACCATTTTGGATCTCTCTTTCTGACACAAACACAATCTTTTCTCCTAGGAGTTTTTCATTTTTAGCAGGGAAAAAGGATATCTCCTGTAACTTTTATCCACAAGTGTCCTAGGTGATTAGATATCTCATTTCCACTGAGTTTTAGCAACCCCTCTATTACCTCACCAACTCTTCTCTAGTATTTTCTCCTTGCTCAAATTAAATTTGATGCACCTAGACCAGTGATGGGCAAACTTTTTAAAGAGGGGGCCAAAGGAAAGGAAATGCTCATCTGTCAGTCTGTTTCTAAGGCAATTTTTTCAAAGTTTTATTGTATTGTATCCTACTCATTGTATTTGTCAGATTAGGAATAATGTCCTGTGGTCAGATAGAATATTTCAGGGGGCTGCATCTGGCCCGCAGGCTGTAGTTTACCCATCACTGACCTAGATTGTTGCTGTTGATGCCTGAAAGAATAAACTTCATAGCAATAAATAGTGACCCAGTCTTTGTTACATTTATTATTAAAGTTAATATTTTTCTTGCCAATCAGAAAGCAGACAGTAAAGTTTTAGGAATTATAAATTTAATAGTGGCTATGCCATCAAAGACTGAGCTAACACCGAAGCCTCCCCTGGACAACCACATATTGTAGTTTCAGGATTTGGTGCTTTGAGATGACTCAGAATATCTTGGTCACTATGGGAATAGGAGTGGAGGAGTATGAACCACTAAACTGGGAAGAAATGAATGTTCTATAGCTCTTAAAGCAAAACTTGTTAACCTTTTCTGTGTCATGGACCCTTTGGAAGTCTGGTGAAGCCCATAGACCCTTTTTCTGTATAATGATTTTAAATGCATGATATAAAATTCACATCTCAGGTTAATACAGATCTCAGGTTAATAACACTTGCCTTAAAGAAATCCTCTCAGTATTCATCTCTGTTCCTTTAAGACCAGCATATTAGGACTCTACAAGCCTCTTCATAAAAGAGATGAGGGACAGGTACCCTTCTCTATGGAATTAGAAATGGCTAACTAGCACATGTCCTGACTTAGGTAAGCTTGAGACTGGATAATAAAAGCACCTACTTTGCAGAGTTGTTGTCATCATTAAAAGCAACATTTGCAAAGTCTTAAGCATAGTGCCTGTAGGTGCTATATAAATGAGTTTTCCCTTCCCTTCCACTTTATGCTTCTTTCCTGAGCATAGGTGACTGAATGGTGATCCTGAGATGGATAGTCTTATAGACAAATTTGTGAATTTGAGAGCTTGGGAGCTCTTGGGTCTTTCAGCCAATAATACCTCTTTTGGGAAGATACATTCTACTACTGATAGAGTGCTTTTTTGTAGGAAAAAATTGTCACTAATATCAGAAGGAGCCCTATTGCTAGCCTGGTGGTTAGCTATAAAATATGGACTTTGAGGGAGATGGATGAAAATTAAATATCAATTCAACTATCTTGGAAATGCTGTGTTTTGATTTTATTTTAAGCATCAGTCTCCCAGGAGACTAAAATAATAATTATAAATGACCGATGCTTGTTTAATCAATGCATCCTTGTGAGTCTTTTCTGTTAAGCATTTCTCTTTACATGGAGGAAATAAATAGCCGCCCTATACTTATTTACCTTGATTATCACATACTTTTCTTCTCTTTGCACTCCTGCCCTCCCCCATCCTTTGAGAAGAACTTAGATACAAACCAAATTTAAACTTTAAGTGATAAGTTACAGGGAGGAGGAGCATTGTAAAGAGTCATAGAATTCAGGAGCCTGACCCCTCTCTATAGAAGTCAGACTCTCTCAGTACTGAACCAGACCATGCATGCCTTGGTCCAGACCTAGGAGGTCCTTAAGAAGGAAAGGATGAATATCCCATCTTCCTGGCCCAACAGAGATTTGCTACATGTCATTACATGATTACATTACATTACAATAAATAAAATAATAAAATACGCCTCTCAATGAAGCTAGAAAGATTGAAGAAGTCATCTTGTAGAGAAAAAAATCAAGAAGTTAAATATTTAATAGCGGCTTAATTCTTCCTAATTATTTATAATTCCTATGAATTTTTGTGATGTTTATATTATTTTTCTTAAAATGAGATTATATTGATGACTTTTTAAATGTTGCCATAATTTCCACCAATATTCCTACATTTCCACAAAGGCCATTCCATATAACAAATAGGGTTTTTTTAAAGGTGAAAAAGAAAAAAAAGTAAGGTTAAGAGATCAGTTTAACTTAATTGAGAGTCTAAAAAGAATATTTATTGGCCTTGGACCTCTGCAAAGAGGTAGGAGAAGAGTGACTTCTCATTTACCATTTTTCTTTGGATTTGCATACTATTTTATTTTTCACAATTTCAAATATGAATCTTTATGTTCACTTTCTAAAATTTTGAGTTCCAAAATCTCTACCTTCCTCCATCTCCTTCCACATCCCTAAGATGGCAAGTCATTTTATCTAGGTTATACTTGTACAACTATGCAAAATATATTTCTACATCGGTCAAGTTGTGGAGGAACAGTAATATATATGCATATATAGATGCATGCATGTATAAAACAACAAAGAAAATAAAGTAAAAAATAATGTTTCAATCTGTATTCAGACATGATCAGTTCTTTCTCATACCTCTTTTTAAAGCTACGCTTGTTCTTTGAAATATTGCACCATTTACTGTTTTTTTTTTGCAGGTATGATTCTTATTTCTATTGCTGTAGTCAGTGTGTTTGTGTTTTCTTTTAATTCCACTTATATCACTCTGCATCAGTTCATGTATATATTTCCATGCTTCTACATATTCATCACATGCATAATTTCTTATATCACAGTGATATTTCAGTATCTTCATGGGCCACAATTGATTTGGTCACTCCTCAATAAAAAAAAGCATTGGTATTATTCTTTCATTTAATTTCCTTCTTTTTTAAGAAGAAAAAATTATTATTCAATTAAAGATGTTACCTTGTTTGGCAGCGTAGAAAGACCAAGATCTGAATATTTAATCTTGATGGCAGATACCAAAGTTAGTGATGATATGAAAATGTTCCATTTTTATCATTAAATTGGTCAATGTGAAAGAAACAACAGCAAAAACAGCAAAAACCTTTCCCTTTTCATATTACTATGCTCCTCTTTCTCCCTCTCCACTCATCTCAGGAAGGAGACGGTACAGAAAATGTTGTTCCATTTCCAGAACAAAGAATATTAAAAATGGATCATGATGGCTCTATATTCCATAATCATATACTAGGGGCATCAAATGGCTATGTAATCTAGAACCTTAGTTAAAAGACAACACAAATAAATCCCACTCTCTTTCTCATTTTACAGATGAGGAAATTGTCTTTCCCAAAGTGCTACAGTATTAAGCATTAGAGGAGGGAGTTGAATGCCAGTCTTCTGATTTTGAAGCCAGTTTTCTTTGGAGTCAGAATTCCTCATTACCTCCTTGTGAAGAAAAGATCTTTTTTGAAGTAGATATTCTTCCTTCTAAGATAGCCTAGGTGAGTGTGAGGGGAGCATCCAAGTAGAACCTCAAAATATCTAAGTAGTGCTTCCAGAACCAACAATAGAGATATAATTCTGAAGCTGAAAGACAAAGATTCAGTTCTGGGTTTGGCTCTTGGTTTAGTTACCCCTCCCAAGTGTTTAAAAGCCTTTAGACCTATCATGACATCTTTTAAACATGGAAGTTTTACAATTACCTCTTGATGTTTATATACCTAAGGAACATTGTATGTCAGACTAAATACTGGGTGTAGAGACTTAATTTTTTTTGAAAAAAAAATCATCTATAAAATGAGGAATTACTTATAAAGATACTTATATATAGTATACTTATAAAGATACTTATAAAGTCATTGCAGGACCTTTCTTCTTATGGCAGGAAGGAGAGGAAGAACTACCTTCAAACTCCAGGTAAATGACCTTCTTCTCATTTAAGTATGTTGTTTGCCATTAAAAACTAAGTAGAAATGATTCCTCTTTCTTATATTATTACCAAGTCATCCCTTCAGGAATGCTTTTAGAATTACATTATTTTATAATGAAAACAAATAATGTTTTAACAAATGAATAATTTTTAGTTATTTTGGTTGAGCCCAAAATGCCTGCTTTCCAATTAAATGTTATTTAATCTTCTCATTTTTAACATGTTCAAATGAGAGTATGACATAGTACTTGAAAAATAATGCCATATGTGATTGATTTAATCTTATAAAATAAGTGATTTCAAAGCATTTGTGAAACACCAGCTAAATAGCTCACAAATAATTTCTTTTGTGCGTGCTTATTGTCAGGCACTAAGACAAAAGAAATGTAAACTGTGGAGGAAAAGTAGTTGTAAAGTAGAACCTTAAACTTGAAAATTCATTTCTTCTCACCATTTCTTTGCATAAATAGATCCATCACTGAATGTACCAAACATCAAAGCTTAAACACAAGTTTTACATTGTTTTCTCAGAGAAACAGAACTTACTTGAAATTGATATGTACTCTACACAAGTCTTTTATTTTTTATATGCAGATGATTTAGAATGCTGTATTTTATTTTAACACACTACTACAAATAGCTGCTAAGAGATTTCAGTTAAGCACTGGCAATTCTACATTATTCACAATGATGAAAAAAAGATTCATGTGCATCAAGACCTACAGCTTTAAGTGGGTTTCAAGCCTGACATAAAGCAGCAATGTAATATGGCAAGCCAATCAGGTATACACTTAGAGGGTCATTAACAGAAATATAATGTCCAGAGCCAAAGATCTTTGAAACTCTTATGGAACCTATCTAGTATAAGATTGAAAACGGAGATTTCCCTGTATATCAACAGATCAATCAATAACTCGATCAATACAAATTTATGAAGTGTCTGCAATAAACCAAGCAGTGTACTATGCTCTGGGGATACAAATACAGAAGTGAAATCATACCTACCCTAAGGGAGCCTACATTCCAGAGAGATATACACAGCTATGGAGAATACAAATCAGAGACAGGAACTATGGTCTAGAGCAGTGATGGGCAAACTTTTTAGAGAGGGGGCCAAAGGAAAGGAAATGCTCATCTGTCAGTCTGTTTCTAAGGCAATTCTTTCGAAGTTTCATTGTATTGTATCCTACCCATTGTATTCATCAGATTAGGAATAATGTCCTGTGGCCAGATAGAACATTTCAGGGGCTGCATCTGGCCCACGGGCTGTAGTTTACCCATCACTGGTCTAGAAAGATACAGGGATTCTGAGTAGAGTCACAGGGTTTCCAGAGAGATTATCAGGCTCTTTCTCATAATTATCATAATATTGAGTTGATAAATGTTCCAACTTTAAGGTGAAAAGAAGAGTCTTGTGGGGAACACTAGAGGTAGGATATGGAAATCAAGGGGAGTCTGACTAGGTTACATCTAAGGTTCATTGCAAGTCTATAATCCATGGTTCTCATATTTTAAGTCCTTTTCAGAGCAATTCAAATTAACTGGTGGTAGAGATAAAGCATGTGAGAAGTATATAGAATATGCCATGCCTTTCTGCCATTGCATTGAATAACTGAAAGATTGACTCAAGGAATTTTATACCTGGATAATATCTAGGAGTATTTCAACTCCTTCCTTTTACAGATAAACACAACATTGAAACAGTAAAGCTCAGTTCAAGGAGTTGAGTACTCTACCTCTTTGTTCACTGTTACTTTTCTTCCCTCCCCTCCCATTTTCTCCTTTCCCCTTTTCACCATTTCCCCTTTCCCTTGTCCCTTTTCCCTTCCCTTGCCTTGCTTTACCTTCCCTTCCCTTCTGCAAGCATTTAGAATGTCTATTCTACAAAAAGCACCTACCAGGCAATGCTGGTAACAGAAAGACAAAACTAAAATAATTTCTGCTCTTCAAAGAGTTCACGTTTTGCTTCTCCCTGTATTCTTTCCAATGCATTGTGTTGTTTCCCATGTACCATAAGTTATTTCTAAAGTGATTGTATGAAATATAAAGGTGAGAAGCCCACTATCTTCTTTTTTGTAACCTGTGGCAGTGCCCAAATATGCTATCAAGATTGTGCTATTGAATGACTAATTATAAAGGCCTTGAAAATAATGATTAAAGCCACCTGCAATGTACAAGTCATCATTAAAAAACATAACACACCCCAAATCAAAATCTGGCAACATCCCATTTTTTTATCCATTCACTGATTGTGTTTTGTAAATGTTCTACTGCCTGCTGAGCATTTGTCACATTATTAGCATGCTAATGTCATCCACACAGTCCTTTAAATATATCCCTCTCTCAATCTTCATCTAGGGTGGCAGGTGTGGTTCCCAATCTCCTGACCTCAGGAGACTGAGGCATGCTTTGATTTTATAGGCTGAAGTTCACTGCCTTTCCCTTTCTATAATGAGCTCACTCCTCCAGGGGTTGGCACTTAGGGGATTCCCGAAATATTTGCAAACATTTCTGTCAAATCATATCATGGCCACCACATGATGGAATCTCCCAAAACATTTATTCTTGGCTTTGACTTTTGGATTTATTTTCATATAGTTGGGTGTCCTTTGTTGTTATTATTTATTTCAAATAATATATGGAAGCTACACTCTGAGACCCTGAAACATGATGACTTGGAAGCAATTCAGCTTTCTCATTCTTTTTCCCTACTTAGCTTTCCTCACTGCTCATCCTCTGTGGGATAATAAAAATAAAACAAGACAAACAGGATGAAAAGATCTAAGCAAAGAATGTGCTCTGAGTGTGCTGAACAGGGTAAATGTAAGTAATAGTGATAATCAATAGTTCTGCCAGGTCCTCACAGCCTGGGTAAGGCTGCCCCAGAGTGGAGAAAGGAGACCACCAAGAGATGGAGATGAGATAGATGCAAAATACCTCTCAAACTGATACAAAATAGTATTGCAAATAATAGCCACTTTCTTTCTGACTTAAACCTTCCCAGAGTGGAATGAGATGGGAAATGTTTAGGGCTTTCCTCTTGGATTGCAAGTTGAATGAAAGAAAAATGATTTGAAAAAAGATTATATAGGAAGAGCATGGGATGAATAAAAAAAGGAAGAGCAGGGAATGTCACTGAAAACCAATAAGAACATGAGGCATAATCATTAAAGAACTTAAATGCAGCTATTTATGAGGGTAAGCATGTGAGTGCAGTAAGATGAGGGAGAGAAACTGATAACAGGAAAATTATTTCTGAGGGAAAAATTTAACTTGATTAAATCCAACTTTACACATATGTAGCTTTGCATAAGCCATGGCTTAGAACAATGTTTTATTTCCTATCTAGCATCACCTACAAAAAGTGAACACATTTTTGACCTTCCTTTAATGTGACAGCAGCCTTTTAGCATGTAGAGGAGTACAGTAATTTGGCAACCATCTCCAGACTCATGCTCACCCGACTGGTAGATCGGAAATAAATCACAGATGTCACACACATGCTCTCTTGGAAGGGAGGGAATTGATAGGATGCCAAACCACATCACACCCACACAGTTCTTGTTCCAATTGATAGGGCCTCTCACCCTTGAAATTCTGACAGGAATGGTTAGGGAAAGAAGCACCATTTCATAGCTCTTCCTGACTTTTTACCCATCTTTCCAAACAGTTTCTATTTGAGCTCCATCTCAAGCTCATTTAATTATGACATCTGAATCAATATTCCACACTGCACACATTCTGCACCGGTGAGCCTGGCAGTTTCCAATATCCTGAGACAGATGTTCTAAAAACATTCATCTTTTATATTTTGAGTCAGTCCAGAAGAGAAGGTATCAGCTGCTAAGTTAGCATCAGTGTCTCATTTTTATCTTTAGAACTCACCACTTCTTATAAATCTAACAAGATTAGACATATGTTGCCAAAAGAATAGACTTAATTTTTTTAAAGTGAGAACGTTTTCCTGATTATAAGTTGAAATTCTAGGATGGAGGCCACAGAAATGGAACTGAAGCCAGCAGCAATCTTAATAAATTACAGGCTGACAGCAAACCACCTTCGCAATGTTTAAAAGGAAACATATTAGCAAGCCCCAAAGGATCACAAGAGCCCTTTCTTTGTGGTTGATCCTGGGATGTGTTTCAGATCTTGGAAATACGAGAAAATATAATTTGAGAAGGATCTAGAAAAGCAGGAACCAAGGGGGAAAGAGCTATTAAATTTAGGGACATTGTTTTGTGAAGTAAATGCAATGAATCTGTATAAATTGGATATTCATCAAATGGAGAAGGTTTTTCCAGTGAAGATTTAGTTTTTGATTAAAAAATATTTGAATCTGACTTATAAGTAGTTATATATTTCAAACTGTTTTGCTTAAAAATGAAGAAATTTTTTCAACTATAAGTACTTTTAGCTAGTGGGATGGATGACTTGTAGAAGGATCTTTGGAGATAAGAACTATTCCTGTTGTGTTATTTATCATGCCATGGAATGGTAGATAAATTGCTAGTCTTTAATTTAGGAACAGAGAAGATTCAAATCTCTTGGGGCTTTGAGGAGCCATTGAATTGTTCCTCACAGTAAAATGTAACCTCTTTGAAAGCATGGACTGCCTCAGTTTTGTATATGTATCCCCATTACCTAAGATAGAGTCTGGCACTTAGTAGGCACTTAAAATGCTTGTTTAACAGAAAAATATGAAAAATATTTTCAAACAAAGGCCATAAAGGGGTTCCTACATAGCTAATGGTTCCATTTGATCATTTTGGTGATATATCCCTCTAATGTGTAAATATAAGGGGATCATTGGTCCTCTAACATTTGGTCTTAATGGTCATTTAAATTTTCTATGTTGTTTTTAAATTACTATGGTAGATAGGTCTATAATCATTTAGAAACTATCCCAATTAGAGTCAGGACAACAAAATACATATAGGCTCAATGGCAAATGACAAGTTCTGACAATTCCCTATAGGGAAGTCAAAGATTACACTCCCTGGTGGTTAGGGATATGCGTTATGTTAAAAACAAAAAACGCAACTTGATATCATAGCTAACTTCTCTCAGAATGGGAGATGGGATAGAAAATTAATTTTAATTTAATTTTGGAACTTTTCACATCTAAGACAATTTCAGTTAAACTGAATTTTATTACTATCTTTAAAGATCATGAAAAAACTAAATGTTTCCCTGGATAGTTGTTAATTTTATGGCTTCAATTCACAAAACACCAGAAGAGTTCTCCAAGCTCAGCCTGGGCCTGAATGAGAAATGTAAACATCTATTATGATACCCATCTGTGGGAATAATCTATGATGGAGTGAGAGTGCAAAGAGTTTTTTTTTAACTCTTACCTTTTGTCTTAGAACCAATACTGTGTATTGGTTCCAAAGGAGAAATGTAATAAGGGCTGGTGATGGGAGCTAAGTGACTGGACCACACAAAGGGGAAGTATCTAAGGCCACGTTTGAACCCAGGACCTCCAGCCTCTGGTTCTGGGCCTGATTCTCACTTCACTGATCTGCCTAACTGCCACTCCCCCCAAATAGTTTAATGAAGGAAATCAATAAACTGGTTTGCTTTGTGGAAGAGATATGATACCCCTCAAATAATGTCTGAAACAATAAAATTAATTATTGTGTTAGTTTCCCTCTGTGGTTGGAGCAACAATCTACCTCCATTCCATATGCAAGTGAGGCTAGTTTTCTTCAAATATTATGGAGACCATCATCCTTGAACCTTAGTAGTCTCAGGGGTTTGAGAAATATCACTTCCTTATTTCCAGAATACACAATAGCCGCCAAGAGTGCCAGGTTTATTCTTTGATGCTTGGCTTATGGATCACAGGAGGCATCTAGAGCTAGGGAACATCATTAAGCTGAATCAGTTTGAGGTGTCATCAAGTCAGTGCCCATCCTTGTTCAATGTTCTAATTTTTTTTGTTAATTGTTGAATGATCAATAAGTGTCTTGTTTTGTTCCAATAGTCAAACTGTCCAGCTTTGAGTCAGACCTAGTATAGAATACTTTTACTATTAAAAAACAAAGTTGATGGTTTTTGTTCTTATATTACAGTCATATCTTAATATTCCTCTCCCTTTTGTCCATCCACTGAGTCTTTCCTTGTAACAAAGAAAATTTTTTAAATTAGTTAAGACAAATATACAGTGAGCACAATTACAGTAGATGCATAGTTGTCCCACATTTCCAAAGAAAAGAAGATGGTACATTTCCTTATCTATTATGCATAAGATAATAATTACACATTATAATTACATAGTGTTTAGGTGTGTTTTATTGTCCTTTTCCTTTTTATTGTTGAGTCCACTGTGCATGTTATTCTCATGGTTCTGTTTATTTCACTCTGTATTAGCTCACACAAATCTGCTCATGTTTCTTTGAATTCGTCATATGGCTCCTTGAGGTAAAATATTATTCCATTATATCCCTCATTATCTTTCAAAATATTTTTAGATATTGCTGCTACACATAATCAACAAAGTTTCTGCTTTTTTAATCAACCCAAGCTCATGCACTTTAGTTATTCCTGAGAGTCAACCATGAGAGAATCATGGTACAACATTAGTATTTGGAATCAGAGAACTTTGCTATAGCTTTCAACACTTCCACTTACTCTCAGGCAAATCACTTAATATACCTAGGCTCTAGTTTCCTCACCAGTCAAATGAGTAGATTGCACTAGATAACTTCTAGTAGAAGGAAAGGGGATGTGAGCAAGCATCGATTAAGTGCCTACTATATGCCAGGCATTGTGTTAAATGCTTTAAAAATATTCTTTCATTTGATTTTCACAGAAACCCAGGGAAGTACATGTGATCCTCCATTTTGCAGCTGAGGAAACTGAGGCAGATGGTGGTTAAGGGAATTATCAGAGTTACACAGTTAATAAGTGTCTGAAACTATATTTGTATTTAGGTCTTCCTGACTCTAGTTCAACAGTCTCTCCATTTATCTCTGTATAAGACCTATTCCAGATATATAAGCTTGTGATCTTATAAGAAAGTCTCTATTTTAAAAATGCATATCTCAAATCTCCCTTTTTTCAGAATGGAGGTGAGAAACAACATATGCATAAGAGTATACATACTTTTAGATATTTTCTTGTCACAATGCAATTTGGTTTTGTTTAACTGTTTTCTTTGTTACGAGGAAGGGCTTCATGCTTTGGGGGTTGGGTTCAGAAAATTAAAGGGGAAAGTCTATGGTATGGAAATAAAGAACATCAGTTAAAGTCGTATTTAAAAGTCTTTGAGTTAATATTCTGCGTCAGACATTTACTAGCTGGCTGAACCTGGGAAAATCCCTTGACATTTCTGGCTCCACTGCCTCATCTGTAAAATGGAGATAATAATAACATCTACTTCACAGGGTTGTAGTGAGAATCAAGTGAGATAACATATATAGAAATATTTTGTTTTCCTGAATTAAACATATTTATGTCTAATAAGCAGCAAGTTTTTATAGGATTTACTTTTGCCTACTTTGAATCACTGAAATGTGAAACCTTGTTTATCTCACTTAGTAATTATTTGTGAATTCTGAAAAATGGAAACTTGACAAGGCAGGGATGTGGGAAGATGGAAATCTTTCTCCTCTAAGTTCAAATTTAATTTCCTGTCATTTGGAGAGAGTTTTACTTTTCAAAGAGGGGGAAAAGCTACCAGCTAGCCAGCTCTTGTTTCATTAAACTTTGACTTGTCAGAATTCTTGAACATTTGCACTTGCAATATCTTCTCATGACAACAATACATGTGAGCCTGTTGGTTGATAGTCTGCAATTCCCCATCTATCATCACTTTCTCATTGTCAACTCCTTCTTTCATAACCTAATTTGTTAGAAATCCTTTGCTCAATCGATGCTGGTTAGTCCTGGAGCAGTTCCATTACAGAAGGATGCTTTTGTTAGAAGAGACTCCAGTGGGAACCATCCAAGACAGTGAATAGACTTGAAGCTGGCATTTTGTCAGATGCCAATCTATGGGAATAAAGAATTTAGAATCCCACAAAGGTGTAAACAGTCCATAAACATAACTGTAGTTTCTGATACATTAAATGCAAAATCCATCCAGTGACTGAAGAGTGTACAAATGTTATATTTGTAGTTAGGAAGTCTTTGAGTTAATATTCTGCGTCAGACATTTACTAGCTGGCTGAACCTGGGAAAATCCCTTGACATTTCTGGCTCCACTGCCTCATCTGTAAAATGGAGATAATAATAACATCTACTTCACAGGGTTGTAGTGAGGATCAAGTGAGATAACATATATAGAAATATTTTGTTTTCCTGAATTAAACATATTTATGTCTAATAAGCAGCAAGTACAGTAATAACAGCAGGATCTTGTATTTTCTATACTTTTCATTGTAAATGAATGTGATCAGCTATATCTGATCTGCAGAAGGTTATCTGTTTCTTCATCAAAACTTCACCTGAAAAAAGCTAGATGCTATAGTAGATAGAGCCCTGAGCCAGAATATCCTGAGTTCAAATACAGACTCAGTCAATTTTATTGGCTGTGTGATATTGAAGAAGTCACTTTAAATTTCTCTGTGCCTCAGTTTTCTTTACTTCAAAATGAGAATAAGAGTACCTATCTCCAAAGTTTGCACAGTATGTAAATATTAAATGCTACATAAAACATTAAAATATTACACAAATGCTAGCTATTATTATTATTACTACTACTATTAAGCCAAGTGAATTTTCTCAAATTTGTTATTCTCACTATAAATTAAACTAGGCGACTACAGAAAGTTGTGGCTAAATTGCAGAATGACTCACAAATTCTACTTGCAGAAGCAAGACATTGTCAGAATTGGTTTTATAAGCTTTGAAAGGCAAAAAACAAAACAAAGCAAAAACATTTCATGTGATTTTTAGTCATCTCATGTTGAATTATTTATGATAAGCATTTAGAAAAATAACCTCATGAAAATAATTGTGTGAACATCTGTTATAAAGGATGAGGAGGCAGACAATTTCTATGATGATCTCTACAAGATGTTCCCAAATAAGTTAGCATATACTTAATGTTCAGCATAGGGAAAGAAGGTGAAAGGTAAATATTGCCAAACATATTTAAAGAATAAGGAAAAAAGAGGTTAGAAGTTAATGTTCAGTTGATGTATCAAAATTATGTACTTACATAAGAGAGTTAGAAGATGTTGGACATGGGGAACATCTAATAACATAACAAAGAATGAAACTGATTATATTGTCACGGATAGGAAAGTACTGGTTACTGATGTTGGTCTGGCATAATTTTTTAATCAACAGCTTGTTAGAACAAAGATAAAAATCAATACTAACTTAGTAGATAGAATAATATGAGGACATTTTGTATATCCTTGAGGCAAATTGATGGCAGAAATAGAAAATGGATAAAAGAATAGATATTGACATTGATTATTAATATTTTCTAATGAAGTACAACCAATGTAAAGCAATTGCTATTACAAGATGAGCAAATTAGCCAAAACCCACTTCGGCTAGTGAATAGTTGATCTCCCTTCAAAAAGGGAAACGATAGCCAAGGCTTAAAATTTATTTTTTAGTATACAAAGTAATTTGTAAAATCTTACAGAGGGAGGGCAGCTGGGCAGCTCAATGGATTGAGAGTCAGGCCTAGAGATGGGAGGTCCTAGGTTCAAATCCGGCCTCAGACACCTCCTAGCTGTGTGACCCTGGGCAAGTCACTAGACCCCCATTGCCCAGCCTTACTACTCTTCCACCTAGGAGCCAATACACAGAAGTTAAGGGTTTAAAAAATCTTACAGAGGGAGATGGTAAAAGATTATGAGCAACATTGCATTATAAAACAGGAAGAATCAATGGAGGGGAAAAGAAGCTTAAAGTAAATTTAGTGAAGTACCAATTAATTTAGATCACCCTGAATGCACTTAAAAATTAATTGTAAAGAGGAGAAATAAATAGACAAAAATATCAGAAAAGATTTCTATAATACCTCTTTTCTCCATCAATTTCAGTGGAGGCATCACAGCTAGGGAAGACACAATTTTGAAATTTTTGAGGGGTCAGGTCTCAAGATATTTGAAAGAGAGAAGGATGAGGTTTGTAAAAATCATGGACCTCACTATTTCCAAAAGGAGAAAAAAGATGAAATGAGGATGCATAGATAACTACCAAGACATCTCTTTTACTACTTCTATATAATCTATGAAAGAATTGAGGCTATTTTATAAAAATAGCTAATATTTGTATAACACTCTATTATTTGCAAAGTATTTTAACAAGTACTAATTGATTTGATACATACAACAACTTTGGGGATAGTACTCTTATTATCCTCATTATAAAATTAAGGAAACTGAGGTACAGAGAAATTAAGAATATTTGGTCAATTCCACACAGCTAACAAAAAAACACAACTGAGTCTGCTTTTGAACTCGGAATATTTTGATTCATTGCACCATTTAGCTTTTTTCAGATCAAGTTTTTTAAAAATTGTTATTATTTTATTTTAAAAATATTTTTCCATGTTTACATTATTTATTTTATTTCTCTCCTCTCTTCCCTCCCCTCTCCCAGAGCTGATAAGAAATTCCACTGGGTTATACAAATGTCATTCCTTGATACCTATTTCCACATTATTCATTTTTACCATAGAGCCCAAACCCCAAATCATATATCCATATAAACAAGTGATAAATGATGTCATAAGTTTTTGCATTTCTATTAGCATAGTTCTTTCTCTCAATGTGGATAGCATTCTTTCTCATAAGTCCCTCAGGAATGTCCTAGATTATTGTATTGCTCCTTGTAGCCAAGTTCATTACATAGGATAGTTCTACAATGTTTCACGTTCAGTGTACAACGTCCTCTTAGTTCAGCTCATTTCACTCTGCATCAGTTCTTAGAGGTCTTTCCAGTTCATATAGAAATCCACTAGTGTATCATTCCTTACATCACAATAGTATTCCATCACCATCATATACGACAATTTGTTCAGTCATTCCCCAATTGAGAGACACTCCCTCATTTTCCAATTTTTTGCCACCACAAAGAGCGCAGCTATGAATATTTTTGTACAGACATTTTATTTATTATCTCTTTGGGGTACAAATCCGGGAGTGGTCTTGCTGGATCAGAGGGTATGCATTCTTTTAAGGATCTTTATGCATAATTCCAAATTGCCTTCCAGAATAGTTAGATTAATGCACAACTCCATCAGTAATGCATTAGTGTTCCAATTTTGCTACAACCCTTCCAACATTTATTATCTTTCTTTACTGTTATATTGGCCAATCAGATTTTGAAGAGGAAAGAGACATAGCTTTTGCATGTATTACTTCATTGCATTTTTACAATTATACAATTGGCTGAAAGGTGTAGAGAACGTGAGATCCTACTTTCAATTCTGTACTTGATGCCTGTTGGATATAAAAAGCTTTTCCAAAATGCTATAATTCCAACAATGTGTCTCTAAAGCTTACATAAAAACATACATGATTCTATGAGAGCTCTAAAAACAGAGAAGTCTTTCAAATAATCTTTTAAGTCATGCTTTACTCTTTGTGACCACATTTGCAGTTTTTTTTGTGACAAAGATTCTGAAGTGTCATTTCCTTTTCAAGCTCATTTTACAAATAAGGAGACTGAGGCAAAGAGGGTTAAGTGACTTGCAAAGGGTCACACAGCTAGTAAGTGACTGAGGTTGGATTTAAACTCATGAAGATGAAATATTTGTGACTATAGGTCCAGTACTCTATCCACTGAACCACCTGAGCAATTCTCTTATTATTATTTTAACCACAGCACAAAAGTGGAGGAGATATATGTATGCTCAAGGTACTTATCATCAACATGGACAATGTCCAGTGCAGTGTTTAAATGGAAGAGAGATTCCCTACAGATGGTGAGGTATATATTCACTAGGCAGAACAGTAGGTCAAAGAATCTGAATAGTATAGCAAGTTTTAAAAAATAATTCTAAACTGTTTCCCATAATAACTGAGTCAATTCACAATTCTACCATTAATGTGTGCTTTAGTCTATCTTTCCATAGCCCTTCCAACATTAAAAATTATGTCTCCCAAAACTTCACCTCATTTCTATTAGTTTACATTTATTTCTCTTCTTATTAGTGATTTGGAGCATTTGTTCATATGATTTGCAATTATTTTTAATTGCATTTTCATGTATTTTAATCCTTTATCTACTAAGAAATGGCTTACTTAAAAGATTTTCTCCACAGGCATAGTATGAATAAATAGGGAGGTCTGTGATGTCAACAAAGAAAATTCTTAAGAAATGGAGGTGTTAACCTGTAAATAATAATTACTAGGGTTAAACTGAATAGATTACAATACAGATAACCAAGACAGATATTTTTAACTCTTTTTGTTTTCTTCCAGGAGGTGTACTTATCTTTTTTAGGTTGAATTATAGAACTTGAGTGAGAATGATAATAATGCTTACTCTTTGCTATGAATAATTTAAAATTTTCTCTAAAAGTTACCAACTACCTTAAACATTTGAGGTCTTCTACTTCCTTCTCTCTCTTGACAAAGGGACAATTTACTGTTGAAGTTACCAACTGAGACAAATTTGAGTAAAATTTCAGTTCAGTGCGTTCTCTAAGAAACTTAACAAGCATTTCTGAAATTTTTTAAAAGTTGCAAGATCGCTTGGGTTTGTATTAGTATAGAATCAAAGGAACATGGAGCTTTAGTAGTTTTGTTCTAAGAAATGATTGAGGTGGGAAGAAGCTTCCTGTTGGTTTTCTCACAGGGAAGAGAAAAAAAGAAGAGAAGTCTGTGCTATAAAGAGTCAAGTAATCAACCAATAGTAATTATTAAACATCAGCTTATGTGTTTAGCACTGTCCATGGTGCTGGGCAAGTACAAAGTAATTCCTGCTTGTGTTATGTTTGAGTAGGGCAGGCTGGATAAATACATGAGACCAAAGTAAACTAGAGAAGACATTATGAAGTTGAAGGCAAAGTTGTGAAGAAGCTACTATAAGTGATTCAGTATGTGATCATGGAAATATTTATTCAACATGTGATCACGGACAAGTCCCATCAACACTGAGCCTTGCTAAGAATACCTGCACCACCTGTTTCATATCGTTGTGAAGATCTAATAGAGTATATACAAATATCAGAAGATATTATTTAGGAATGCTTCTTGAGGGAGATGAGAGTTGAGGAAACCCTCGAAAATGTGTTTTAGTCACACAAATGGAAATGTGAACAGAGGAAAGGAAAGGAGTATTTAAAGAGCATTTGCTAGGTACCAGATGCTATCCTTAGCACTTACATAAATACTTTGATTCTCACAATAACTCTGTGAAATAGTTGCTGTTATTATCCCCATTTTAGAGTTGAGGAAACTGAGGCAAAGAGATATAAAGTCATGTGCACAGAATCAAAGATCTGATAATTGTCTGAAGCTGGATATGAATTCAGTTCTTCCTGATCCCAGGCTCAGAACTCTATCTGCTGTGTCACTAGATGCCTCTCATATATCACGAAAAAGGGAATGAAATGAGTGGTAGAATACTCTGCATGCCTTGAGCTCAGAGCCTATATATGGCAAAAACCTTCCAACTAAACAACATGTTCTCTTACATGTTTCTCTTGGGACTTTTTTGCCCTGATGGGTAACTTGACACAATGAAATGAATACTGTTTATGAAGTCAGAACACCTGAGTTCAAATTCTATCTCTGATATATATATATATACATATACTACGTTTTATGGTCTTGAACCAAGCCATATCACTCCCTTAACCTTAATTCTTTCATCTGTAAAATGACAGATATTATATTATTTGACCCCTGAAGACCCTTCCAGTTCTAAAATTATGATTCTATCATGCTGTGAGTAAAATAGAAGTCACTGTAGAAGGTGACATGGTTGATGTTAGATTGTGGGAAGTATCTAAAATAACCACTGGGGAATGTATTAAATAATCAAAAACCAATTCTCTGCCAATAGAGAAAAAAATTTCCAACCCTCAATTCCCAGTCTCCCAGGAACAAAACTACGAACTCTTAACTCTCATTGCAAATTTCAAAAAAAAAAAACAGAACTAGGAAGCACAAAGCGAATAAAGAGCTGTCAGAAAACTCATACACTTGATTCCATTCAGAGTATGATTTGTCTCATTGTTGTCGTTTATGAGTAGAAAATGAGAATGAGGTCTCCTCGGGGCAGGTGTATCAAAAGCATGGGCAACTTCTGATGGAATGGTAACATTCACTCAGAAGTTTCAAATCCTATCTCTGATTCTTATTTAGTATGTGATCATGGACAAATCCCATCATCACTGAGCCTTGCTTAGAATACCTGCCCTATGTGCCTCATATCGTGGTAAAGATCTAATGGGAGTGTATACAAAGTATACAGCCTGAATTTGAATATGTTCTTATTAATTATGAGCGATTAGCAGCCATAAGTGATAGAAAAGTAACTTATGACATTACTGCTTTGCATAATCACTAATATTCACAATAGTATGTTGAGTATTCAAAAGGTTAAATTAGGTTCTATATACTCTGCTCACAAAAAAGTGAAGCAAATAAAAGATTTACACAGGGATTTTTTAAATTTAAAAGTATTAGGTAGTATTTAAAGAAGTTTCAGATAGCTGTAAAAAACTTATGTGAAAAAATCATTCCCAACAATGCTTGATAAAGGAAGTGTTTTTATATTTGGTAGATATGATATGCAAAGTGGAAACATGTGTGACATAGACATAGCAGGGCATAGTTAATAGTCTGAGGTAGCCAGACGCAGTATCACACAGGTTGAAGATAGTGTAGGTGAAGGGTGTAAGAGATAATGAATGAATAAATAATAGTTGTTCCATGCAAGTCTCCATGAAGTAATGCAGCAAAATCATTTGATAAATACTTAATGAATACTGAATATGCTGAAATAAATATGCTAGGCTCTAGGGATATAAAGACATAGGTAAATAGTCCCTGCCATCATGGCGTTTATATTTACCTGAAATCAAGCCATTCATTGGGTAGCCCTGCAAAGAGATGACACATAATTGATCTATGGAAATGAAAAAAGAAGAGAAGAAATGTTTTTCTTATGTTTGAGCTTCATAACAAAGGTCTGAATAGTGGTAACAATTGCTCAGATGGTTTAGGTAGTGAAAAGAAGAAAAGTATCATGGTTCTGAATCTTCTATTCCAAAGGCAGCTAATAGAGATTGTACCTAGAGTTGCCAATGCTCTCTCCATCAATCTCTGATCCTGTACAGTTCCTTCAAGGTGGCTCATGATCCTACTCGATTCTCTCAGGTGACAGTTTTCCCACAAGACTTCTAGGTAAAAATTGTTGAGGACTAGCTTCCCTGCAAACCTGCCCATTCCCCCAAGTTACTTCTTTACATACAGCCCAGCTGACTAAGAGGAAAAGCCTGCAGCTGGCAGGCAGGCATTAACTGGAGAGAGCTCCCACTGCTTGTGGCATTCACTCCCTCTGGTGGTTCATCAGAGCCACCATTTGGCAGACTGCAAAGAGGAGTGAAAGGTGCATTTGTTCTCACAGCCTTTTAATTAAGGTTTTATCGGAAGCGTTTAATTGAATTTTTATGTGGCAGAGAGGCAGCTCCTTGTGTGCTCACAATGTAGCTGTTGTGCAGCACAAGAGCAGGGACTGACAGGAGTATGCAGATAATATTGTTGGTTTAATGGTGGATTTTTAAACTATACGAGGCACCCAGGTGCCATGGCAATGGGAATCGCCAGAGCTGCCTGGAAGAAATACGTTTCTCATGTATAAGGATTGTTGAGGGTTGTTTTTTCTCTTTTCCCTGCCTGCTTGCTGGAAACCTTTTTCTCTTTCTTTCTTTCTTTCTTTCTTTCTTTCTTTCTTTNTAGGAAATATGAATAGGTATTTGCTTGATTTCAGAGTCAACATTCCATTGATTGACAAAAAGGAAAACTGCATCTTCTTCATTTTCAAACACTTAATAACCTTGGTATCACAAAGACCTTACAGGAGGGAAACAAAGCTATAAATAACAGACCTTTCCCATTCATAAATCCTGCCTTTGACAGCCCAAGAAAAAAACATATGATAAGAGAACAGTCCCTAGGAGATTTAAAAACAACTATGGTTTCTGCATCCTTTTTTAAGTGTCTTTCCTTTGTTGAAAAGTGGCATTATCTCTCAGGAATTTTAAGTTGGCCCAAAAAGCAGCTTGAATGTTCAAAGTTTTCAATGGGAAAGCTGTCAGCAAATTGTACTTATTGAATACCTATTGTGAGTAGGACTTGGTTCTGTTCACCTTAATAGCATGCAAAAGGAAGAGGAGACAAAAGTTGCATTTACAGTCTGTTTGGAAGGACAGAATGTATGTAGTTGTGTGATAATTAGATTAAGTCTACACTGCCCATCTTTAGATTTAATCACCAAAGGTGAGAACACCTCGAATTCTGTGAGGTTAGATTCCATTTTGAAGCAGTCTCTTAGTCTCCTTTCTCCATTATCCAACCATGCTGAGAGACCCTTTCTGGTCTAATTTACAATTATAGAAGGATAGAAATAGTAACAGAAAGAGAAGGGGTTGGGAAGAAGCTTGGGAGTCAGAACCCCAAAGGTTCCCACCTGAATGATGAACCCATAGAAATAGAGAAGAGGGCACCCCAAAATCCTTTTACCCTTCACCCCTTTCCCCAGTTCCTGAATTGTGAATAATAAAAGCCATTCTTTAGTCAGATAGCATTCCAGAGTGCCTAAGAGACAATGAGGGAGAAGGTAACCACAGTTTAGTCTGGCTGCCTTCATCTTAGAGGTTTATGAATACCATTAAGCTGCAAGAAACAAGAAAACAGATGATTTTAAAAAGGCATGGAAAGACTGGTATGAAGTGATAGAGTCAAGTGAGTAGAATCAAAAACCAACTTATTTAATAACAATATTATTCAAAATGAATACTATTTTGAAGTCTTTAGCCTTTTTATTTATTTATTTTTTATGTTGAAGACTTTCACCTATACATTGATGAAGAATGAAATGGACAGTATCAGAAATACAATTAATGCAATAACAACAACCATTTAAAGGCAAACAACTTAGGGACCTGTAAGAATTTCAAGTAATCCAAAGACCATAACTCCAGAGGCCCCATAAAATATACTATCCATCTCCTGCTGGAGATTTAGGGTATAGAATGAAATATATATATAGCCAATGAGAAATTTGGTTTTGTTTGAAAATGTATATTTATTTCTTTCTACTTTTTATTTCTCAGTGTGGTGGAGAATGCAAAGGAGAGAAAATAGATTTCTCAAAATTTAAAAGAATTCAAAATAGAAAGTGGAGAGGGTCTACACATATGGAATGTTACATGCACTTTTAGATGATGTTACTATTATTGTTATGCTTAACTGTTTTACTCTCTTAACATACTCATGGGATGGAAGTAATACAAAAAGATTTGTAATATAAAAATTTACCACAACAATAAATTTTAAAAAATAGACTGGAGATAGACTGTGAAGAGTATTATGTAATAAAGTTTATATGATTCTAGAGGTCATTTGAAGTCATTGCAGAAAATTGAGTAGAGGAATGACATGGTCATCAGACCTGATCTTTGAGAAAATCATTTTGGCAACTGTATGGGGGGTAGATTGGAGTGCAGAGAGATTCTAGGGAAGAAGACAAGTTAGGAGGCTATTGCAGTAGTCCAGGGGAGATGTGATAAAGGTCTAAAATAAGGAGCTAGTGTATGCATGGATAGATGAGAGGTTTTGTGGAAGTAGAAACATGACACAGAAGACAGAACCACTCAACCTTTAGCATGCTTCTATTCTCTCCAGGGAAAATGATTTCCAGACTAGGAAGTATAGAATGAAAACTCTTGAGGGAATTGAAACTCAAAATAAGTGACAGCATGGTAAGAGAGGATCCAGCTGTTGTTAAGGAATTCAAGTCACTAGACCCAAATGACATATATTTTAATGTATCTGCAGATGTGACAGTTAAGCTTCTATAGATGATCTTTGAAAAATCAGAGAAAAGAAAAGAGTACCACAGGATTAGAGGTAAGTAAACATTTAGCTTTGAGATGGACAAACATCTCAATTATTTTAAAAAGGGAAAAGAATGGAAGTCCTCAAATTATAGGCTGCAGAGCTTGATTTCTATTATTTGCAAAATTCTAGACATATTTTTAAAAGGGATTGTTTATGAGGATTAAGGAAGAAAATAGGAAACCACTAAGAAGCAGACTGACTTGTTCAAAAACTTAATCCAGAGTACCCTAATTTCCTTTTTAATAAATTAGTAAAAGCACCATGGCATAAAGTGACTCCATTCTCAAATGAAGTTTGACAAAAATCTCTCATCGAACTGTAAACAAGTTAAAGGAATGTGAATTAGATAATAGAGTTGTTAGGTAGATACAGGATTGGTTTATTGGCCAGAATGAAATAGTAACTATTAATGGTCTCTATTGGAATGTTGCAGGGATTTTTCTTATTTAAAGTTTTTGGAAAATTTTAGCAATTAATTGAATAAAGACGTGTAAAGTTTATCAAATTTGCCATGGGAGATAATGTTGTATGGCACAATAGAACACTGAATTTGGAGTCAGGAAAGCCCAAACTGAAATACTACATTAGATATTTAGTTGCTTTGTGGATGTGGGCAAGTCATTAGCCCGCCCAACTGAAGTTTGCTCATCTACAAAATGAGAGTAAGAAAAGCCAACTATAACAAAGGATTTCACAGAGGATCAAATAAGATCAGGGTTTAAAACATTTCTCAGAACTTAGAGTGCTCTATAAATGCAAGTATAATATTATCATAAACCAATAACATGAAACTGGAAAGGAGCATAGGCACCTAAAATGTGGACTACGGATACAAAAACATAGCTTTATGTATAAAGTATTTCACTATTGTTTTAAAAAAAATTAAATACAGAACTAAGAAAATAAGGTATACTTTTATTAAAGCAATGTAAATAGAATTTTTTAAAAGAGAACACTGAATACTGTGTATTTTATAAAGACCATGCTTGATCGTAAAGGAGAGAGGAGAAAATGCATTTTCTTTCCTCCATTTTTGAAATAGGAAAGTATGGTTATAGAACACTGTATAGATAGTTAGACGTTGTTAATATATTATTTGGTTTTGTTGAACTACTTTTTCTTTTGCCATCTTCCGCTTTTCCTCACACCCAAGTTCTTTGAATGCTTTGCTTTGTGAAATATCTTCCTAAGGTAGGAGATAACTGAGAGACATATTTGGAAATGCAGATGATATAAAAACAAAAGCTATCACTAAACTTATTTCTAAAAGAAAAGAAAGGAAAGAGATTCAATCCTTGCTCATGAGAAGCTTACATTCAATCTGTGAACTCCATTACACCCTTTCGTTGGAGTATATCATTGAAAATTTAAGTATATGTTCTCTTTTAATATTTTATGTTGCTTCCTGCTAGCTTAAGAAAAGTAATTAAAATAATATCCGTTGAATAGATGTTGAATGAATTTTTTGTCTGAGGGGAAATAAAAATCAAAAGCCTTGGACTTCAGGACAACATTCATGCTGAATAGAGCTGTGTCTTCAAGGAGACTTCCTATAGTAAACCTCTGGATTCTCTGAGGTCTAGTTCTTCATGAAATACATTGGGTAGGCTTCACATGTTTTGATAAATATTGTAATAAGTAGGTTTGGAGTATTGTTGAAACTTAAAAAAAACTTTAAAAAATTACAAATGTAATGTGTATTTTGGACACTGTAAAATGCTTGAATTTTTGTTTAAATAAGAGATACATTGCTTCTGTTGGAGTAAAAATCCATTAGTATAAATGTTAGCTGGAAGTGAAGTTAAACATTCAACAAGATAAAATGTAATAGTCTTGTTGAAAGAATAAATTCATTTCAATAGGAAAAAACAAAAACACATTTCCTTCTTATAAATGTTCCAATAGAAGCTGAATGACCATTCGTCAGGGAGATTGTGTAGGGCAGACTTGTTCAGTGAAGGAGTAGACTAGATATTCTCTAGGGCAGATAGGTGGCATAGTGGACAGAGTGCTGGGTCAGCAGAAAAACTCATCTTAATGGATTCAAATCTAGCCTCATAAATAGCTGTGTGTCAAGCCACTGAAGTATCTTTACCAAGAAAACCTCAAATTGCATTATGGAGAGTTAGACATGACTGAATTAACTGAAGAGTAACAAAAACTCTTGCTAGTACGCCCTTCTAGCACTAGCCTCTTACCATTCTAAATCTTTTCATATTAAAAGGAGTGATTTATACCCAATCAGATAATATTAAAAGGTTACTACAAAAGATTAAGAAGTAATGATACATCTGTGATTTTTCAGTTATACAATACAGTATATATGATGCAAATGAATCGTTCAGTAAGCAAGCATTGAAGTGTTTACTATATGACAGACACTAAGCTAAGTGCTAGGAATACAAAGAAAAGCAAAAGACAGTGTGTACTCTATAGAAGCTTGTCATCTAATGAGGGAGACAACTAAATATAAATAAGATATGTACAGAAAAGATCAAATGGCAACTTGATGTGGGAAAGGAAAGATCTGGAAAAGAAATTTCAAATGAAGCTTGAAGGCTGTCAGGGAAAAGAAGAGGCTAAGAAAAGAGGGAATAGTCCATGCAGAAAGGGATGCCAATTCAATTAACATTCATGAAGTGGCAATGAGGAGCCAAAAGCTGCCCTGGGCATGACGGATACAAATAAAAATGTTCCTGAACTTGACAAAGTTATGTGCAACAGAGTGATCCATTGAATTGAATGGTGAGAGAACTAATTTTGGAACTCTAGTATGTTAGATCAAATCCCACCTGTTCTCTGTCTTATCTTGGGCAAATCACTCAATCTTACAGGGTGCTAGTCTTCTCATTTATAAAATGCAGTATTAATACTGTTCATTAGTTCTGTTTGATTTTAGGTATGAATCATAGGCAGCCAATTGTGTGAAAGGACGTCTCAGCCAGGTTCAGAATTAACCAGATGGGAAAGTGTCTCATGTGGTAAACTGAGGCAGGAGAGTCTTAACTTAATCTTCCTAAGGTAGCTCCCCCAACTATTTCCAGGGACAGATATGTATTGATAGGAGTTCACCAGTGCCACTCCCACTGAGCTGCAGACATTTTTCTTGAAGGATAAACTAGTGGCCTTATGAGAGTTTAACATTTATATCTGAAATAAAAACTTAGAAGTCTACCAAATTAAAGTCCCACTAGATTCTGTCTCAAAGACCAAAACTTCATTAATCCTATGTTAGGGCAAGATATAATCATTATACTCATCCGACAATAACCAAAAGATGAAGTTTTCATATATTCAATATTGTAAGAATATACAAATTTAGGTTTTTATGTTAATATGAAAGTGCTAAAGTAATATTGTGGTCACCAATTTAAAAATATTATAGCTTAAGTCAAAATGACTTTTAGTAGCTTTATTTACAAAGAGGTGGAAAAAGTGAAAGTGGGTAAATGTAAGAAGAGGGTAGAGAAATGTCTAGCCTATCAACCTAAATGTTGCTCCTGTGTCTGGCTCAGCCCTGGCGGCGCTTGGCAACCTTCAGCCAGAGGATCCAGTAGTGTCTTCAGCAAGGGTTCCACCAACACAGCTTCCTCCAGGAAAGGAAGGCCTCTCTGGAACCAATCTCCCCAGAAGCCAGGAAAGGAAGGCCAGCTACTCACCCAGCAAGCCAACATAGGATCCAGGGAAGGAATCTTCTCCTTCAGTTCAGCTTACCAACACAGAGTTCCAAGGCAAAGTCCAAAAAGCCAATAACTCAACTCCACAAGGTGATTGTCCCTTGGACAGAAAGCTCAGGCCTTTTTATAATCCTTTTCCATGTCACTTCCTGTCCCTCCATTTTACAGGAACCAATTGCAGTATTTCAATTTGCCTAGTACTGGCCAAGGGGGTTGGCAGTGGCCTGTGGAGTTGTCATTTACTCTAGTAAGTGACTTGTGAACTCTCATACTTAGTGCTAAGTAGGGGTGCTTTGAGTTCTTGATTGATTAAATTAAGAGTTGCTGAATGATAGACAAAGAAAGTTTGATTCACTTTTCACAATATAGTTGTTGGAGGCAAAATATACTACAAGCATATATGTTCTAAAATATATCTAAATGTTAGAAAGAGAAACACCATTTAAAATCACCATAGACATTATAAAATACTTAAGAATCTATCTACCAAAACACAGGAATTATATGAACACAACTACAAAACACTTTCCAAACAATTAAAACTAGATCTAACCAATTGGAAAAACATTGATTGCTCATGGGTAGGATGAACTAACATAATAAAAATGACCATTCTACCCAAATTAATTTACTTATTTAGTGCCATACCTATCAAACTTCCAAAAAAACCTTTTTTATTGAATTAGAAAAAAATATAACAAAGTTCATTTGGAAGAATAAAAGATCAAGAATATCAGAGGAAATAATGAAAAAAAATGTGAAAGAAGGTGGCCTAGCAGTACCAGATATTAAGCTATACTATAAAGCAGTGGTCATCAAAACAATATGGTACTGGCTAAGAGACAGAAGGGAGGATCAGTGGAGTAGACTTGGGATAAGTGACGTCAGCAAAACAGTGTATGACAAACCCAAAGAGCCCAACTTTTGGGACAAAAATACACTATTCAACAAAAACTGCTGGGAAAATTGTAAAACAATATGGGAGATATTAGGTTTAGATCAACATCTCACACTCTACACCAAGATAAATTCAGAGTGGGTGAATGACTTGAATATAAAGAAGGAAACTATAAGTAAATTAGGTGAACACAGAATAGTATACTTGTCAGATCTTTGGGAAAGGAAAGACTTTAAAACCAATCAAGTTAGAAAAAGTTACAAAATGTAAAATAAATTATTTTTATTATATTAAATAAAAAAGTTTTTGAACAAACAAAAACAATGCAACCAAAATCAGAAGGGAAAACAACAAACTGGGAAAAAATCTTTATAACATAAAATTCTGACAGAGATCTAATTACTCAAATATACAAGGAACTAAAACAATTGCATAAAAAATCAAGCCATTCCCCAATTGATAAATGGGCAAGGGACATGAATAGGCAATTTTCAGATAAAGAAATCAAAACTCTCAATAAGCACGTGAGAAGGTGTTCTAAATCTCTAATAATTAGAGAAATGCAAATCAAAACAACTCTGAGGTATCACCTCACACCTAGCAGATTGGCTAAAATGATAGCAGGGAAGAGTAATGAATGTTGGAGGGGATGTGCCAAAACTGGGACATTAATGCATTGCTGGTGGAGTTGTGAACTGATACAACCATTCTGGATGACAATTTGGAATTATGCCCAAAGAATGCTAAAAGAATTGATCCAGCCATACCATTGCTGGGTTTGTAACCCAATGAGACCATAGAGGAAAAGACTTGTACAAAAATATTTATAGCCGTGCTCTTTGTGATAGCAAAAAACTGGAAATGAAGATGTGCCCTTCATTTGGGGACTGGCTGAACAAATTGTGATATATGCTGGTGATGGAATACTACTGTGCTCAAAGGAATAATTAATTGGAGGAATTCCATGTGGACTGGAAAGACTTCCAGGAATTGATGCAGAGTGAAAGGAGCAGAGCCAAAAGAACATTGTACATAGAGACTGATACACTGTGGTAAAATCGAAAGTAATGGACTTCTGTACTAGTAGCAATGAAATGACGCAGGACAATTCTGAGGGATTTATGGAAAAGAACACTACCCACATTCAGAGGAAGAACTACAGAAGTGGAATCACAGAAGAAAAACAACTGCTCGAACATATAATCTGTGAGAGTTTCCTGATTTGGTACAGAAGATCTAATAGCGTGTTCACTGCCAACTGAGATATCTCCATTGTTCAATACCATACCAACCAGTTTTGGGGGATTATTGGTCTCCTTTGGGAGCAGATCCACGAAACCCCAACTTTCCCTGAACCTTGCCTTACAGAGACCCTAATTATCTATAAACAGACTGAACTGAGATATTAGACATAGATTTAGTGGGAAGGGCAGGAAAAGCTTTGGGTTGAGACAGACTTGATCTCCCCAAGGTGAAGGACCTGAGGGGTTCATGCTTTAGGGCTACCTACACCCACTGACCCCCACCTATTCCTTCTCCCTCATCTATTACCTTATTTCATAAAATACCTTAAAGTAAGATAGCATTTCTAATTATTTGAGAGACAACTGAGGGAAGGAGTGTTACAGCTTAGTCAGGCAGAGATCCATCTTTAAGTCTGACCACATGTGGTGCAGAAGTGGGAGGCTTGTGTGAGCCCCGGTTTAAGCAGAAACAATCTGGGTCACCACATACTGCAGCTTGTGTGGAAGCCTTTCCTCCAACCCTTGAGGGGTGACACACCTTCCTTAGGTACCCCATTTCCTAAGGGGAACCCCATTAGTCTAATAGTATTTAGTGGCTTCAACAGTGAGTGAAGAGGGGATTTCTACACCAACTCCATCTCTCCTCCTCTGCTATTTCTACCCACACATAGCCACACAATATATTTAGTTATTAAATAATAGCTATCAATGTTTCTAAAGTTCACTGCAATTATTGTGCTCATTTAGTAAAACTGGATGCGTGTGATATTTCACTTGAAATTCAAAGGTATATAAATCTTAAATATATCTATTACTTTACCATTAGAGGAGTTTCCTCACTTGGAAGGCAGAGAGGTGGTGCAGTTAGAGGTATTGAAGTCATGAACAGTTATGGTAGTGCTCTTTACAAACCTTAAAATGCTATATAAATATTGTTATTGTTGTTATTTGTCTCCTGAAGAAAAACTTCTGATAAATTATGCTTAGATTGTGGAACTCTGCTAAGTACTTTGGAATGTTCCTGCTCCTCATTTCACGTAGATCACATTCTGGGTACTGAGGCAGTGGGAGTTCTTTTGATTTTCAAAATTTCAAGAAAGAGGACCAACAATAATGCCTAGAAGAAAGAAAATACTACCCCAAAATTCTATTAGGCATCATTAGCTATTTGTTAATTTAGTATTAGAGGAAGAGAGAAAACAACATGAAACCATAAATCCACAGTCACTGGTTTGGAATTAATCCATCTTGGTTTCTCTTTGGATGCCACAAAGAAAGAGCAGGCTATTCTTTGTAGGGAGTTCCCAAAAGAGAAGGAAGGGAAGAGGAGGACAGAACCACTTGGGTCTGGTTCTTCCTGCCACAGTGATCTGATGGTCTGCAGTGGGGAGGAAATCCTGCCTTATGAGGAAGAAGGCTTCTTATGTGTTCTTTGGTGAACTGTAGATATATTGGGATGGAATCTGGGGGTCTGTTATCTTGACATGTGGAAATGCCCTAGGGAATACAGTGTTCTTTTTTTGTGGGCCATGCAAAATGGATTCCATTTATGCAAAGATTCCATTTACATGCCAAAGAACAGAGATCATTTCTTGATCCCTGTACAAATTAAGGTCTTACATAGGGTTATGTATCTAAGAGTTTCCACCCATTCAAGTGTTTTCTTAAGTTCTTAAACCCAGAGTTTTATTTTGCAATTCTAAATTTCAATGAAAATAAGGAAGAACTTTCTGTCTCTTTCTATTTCTCTAATATATGTATATGTGTGTATTTGCAGGTGTGTCTCTGTCTCTCCTTTTCTCTCTTTTTCTTTCTCTCTCTTTTTCTCTTTCACTTTCTGTAGCTATGTGTGCCCATGTGTACAGGCATGTCTCTGTATGTGTCTATTTTTCAGTGTCCTTCTTTGTTTCATTAGATCTGTTGGTTTTAGTTAAAATATCTTCCCACTCCCTAAGTTACTTTTCTTTGATGGTAAACAAGGTCTTATCACTGAACAAGGACCATGATTGGACTTTATACAGCATACAAGAAACATTAGGCCAATTCGTTGGGCAATAGGGACTAGACCTACATCTTAATTGGTCTGAATAGGGATTTCCCAGGTAAGAAAACTCTCTCTACCAATATAGTTTATGACCTTCTTTGCAACTTCCTAGAGCTGTTCATGTTTAAATGCCTTGTCCAGGGTCACACAGCCAGAATGCATGTCAGAACTTGAACCTAGGACTTCCTGCCTCTGAAGTCAACCTTTTATCTACTATGCACACAACCTTGTGGGCAAATTCATCAAGATAATAATATATATGTCTTAGATTTCTTTGCTGCACCCAGTGTTTTCTGCAGTGTTTTATAACATAGAGCTACATGCAAAGGAGGCACACAATACCCACTTATTGAGTATGCGATATGGTGCCAGAAGCCTTATATTTAAATTAGTAACAAAAGCCTCTCTACAGTTTAAAAAGATCTGGAACATGTGACATGTTCTTAGAGGAGGGGAACTCTCCTGCTGCATATGTGCCCAGGTGGTAGTTCTTCTGATACCTAAACAGTAGAGCAGAAAATGTGTTGACTTTAGATTCAGTGGGCTTTAGTACAAACCTTAGTGCTTCCAATTACTATCTATATGGCCTTTGGAAAAACACCTATTTCCTCTTGGCCTCAGTTTCCTTCTTTGTAGAATGAGAGTTTGGGACTAGATCACCTCCAAGTCTCACCAGACTCTCAATCTATGTCTTTACAATCTTATAACCCAAAAAGAAGGAGTCAAGAATAAAATTATGGGGACAGGAGATATTTGAGCATTTGAATTTCAAGGTCAAAGAAATTTAAAAGGAATTCTGTTGCTATTTTTGCTTTGTTTATCATTCTCTCTCACCTTTTATGTGACACTGTTCAGTAATAATACTTACTGCATTGAAAAACTAGTTCTATGACATTGAGCAAGCCTGTCACCTGTCTAAGACTCAGTCTCCTCATCTGTAAAATGGTAATATTATCTGCATTATCTTCTTCAGAGGTTTGTTGGAAGGATGAAAAGAGAAAGAGCACATAAAGGCCTTCATAAAATCGAAAGCTAGACATGTCAGCTAGTATTATTAGTAATATTTTCAACAGTGTGCATGCATTTGGAATGAGATTCTAAAGCCAAAATATGAGCAATAGCTAAACTAATAATCTTAAATGACTTTTTAATACTTCCTGAGAGGCAAATAATGAGGAAAATATATTTCTTATTCAAGGAAACATTATTTCAAAGAGAGTAAATGCAACACATGAGAAAAATTTCCATTAATACTTTTCATAAATTTAAGGCGTATGAAAAAAAGGCTTCATATAAAAACAATTTCTCTTTTAAATAGATTTACCCTTTGATGTTAATAGACTAAACTGCTCAAATTAATTGCACATTTTGCATAAACAATGTGCAATATAAAATACTAGCTGTAGTGTATGAAATTATTTTTTAATATTTCCTTGCACCCTTAAGCACTTTAAAATTTTCAAAGGAATACACTCTTCTTTAGAAAATAATCATTCCAGTGATACTGAAAGCTTCATTATAAAAATTATGAAACAAAAGAATTTGACTTCAATTTTCAATGCAGTGAAACATAAAGCTTCTTTTGCAGTATTTTCCATGAATGACCGAGCATTTAGAACCTAGCTGGCTGTTTTTATAAACAAAAATGGGAAAACACAGCCTTTGAATCCATTACTGCAGGGGTGTGATTGTTAGGAATTAAACGCAGGTAAATACTTCAGCTAAGGGCTCTCAGCCGAATTGCAATCACAACTAAGAGCTATAATTTAACAAGACAATGTCACCTCTAACTTACTCTTGGTTAATTTCATACAAGGAAAATTAAATAAGATAACTAAAACCAGGCAATATGCAATTAAAATGTTCTGTGGGTCAATATTATTGCTGTCTATATTGGTTTAGTTCATTGTGACATGAAGTCACAGATCTTACTTCTCAAAGTGAGCACTATCTAGGTTTCTTTGAAAATTTCTCTTATATAAGAACTCACCACTAACCAGATAAATAATTATTTGGTGGCTATGTTTGAAATAAAGACTAAGAATAAAATCTTTATTCAACTCATGTGAAAAATGTCTTGGTGGTTTGGTGTCCCGAAAGCTCAAAGAATAGTCACCAATAGCACAATATGGCTTTTCTCCTAGCTCCATCCCTCTAAAAAAAAACCTAATGTGATTTTAGGATGCATTCATGTATGATATAGTATAGGGCAATTCAGTTTCGGAATCAGGGTCTGCCTCTGACACAGAAACAAGACCTATGATAGGAGTATAGATTTAAATTTGGGAGATACATTAGAGACCATCTAATCCCTTCATTTCATAGATAAGGATTCTGATGACAAGAAAAGGTAAATGAATTACTCTGAATCACACAGGCAGTAAGGGGCATAATTCCTCTGAAAGTGAATACTAGTTTTCCTTTTTCACTATACTATTCATTGAATTTAAACTTTGTTGCCAATATGCCAATCTACATGAGTAAAGAGCATGTCTATACCCAAAGTTCCCAGTGGTTCCCAAATGAGTGGAAGAGTGGGTAGGCAGAGATATGACAGGAGAGAAGAGAGGAAAAACATGGATGGCAATCCCCCTGCACCTTGATCTGGCCAGATCACACATGGAGTACTGTGGTCACTTCTGGGTGCCATATATTAAGTAGGACATTGACACATTGGGGTACATGAAGGTAACCAGGATTGTGAGTGGATTTGAATTAAATATTTATGAAGAACAGTTGATGTAACTGGAGTTATGCTGACTAAGAAAAGACTTAGGTGACAGGCATATATTGAAATATTTGAGCTACCAAAGGGATTCCGTTGTTTAATGACAAGAGTGAGGGAAACCTTAGTTAAGACTGCTCTTTGTTCCCTGAATGTAAAGGCCCCTTTGATCTTGTGACCTTATTTTAATGTTGATAATTCTAGCATATTATCTCAAGAATAGCAGTACCTAGCACAGCCTCTCTCTTATACCAAATATGTTCTTAATTAATTTTTTTTGATGAATAAATGAGTGACTGAATAGATGAATCGATTAAAGGATACAAGGAAAATAAGGTAGGTAGAAGAAATAAGGATTCTTAGTTCTTGGAATGCACAACATAATTCCTAGGTCACTAATATAATGAAGTGCAAGCTACAGAAAAACTACACTGAACATGGCCTCCCTCTCCTAATTCACCCACCCCCTACCCCCATAACGCTTGGACTAAGCATAACCATGTACAATTCTGTTCATGTTGTAATTGTTGAACTTTTTGGGTTTGGGACCTCTTCCTATTCTTAACAATTATTGAAGATCTTAAGGAGTTTTTATTTGTATTGGCTATATCTATCATTATTTGCCATATAGAAATTAAACTGATAAAGGCTTAAAATGTTTACTTCTTAATTCATATGAAATAAAAATTATAAATCAATATCAAACCAAATAAATGCTAACATAAATAACATATCTGTATGAAAAAATAGCCAATAGTTTCCAAAACAAAAAATAGTGAGAATAGTGGCAATGTTTTAAATATCTTTTTTTCCAAATCTTTTAAATATATGGTTTAATGGAAGACAGCTGGATTTTCATATGTGCTTCTGCATTCAATCTGTTGTGATACTTTTTGGTAGAAATATGTGGAGAAAAAATCTAACCTCATACATATGTGTATTTAGTAAATGGAAGAAGATTTTAATAGGCAAATAACAAAAGGTCTCTTGAAAGGGTTTCTAGGACCCCAAGTGGTCTGTGGACTGCAGTGATGCTGAAAAGTTCATTCAAAATTAAGCAATGAAAAATTGACTTTTAGTTTGGTATTTAGTTCAATACAGTGAAATCTAAAGGATTGAATTTTTAGAACCCCTGGGCTAATGCATGGTATTCATATTATAATATGATATATAAAGAATAAACAATAGCAAAGGCTAATCATTTAGGATTGATGTTTGGGTCACATTTGAAGAGGGAAGAATCACCTTTGAGCATCATAGGTCAAGAGGAAAGAGTAGGATTCTCAGGGGCCACGTGAGGCTGTATTCCACTGAATACATAGGGATAGTTTGTAGGGCCTGTTTCTACTATTCTTTCCAAGTTATTAGTTGTCTCATTTTCTTAGACATTGTTTTATTAACAGAAACTGCCCTTAAATATTGACTCTTGGCTCATTGATCAGCATGCTGAACAAAAATCTAGACCTTACCACAAGTGAGGAAGGGAAGACCTGAGCTTAAATCTATCCTCTGATATTTACTGGAGCTATATGAACATGGGCAAGTAATTTAACCTCAGTTTGCCTCAGTTTCCTCATCCATAAAAAGGGCATAAGGATACCCTTTGAACCCCATTCAGCTAAGGGATTTGCCAAA
The DNA here is from genome assembly GCF_016433145.1 of Gracilinanus agilis. Taxonomy (NCBI): domain Eukaryota; kingdom Metazoa; phylum Chordata; class Mammalia; order Didelphimorphia; family Didelphidae; genus Gracilinanus; species Gracilinanus agilis. Next base: position 409,287,729 of record NC_058133.1, on the reverse strand, counting down.
ATGGCTAGGGCTACTGAGGTACATACAAGAAATAGAAACCACTTAATTAGTTTCTTCATTTGTTCATTTATTCATTTATTTCAGACATGAAATTAAACAGAGCTTTCATGGGTCCAAAGAGTAGAACCATGATTGAGAGGTGAAAGTTAAAGAATTTGGCAGATTTTTGCTCAATACAGGGCAAAACTTCCTAACAATAAAAGTTTCTCAAAGATGGAATGGTAGATCTCCTAAGGCAATGGCTTTCCTATCAACTATTTTCAACTATTCTTCATCTATGAATTAAACCTCTGGAAGCTCTTCCAACTCCACAATTCTAGAATTACATGATACATTTGGCATTACATTTTCAGAATTAATAGGCTTATTGAACATATTCTGACTATGTTTTGGTGAAGTTTAATTTCATGAATAAATAAGAGTCTGATGAGCTTGCATCTGTCAAAAGCAATTTCTCATAATCCAACTTTAAAATGTCAAAGAGGCAAAAGGGTCTAGGATGTGTATGTTAAATGTTATTAGACTGGATAAGAAGCAAAAAAAGAGCCACAGGAAAAAAATATTTGTGACTTCATAAAGTAGATGAAAGGGCAATTAGTTGATGCAGTGGATAGAACACATTATTAGGGGAGGTAACAAGAAACCAACTGTGTAAGAAAAACATATATAGGAAATATAGAGTATATGAATACACACACATTTGTGATGTTGCGTAATTCTAGGCAAGTCCTATTGACAATAAAATTTCAATAAGTGAGCACCAGAGATATGTGAGAGTGGCATAGTAAATAGCCTAAGAGTAAAAAACTCTGATTTTACCTCTGACATACTGACTAGATGATCTTGGACAAATCATTTAACATTTCTCTGTCCCAAGCAATTCTCTAAAACAGAAATTCTGAATCTAGGATCCGCAGATTTCTTGGGGTCTGAGAACTTAGATAATGAAAATACTCAATCTGTCTAATAATTTTTCTCTTCTCTTATGTATTTTATTTTATGTGGTTGCAAACATTATTCTGGGAAGGGATCCATAGATATCATAAGACTACCAAAGGGGTCTATGGCACACAAAAAAAAGGATAAGCAAATTGTCTTGTTCAGTCACTGTAGTCATGTCCTGCTCCAGTGATGGATAATTTTTTGAGCATGGTTTGTCATAATTTGCCAAAATACTGAGTATAACTCGGATGGTATGTCACTTCGAGAAAAACACCATAATTTTGCAATATTTATAGTTTAAATAACAAAAATGTATAATTGTAATATAGAACTATATTTAATAAACCAAAATAGGTAAATTAATATAGGTAGAATTGTCATCTATAGTGCACAGAGTGTCTATACTACACTACAGCAAATGTTTCATCTTTCGGCATGCAGCCCCATACTTCTCTGTATGTGGCCCCATGCAGTCGTGTGTCATCGAAAATGGCTACACATGTCAGCACACGTGTCATATGTTTCCTATCACTGTCCTACTCATTGTGACTCCAATTGGGATTTTCTTGGCAAAGATATTGGAGTGTTTTGTCATTTCCTTCTTGAGCTCATTTTACAGATGAGAAAACTGAGGCAAACAGGATTAAGTGACTTGCCCAGGTAGGGTGGATTTGAACGTAGGAAGATTAGTGCTTTTTGTATGGAAAGCTAGCATTCTATCTGCTGTGCCACCTACTGCCCATGAGAACCGTGGGTTAAGACTATACAATGCAGAATAGCTCTGCAGATCTGCACTGATAATTTTCTCATTAAAAATACCCTAGTCCCAATGAAATGAAATCACAGATCACTCCTCAATACTCATTATTCCCCCAAAAGGGGAATATATGTATATGCATGTGTATATGTATATGAATGTATGTATATATGCACATGTTTTTATATGTGTGACAGTATATATTTTGAGTTAGAATTAAATGTGTATTTTAAAATTTCAGATAAGATTATGTGTTTGTGTTAGGTATCTGAGCTAGGCTAATGACAAGAGTATACCATGATATTACAGAAATAATGACAGATCTATCCATATTATGCTCCATTATCCATATAATGCCATACTATCCAAGTAAGTGAACTTGGAAATTATATGGAGGCCTCTGATGTAATAATCTCTAAAGACCCTGTTAGCACTAACATTCTGTAGCTTTATGGATAATTGAAATCTATAGATAATTTCCAAGTCTCAGTTTAGCAAATACTTTCAACCTTGTTTCCCTAATCTAAGTCTTTTAGGAGAACTACTGACAAGAGGAAAACAGACGGGCTGAGCTTCATATCCTTTTATTTCCCTATCCAATATTTTATTCCCTATCCAAATTTGGGGATAGTAAAATCAATGCAAAGCTGTTTGATTTGTGGCCAAAGGAAGAAGATGAAGAAACAAATAAACTTGGAGAATTCAAAGCCGTATAATCGATCTCCAAAAAAATCTTTCCTTCCCTGCTGTTTCCTATGTATTTTAAGTAGAAAATAACTTTTCATTAAAGTTTTCCAAAGCCAGACCACATAAGAAACAAAACCTAACAATATGAAGGGATTGTTTCTAAAGAAGGTGTTTGGGGGTTAGAGGAAACCAAGAAAGCATGATCTAATGCCCAGGAACGCAAAATGAGCATTATCTTTGGGACACTGTGGATACAAAGGAATGCTCTAAACCAGTGGTTCCCAAACTTTTTTGGCCTACCACCCCCTTTCCAGAAAAAATATTACTTAGCACCCCCTGTCACATACTATCGCCGCCCCCAAATGCACCTGTGGCCATCACCACCTCCTTGGATTGCTGCAGCACCCACCAGGGGACGGTGGCGCCCACATTGGGAATCACTGTTCTAATTGCTGGACTTAGATAAAAGCATGTAAAAATAAGAAGACTACTAGCAGAAGAAAGAAATGAAAAATTAAAACAAGAAATTGGTAAAGTCATAAAACATTTACTTTAAGGTGTCCTCTGGGGCTTTTCTATCATTATAATATAGAAAGTTGTGATATTTTCAATTAAACCTGAAGAAAATTCTTTACTCAGTGAAGCATAATCTTTACCAAGTTTCCCCCCTCCTTGTTCTACTCCCAGCCTATATTAGTCATTTTATAGATGTAAACTTCTAAAATACTCAATTTAAATAACCAGAGTGTGTCTTTTAAAATTTCTAGATATTTATATTTTGAAAGTACTAAATCCACCTCACACGAATCACTACTAAAATATCAGTAGATGGTTAATGAGTTGATTGGGTAATTCCAGGAAAGGTAGTAGATGTGGCATTTGTTATTTGTTGTTAATTATTTGGGTAATTTGAGCATCGGTTGATTATTTTTCTTGGGCTATCTCGTCCCCTGGGTGTTATCATACTAATTTATGGAAGATATTTTAATTCAATAGGTTGATAGTTATTCTTTTCATATAACCTTGTCCTTGAGAAATTCAAGATATTTAAGAATAGATTTGATAGTGATACACTAGGACCAACCATTCCTCTTTGCACACACAAACCACAGACTTTTTCTCAGTTCATCTTTCTTGGTCTTTTTAACAACAGATACTGTCAACTCAGGGCAATGAGAATTAGTGGAGAGGGCATGGGATTTTGTGTCAGAAAGACCTGCATTTGAACCCCAGTTATGCAACTTATAAGCTTTAAGACCCTGGATAAGTCACATAATCTCTCTCATTGCCTCAGTTTCCTCACATGTATGATAAGGGGATGACCTGCCAGGCTTTTTCATCTCTAAATCAATGAATCTAAAGTACCCCTTCCTTCTTTATAGTTTCTCCTCCTTTAGCTTTTATTGAATTTTTAATTCTTTCCCTCTTTTTTCTCTTGTGTAAAATGGGAATAATAATAATAATACTTACGTCCCAAGGTTGTTGTGAGGATCAAATGAGATAATTATAAAAATATAGTAGTAGGTATTGTGCTTTATAACTATTATTATTATTATTATTATTATATCAGATACTTCCAACTCAATATATACAAAATTAAACTTAGGATTTTCCTTTTCAAATCCCCCTTTTTCCAGGTTTCCTTATATATGTTAATGGTACTATCATTACCTAATCTGCTGACCTCTTCCCTTTCCATTGTGGAAAATTTCCTTTGACTTTTCTACTTTAACCATGAGAGGAGAAAAAAAAAACCAAACAAACGTTGGGGGGACATGAAGGAGCCTTTTTGCTGAGCTGAGCTGTCTAGCAGTAGGGTCCTCCTGTGCTATCCTTGTGTTTGATCTGGTTTTCTTTCCTCTTGAAGCCCTTTGTTCTCTATCTCAGTGTGAGGGAGCCAAGCAGTCTGAGGTTTGGCTCTCTCTAAGCCTCCTTCACCTTTTGAGGCATCTAATTCCACCTTTTCACAGAAGTCAACTGATAACTTACCCAATGCTTCTAGCTCTCCCCTCCAGAGCAAAGAATGTCTAATTTCTAATTATTTCAATCACATCCAAATCTTCATGACTCCATTTGGGTTCTTTTTTTCATCCTTCCAAAGATCATTTTATAGACAAGGAAACTTAGGCAAACAGAGTTAAGTGACTTGCCCAGGGACACACAGCTAGGAAGTGTCTGAGGCTAGAATTGAACTCAGAAAAATGAATCTTCCTGACTTCAGTTAAAGCACTCCTTCTATTGAGCCATCTACCTGCTCTAATCATTTATGAAGTACCTATTATATACTATGCATTTCATTAAATGTCAGAAATTAAAAAAAAAGATAAGCCATGCCTTCAAAAATTTATATGCTATCAGAGAGATGACAAGTATATGTTTAAAGATAAATAATACGTAAAAGAATAAATAGAAGGTAATGGGATGGTAAACTAACAGCTGAGGGATCAGGAAAGGCTTCATGTAGAAGGTAAGGCTCAGTCAGATTTTAGACAGACAAAAGAGATTCTAAGAAGTAGAGTTGAGAAAGACTGCACTCCAGGAAAGAGAGTGAGAAATGGGAGGTGGCAGTCAATACAAAGACACAGATAGGGAAGATGGGAGAAGCAGAAATAATGTCTAGTAAGCTAGATCATAAAGTGTGGAGGTGGTATACAGAGAGACTGGAAAGATAGGTTGTGATTAGTTTGCACAGGAAGTTTATATTTCTTTTTTCTAGAGACTACATATAAGGAGCCACTGGAGATAACTGAGTGACATGGTGAGATTAAATTACTTTGGCAACCAGTGTAGGATAAATTGGAATGGTGAGAGACTTGAGGTAGAGAGACCAGTTGGAAGGCTGTTATAGTAATCTAAGGTAAGAGGTAAAGAGAACCAGAATTAAGAGAAAAGCATGCATGTGAAGAATATTGTGAATGTAGAAATAATAAAATTGAGGAATTGATTGGATATCTGAAGTGAATGAGAAAGGAGTGTTAGAGACAACACTAAGATTGTCATCCTGCGTGAATGGGAAGATAATGATACCTTCAACACCACGGGGAAGTTTGGGAGAGGAGAGAGTTTAGTAAGAAAGATGAATTAGACATGTTGAGTTTGAGAAGATATTTGAAATATCCAAAAGGCAATTAATAACATAAGACTGAAATGGACCTCTAAATCATCTACAAAGAGATGATAGTTAAATCTGTAGAAGCTGATGAGGTTATCAAGAAAGAAAATATAGAGCGTTGGTTCCCAAACTTTTTTGGCCTACTGCCCCCTTTCCAGAAAAAATATTACTTAGCCCCCTGGGAATTAATTTTTTTAATTTTAATAGCAATTAATAGGAAAGATAAATGCACCTGTGGCCATCACCGCCTTCCTGGATCGCTGCAGCACCCACCAGGGAGTGGTAGTGCCCACTTTGGGAATCACTGATATAGAGGGAAAATTGAAGAGGAACTATGATAGAACACTGGGGAATACCAATGGTTAAACAATATAATATAATTCATGATCCAGTGAAAAAGCTCCAAGGTAGTGGTTAGACAAATAGAAGGATAACTAAGAAGTTATCATTAGAAGCATGAAATTTCAGGGAGAAGAGAAAATCCATAAGGGTTGATGGTCAATAATGTCACACACAGAGAACAGATCAAGAAGGACGAAGGCTAAAAAACAAATATAAAATTTGGCAATTAAATGATCATTGGCAATTCTGGGAAAAGAAGTTTCAGTTGATTGATGAGGCTGGAAGTCTAATTTCAAAGGGTTAAGGAGTGAGTGTGAAGAAAAGAAATTTAAACAGCTTCTTTTTCAAAGATTTTAGCCGTGAAAAAAGAGATATTGAATGATTCTTTGAAGCAATGGTAGACCCTAGTGAAGGTTTATTAAGTATAGGGGAGATCTGGGCATATTTAAAGTCAGATAACAAATGAGTAGACAGAGAGATTGAAGATCAGTGAGGGTTAAGGGGGTGGAAACTGGGGTGACTGAAATTTCATTTGGCTGAAGAAGACAAAAAGACAGAAGCAATCACTAAGGTAGCAGGATTGGCCTTAGCAAAAAAAAAAAAAAAGACAGCTACACTGATGGTGCCTGGGAGAAAGAAGAACAGAATGGAAGGTGGTGCCAAGAAGCTTTCAGAAAACAAGAAAAGGGGATCTTGTTGAAAAGCCTCAATTATCTCAGTAACCTAAAATGTGAGATTCTCAGTTGGTACAAGGGGCTGTTTGGGAGTCTAAAGCCAAAGATCCTATCAGTGCCTGGTATATTTTCATCTTTTGGGATGAAAAACTTTGCTGTAAGGAACTTTAATCTCTGAATTGTGCTTAGAAAGCTTAGGGAGCTATGAGCACTTTTCCAATCTGTGTGCTCCTGCTGTGAAATAGCTATTACCAGGACCTCGATGGAGATTTAAGGAATGTACAAGCTCCTTCTTTCCCATTTCCTGATCCACCCTCAGATTGCAAGTCTTCTCTACTGTTTATTGGTCTGTCTTCTGAATAAAGCAAGGAAGAAAATGAGGGTCTAAAAAGGCTGAACTGGCTCACTTCCATAGACTATGGAGAAGGGCAATTCTTCTGATAAGTTTGTCTTTCTGGGTTCCAGTTACCTAATCATCTTGGAGAAAACTAGTCACAGAAAATGAGTCAAGAGTTGTCTGTTCTCTAAATTGCATGCTGATGGACATACCTATACTCTCTATGGAGAAGTACCTTCTTGATTCCAGACAATGGTTCAGCATACTGAAAAGTTCATCAGATTGAGCAAATTGCTCAAAAATTCACCTAATCAATTCCCTTTACATATGTATTTTGTATTCTTTCATTTTCACATTAAAGCCCTACTGATCAGATTCACAAGATTGTAATCAAATATGTGTGTGTGTGTGTGTGTGTGTGTGTGTATTTACTGGCCTTCATCAGGCACATTAATGCTCCAAAGAACCCATCTTACTTATATATGCAGCTCAATGACATATTGCATATATTTTTAGAATTCTAATATTTAACAAGGGTTGGCTGGATAAAGATTAGGATGAATGAAATTGCATTTGGCTGGAGAAGATAAAAAGGCAGAACTAATTACTAACATTGAGGGACTAGCCTTCACAAGAAAGCTATGTCTCTCCACAAGTTATTTAATGTCTGAAGCTCAATGTCTTTATTTAAAATATGAGATAATGATGTTTTTAATAATCAATAATATATGTAAAGCAAGTCTTAAAGTGCTTAGTAAATGTTATTACTATTATGATATTTAAGCTGTGGTTAGGAAATTTACTTTCTATCTGCCTTTCTCTTCTGAAATCAACTCTAATCTGGCAGAAGTGGTTAAAAGGCCACCAGAATCCTTAAGACATTCCCTTCCTTACCAGGACTTCATTATCTTTAGCAATCCCTCTAGTGTCCCTTATGGCAGTATCAGTTGTTCTTTAATGAATCACCAACAGTGGATAGAGATCATTAGATTTGACAAGCCTCAGGAGTCTTGCTGTCATGTCCTAGATAAGCTCCCCAAGATGACAGCAAGCTTTCTATTGTTCATTTCAGATGGACAAATGGCTGACTCAGCAGGAAGGCACCAATGCACCATGATATGTCCTTTCTTTTTCCACCTTTTCCCTGGTGGCACTAGTGAATTCCCCTCATTATTCCTTGGAGCACAAGGAAAATGTTCTTTCCTTTTAAAAGCTCCTCCCATCAAGGAAAAGCTCCAAATCTTTATGGTATTGTTTTATCCCTTTCCTTCTCTATATCACAGAAGAACCTCTTGATATAGGTTAGAATTTCCCCAGTTCTCATGTTGGTTTAGAAAAATTGTTTTTCCTCCTTTGAAATACTTCTTCCATCCTATCGAGGAAGTCAACATTTTCTGTTCTGACAGGTAGAGAGGCTTTCTTCCAATTTTTTTTTACCTTCTCCTCTATGAAGGAGAGCAACCATTTTGTGCACAGCTAGCTATTATCTGCCACTGGCAGAAACTCAGAGTTGGTGTGTGGCCCCTCTATTCTCTGTTTATATATGTTCCCTTCCCCCCCCCCCATCTTTAAGAATCAGTTCATTTCTGCTCCTCTTTGAAGCCTTCCCTCATCATTCAAGCCTCCAATGTCATTTATTTGTCAATTAAACTTATACTATGCTGCATTGTTATTGAGCTCCTCATATGCTTGTCTCTCCAACTAGAATGTAAGCCCCTTGAGGGAAGTGACTGTATTTTAAGTTTATTTATATCCCCTACATTTTCTAGTTCAGTAATATATTCTTGGCAGACACTCAACAAACCCTTGTGTAAATGAATTATTGAATGATTTAGGTTCCATTCTAGAGGGAGGAAATTTATTATAAGACACAGTCCAGTCTAGGCTAAAAGTATATCCTACTGCAGTTTAATTACATAGATCATTTTTTGATATTACATATTAAATTATTTTAGTTCAACTCAATATTTGATTCATTTGCCATATGAGAATTTTCATTATCTGTATAAAAAGGTACTTCACTTCAGAGATACATCACAAAATGACAGATTCCATTGAGGCATTAAAATTATAATAATACTAATTTGCTAGAATGTAGTTACCTTATGATTATAAAACACAATAGATACATTATCTCCTATGATTATCAAAATAAAGTTGTGAGGTAGGGAGAATTATCATCCTTTTTACACCTGAAGAAATTGAAACAATAAATCACTGGCTCAATTTTGGATAACAATGGAGCTGGGATTTGAACTCAGGTCTCCTAACTCCAAGGTCAGTATTCTTTTCAATTATATATCATGTTGCTTCTATGAAGACTACTCATCAATGACAAAAACCTCATTTTTGATCATCTCAACTAGACAGCTAGCCACAATGTTTGTGGATTTTAAAAAAATCCAATTCCTAATACAAATGATGAAGCTTAGGTTCAAAGCAGACTATATCTCACACAGAGCATCTTTCAGATTATCTCCGTAGGTCACACCGAACACACTGTAGCCAGCAATTATCACATTTATGCTAGCAACAAAGCTATTGAGAAGCATGTAAAGGGAACTAGGAAAAGAAAAAAAAAGATCAAAATCAAATTCCCAAACTGGGCTGTCAATCTGAATCTCAATAACCCTAATTTAGAATTGCTGAAGTTGATAGGTCAAGTTACACTATGTGTATATTCCCTCATATTTTCCCCCAAGTACAAAAGTTGTGTAAAGAAATACCTTTTGACCTTTAAAAGAATTGCTGTCGTTTACTTATAACATCTAGCGAGGCCAAAAGGTGAAGAAGAAAAGGCCCCAATGTGAAGCCAACTTTGTCCATTGAAAGCTTGTTTCGCCACCCCAGCCCTTTGTCAAGCAAGCTGTTCAAATAACATCTTGATTCACGTGTCTGTGTATTTTGATTAAGCTTCAAAGATAGGAGAAAAGCCTATGCAAGTTTGAAATCTAACCTCCTTCACCTTTTCTTCTCTCTGTCTCCTATTTCCTGATCTTTGTAATCCAGATCCTTTAATAGAAAAATTCTGTTGCAGGACTGAAAACAGCATGGGGTCAGCATCCCATACAAGTTATTTAAAGCAACATCTCTGTAGTCTTTTGAACACTTCAAGGACAATTTAGTTGACCTCAGGGTATTCTTCAAATATGTTCTATTAAACATACACACTCATGCACATGCATGGACTGGCACCCTTCAGGGGGCACCGACTTTAAAGGTTAGACTATCAAAAGGCAAAAATCTCTTTTCAAAAACCCCATATCCCTAAATTCTTTACAAACCAAAATTACAAATGGTAAGTTACACACAACTCAGGATAACTCAGCTGACAGAAGTTGAACATTTCTATGGTCTGGCAGGATTCAGAGGAACAATTCCCAGAATCAGCAAACATGATAAAGTAATCCCTGGGTAACTACTGTAAGAGGACCAATATTCCAGTCAAAGCAAGCGAGTGAACTTTGCATACTTAAGAGATTAAATCTTCTTCATTCCCTTTGAAAGACACTGTGAGTTATTACTCTCATTATCTACTAAGAGAAGTAGAAGACTCCAAAATAAATGAAGATTATTAACAACATGTGCCCCTAAAATGGGGACCATCAAAGCGAGAGTGAGTCTGTGGCATGTCTTGACTTTCTTTCCCATAGTGCTTTGCATCTAAAACATTTGTTGACTGATTTATTTAAGCTTTTTCTGGGGTCAAATCTTATAACAACCAGTAGCTACAATCAGATGTGCCAACAGTCACAGATATTGTCATCAAAATCAACAGCAATAAGATTATGAAGTATTCTACATTTTTTTTAAAATCAGGTTTTTTAAAAGAATGACATTTCCACATGAACAGAATTTATGAAAGACTATTTTCATAGACAATCCATAAACTGGTTCACTCCTAGACCTCCAAACAAACTATAGAGAGCTTCAAAACAGCATCTCAGAACAAGAGTGTGAAAACCAGAATTATTTTAAAATGATTTCAGGAACATTGACACTCAGGAAAAATATTTTCCAAACCATGTCTGGGCTTTCCCAGGTGATTCATACACATTCATAGCATGCTTCACTGCAAGAAGATGACTTACCAGACAAACCAAACAATCTCAGTAGCAATGAACAGAAAATGTCCACTTACCTAGGGAAAGAAAAAAATATAAACATTAAGATAGTGCGGTTTAGAAAGACTTCTAGATCTTTCACAAGGGTGATTCAGAACCCTTATGTGGTGGCAGTTATGGCAATAGATCTTAAGGAGTCCTGGAAAGAAAAGAAACAATATGAATTTCCAGGTTCTATTCATGAAATATTATTTTAAAGGAGTAGGGGAACACATGTAGCCCATAGCTCTCTTTTTTTTAGGCTAAGGGAAGGTACCATATAGTGTTATAATCAAACATGGGAAATCTAGTTCTGAACTTCATTTCTGACACATATTACTGTGACCATGGACAAGTTAAATAACCCTTCTGAGCCTCATTTTCCCCCTTTGTCAAATTAAATCACTACCTCATAGCATTATTGTGAGATTACTCTGCAAATAGCTTAAAATAGAAAACTACAAAGAAGTTATTAGTATTTTATTAACTTAACCAATACAATAGTGTTTCAATATTGTGAATTCAGAAAATTTGTGGATCACCTAGATAGGGTTATTGAAGAAATTGCGTATAGGTTATCCCTATCCAAAGTTAGACCATAGAACCACAGAACTATAGGATTTCTGCATTTTAAAGAACTTTTGAGGGCATTTAAGCCAAGTTGTACCCATACAGGAATCATCTCTATAAAATGACCAACACATTATCATTCTGTCTTTGCTTGAAAATCTCCAGTCCAAAGAAACTCCCTCTCTCTCAAAGCAGCCAATTCTTCTGTGGAACAACTCTTAGTTTGGTAGTTTTTTTTTTCTTTCCCATTTCCAAAATCTTCCCTGGCAACTTCTCTTTGATCTCAGCTCTACACTTTGGAACTAAACACATGTTTCATCCCTCTTCAGTGTGATAGAACTTCAAATTCTTAAAGACAGCTCTCTAACAGTTTAAATTGCTCAACAGCCTTGTTTATGGGGTAACCTGTGTCTTTTTCCAGAAAAAGGCAGCAATCATAATCTATTGGCTCTAAAGCTTTGCCTGCTATTAGTTAAACTTTTTATCTATGAGATACCCTTGAGATCAAATTATCTAGTTTAAATTCCTTCATTTTGTGGATGAGAAAATTAAGACTCAAGTAGGCAACATGGCTTGCCTACAGTCACAGATAGTAAGCAACAGTTGGATTTTGAACTCATGTCTTCTAATTTCAAAACCAGGGTTTCTTCCAATATTCCACACTGTCTGATCCCATCAGAATGGGAATGTCCCTAATTCTGTTTGTAGTTCTGGTCCAACCAAACCAACAAATAAATGTCATAAAATGCAAATCAGATCCCACTCACAGCATGTGATGACTTTTCTAATTTAAGTTGTTGCCTAAGTAGTAAGTAAAAATATCCACATTTGGCTCAACCATTTCAACTATATGCCATGGTGTACAGTAGAAAATACTAAAACTATCAAATTTAAAAACAAAAGACTTAAAGTTCACTGTAGTTTTAAAAAATTAAATATATGCATATATTATTCTGTGTTTTAAACTTAGAAGGGTGAGAATTTATATTTTAAAATGTAAGAGTCATTTAAAAAAGCTGTCAGAGAGAATGCTACAGAGAGTTAGAAGTAAAAGAAAATCAGAATGATTTGATGACATTTGCTGAGAAAACTTGGAACACTACAATATAAGGACATTGGGCTTGGAAGCATAGACCTCTGACTCAAACTCTGACTCTGCTATTTATAGTGTGGTCTTGGACAATTCATTTAAACTTTGAGGGCTTCAGCTGCTCATATATAAAATGGAGTTCATCTGGATGGTCTCGAAAATGCTTTATAGCACTAAAACTATGGTCCTAAAACTTAGTCATTTGACAGTAGGGACTTGTCTTATGCCTTCATTGGCATAGAGAATTCTCAGAAAAGGAAACTATTTCCACAAAGGAAACTATACCTTATCCACAACTTTTATTCTTAGAAAGCAGCCGGCAGCACTCAAATTTGGACCAGGTGGAGCCAAAGTCAACTTTGTATCTACTATATCACACTGCTTCTAATTTGATCAATATGGAGCTTATACTTTTTGTCAAGAGCCCTGCTAGACACATATCCTGAGAACAGCGTAACAGTGTATAAAACTGCATTTCATGACTTCAGTCTTTCAGGGGACATGTACACAAATAATTTGAACATATGCCATGAGACTAGTACATTTAAAGTAAAAGAGGAGTATGAAAGAAGACATTTGGCTGGAGAGATCAAGGAAGGATTCTTATATCCTCAAGGAAGAGATGGCATTTCATTTGGGTTAAAACAAAGTATGAGCACAATGTTGAGGATGAGATCCAGGAAAACTACAGGTGGCAGAGATGGCATGAGTAAAAGCAAGACAGTTGGAAAAATATAGAAGTATGCTTGGAGAATAGGGGAAAGTCAATTTTCACTAGAAAACAAGGTATGAGAAGTATTAGTAACAGATAAGGCTGGAAAGGTACTTTTGGACAAGATACCAATTCAATTCAGTACCAAGTTGAGGTCTTTTCTTTTTGGAACTTCCATATACCTAAAAAAATTAATTCAGGCTTTTTACATGTTGATATAATTTTAATAGTCACTTTTTGACATTTTGTGGTCCATGTTCTCTCCTTCCTTCCATTCCCTCACTCTTCCTCAAGATGGTAAGTAATATAGGTTATGCATGTTTTATCATACAATACATATTTCCATGTTTATTCTGTTATAAAAGAAGATACATATCACCTACTCTACAGAAAATTCATGGAGTAAATAAAGTGAAGAATGGTATATTTCAATCTGCACTTAGACTCTTATAAGTTCCTTTTATGGCAGCAGATAGCCTTTTTTTATCCTGATTTCCCTGGAGTTGTTCTGGATCCTTGCATTGCTGATAATAGTTAAGTCTTTTACAGTTGATCATCTTACATTATTGCTGGTACTTTGTACAACATTCTCCTGGTTCTGCACACTTCACTTGATATCACTTTATATAGGTCTTTCCAGGTTTTTTTTGTGCTATCATCTTACTTGTCATTTCTGATGGCACAATAGTATTCCATTACAAACATATGTCACAAATTTTCCCAGCCATTTCCCAAAAAATAAACAACTCTTTGGATTCCAGTTCCCCTTTTTTATCTGGACTCTGACACAAAGTATATCCATCTGCCATCTCCATCCTTTTTGCACTGACTTTTCCAAATGCCTAGAATCCATTCTAACTCACTGAATCCCTCTCATTCTTCAAGAAGAAGGTCAAGCTTTACCTTCTACATAAACTTTTTCATATTTTCCTCAACTGCTATTGGTCTCCTCACTAAGTATCTGATTTTTAACTGCCCTTGTATTTGTTTCTATTTTTATCTTATTCTTATTTTTGAAAATACTTATATATTATTTATCTCCACCGATAGACTCTAAGTTCTTTGAGAGTAGAGACAATTTCATTTATTTTCACACCCCATCAAAGTGTCTATTATACATCAAGAGTCTAATAAATACATGTTGACTGGTTGATTATGTATATACATATTATTATACTATTCTGTAACTTTTTCTAAAGAAAGGAAGGTGGGAGGGAAGGAGAAAGGAAAATAGCATTTAAGTGCCTTCTATATGTCAATCACTGTGCTGAGTGCTTTACCATCATCTCATTTGGTCCTTACAACAACCTTGGGGGTAGATAATCTTATCTCCATTTTACAGTTCAGGAAACTGGCTGACAGAGGGTAAGTGATTTTTCTAGTGTTACACCCCCTATTAGGATCTGAGGTTACATTTGAACTTGGATCTTCTAGATTCAGGCCCAGCTTTTGTTCCCACTCTGCCACCTAGTTGTCTCTAGGAATGCATGTCTCATCTCCCTCACAAGAATCTAAACCCTTTGTGGGTAGTAATTGTCTATTTCCTTTGTGTTTACTAGCGTCCAACAGCCAGTACATGCTCAGTAAATATTTGTTCAACTGAATTTATTGATGAGGACAAGCTAACATGAGTCTAATAGAATAAGACCAGCAGTTGTCAGGTTAATTTAATTTGTAAACAAAAAGATTTGATTCATAGGAAGCATTGAATTGGAGTTGTCTAATAACCTTCAGTAGCAATATTTGTAATGGCTTCCATGTCTTCTAACTACATGTGGACATTGTGGGCATAAAGTAAAGAGATGAATACGGCAGAGCAGATGAGGAATCTTCAAATATTATCCACGGTAGCATATAATTAAATGGATCATCTGTATATCTCAAACTTTTCTCACAGAACCATTATAACTTGCATGGAATAAAAGGGGCTTTCTGAATCTAGTATGTACTTCCTCTTTAGAGTCACTATTGTCCCTATGACTTACCTCAAGGCTTTCCATCAGTTTGGGCTAATTTCAGACACAGTCATATTTAAAGCAAAGCCAGAGCACTGGACTAGGGGGAGAGGAGGAGGCAGAGCCTAGGATAGGGTGACCACCATCAGAGCCCATTTACTGGTGTGTTTTCCTAGCAAGTCTATATTGTGGTTCTGCTATACTCCGCATCATCTCTCCCCTACCAATTATTTGTGACAGGTGAAAATATTCCTAGTAATAGTTCTGCAAAAGACTTAGCCAGCCACATCCTAGAAAGATCTCCATCACAGTAGTTCTATTCTATAATGAAGTGCTATAATATAGACTCTGAGAAGAAGATTAGGTCAGTTCTGATATAGTCTGTTAATGGAACTGAGGTACAATGTTCATTCAACCAAAATTCACTGATTGCCTATATAGCATTATGGAGTCAGCATTATATAGAGCCTATGGGAAGTTATGCATCTCTTTTCACTCACTAAATCCTTCTCCTGTCCTTTCTCCATTCTCATTCCTTTCTTTTCTCTCAGCGCTATAATCCTATTATTTAATTCAATTCTTAAAATGCAATTCAATTCAATGGAATTCACCTAAATTAATTCACTTAGTAAATATGCTTCCTGTGTATAAGAAACTGTAGTAGGTGGTGCTGGAATGGAAAGACAAGAAATAAAAAAACTGTCCTTTATCTCAAAGTGCCTATATTTTTTGGTAGTAGGGAAGAACTTGAACCAATTTGCCTGTGCATAACCTGTGGGTGTATTTATATATATATATATATATATATATATATATGTATATATATATATATATATATATATATATACTGAGTTTTTGTCCCTGCCTATATTGTAAATGCCTTGAGAAGAGGGACAACCTTGTCTGTCTTTTGCCTCTTTTTCACTCTTTTCTCCCAGTGCATAGTATTGTGCCTGGTACATTGTACATGTCCAATAAATTGATTAACTCAATTGCCTCCCCAATTCTCATTAATTAGATTTTGCAATGGTAAATGTGATTTTAAATATTCAGAGAAACAGAGAAAAGTCTATAGAAATTATGGATAATTCTCTATGGCATCTTCATGCAAAATTAATCATTTATGTAAAATAAATTCCTTCTAGAGTGAATACAAAGAATAACCTACTTTTCTACTACTTAGAAGACATAGTTAAATCAGATCTAAAAAGGAAAAAAATAAGGAAAGTGAAATAAAAATAATTTTGTTTGTCCAGACCTTTGATTATATCAATAATAAAAATTATATATTGAAGAAACTTCCTCCATTAAAGACAGGCAATTGTTCTGTGGCCTAAAATCTTCCAGAGTTCAGATAAGGGAATTGATCCTAAGTTTCCTGATTCAGTGGTCAGCTCTTCCTTCACTCTACCATGCTACTTATCCACTGTAGTTTATTTTTGAAAAATGTAATTTTTCAGTTATTCCTTAAGTCTGATGAGGAAACCTTTAAAGCACAAATCTAAGGAACAATATCTGTTTTTTTAAGTCAATGAACCATTAACAACCTTATATCTGACACAGTGAATGAAGCAAGAATCTTTCTCCAAGTTCCATCTGTAAAATGAGTCATATTTGTTGTTTTGGGTTTCATATTCTAAAACATGATAAATAAACCAAAGCAACCTATTTTTAAGTCTTTTAGCTTAAAATGATAGCTTTCTCCTATATTAGATGATTTTCTTTCCCTGTTCCATTACAAAAGGAAGACACAGAAATGAATTCTGCTGTCTTCTTAAGCTTTAGCCTAATTGGCCCTTCCCCTAGCAAAGGCTTTCAATACGGTCAGGATACCCATCTTGTCCATTCCTCAGTCAGTTACTTTTCCACAGGGAGTCCTTAGTCATTAAACCAACAGATCAATAGCAGCACATTGTAGGAGATGTCTTGTACTTGCGTTCACTGTACTGAGGGGTGCAGTTGCTTTTGTTGTCCTTTTATCCAAGACCATGAAAAGGACATAGATAGATTTGACATAGCATTTGGTCACATTGAATTTCTTCTGGTGGCTGATAACCTTCTAAGACCAAATCAATAAAAATATTATAATACCTTATTCGTATTTCAAAGATAGTGTGGCCAGGGATATTAGATTTAGAAGGAGAAGAGATCTAGAGTTGAACCCTGTCTCTGATACTGAACAGCTGAGTGATCATAGACAAGTTTTCTAATCTCTCAACCTTAATCACTTCATCAATAAAATGGGAATAATAATGCCTTTAGTATGATGTCTAACTCATATGGTGTTGTTATACCTATAGGCTATAAATAATATAATAACAACCACAGATTTGCTACTAGCCACAAATTTGATGAAGTAAAGTGCTTTGCAAATTTTGAAGCATTATATATAAATGTCAGAGGCAGTATGGAATAATGAATGAATAAAGAAGTGGCTTTGGATTCAGTAAGATTTGGTTTCTGACATGCATTAAACTAGGTATTGTCTGCAAGCCACATAATGTTTCAGTGTCTAGAGCAGCAATTAAAGATTTTAAGTTGATTTCTATGGACGGAGACAAGATGTGGAGTAGAGAAAGTGATTAGCTGAGTTTTCCCAACATTCACCTAGGAAAACATAAAAAAAAAATGTCTCCTCTCACTCTCTTCAAGAAATAAGTTAAGGAAACCAATGGCAGATCATCTCACTATCCATTATGAACAAAGCAATGCCCAGGGGCCTTCAAAATCAGTTAATGCACAATTTCATCAATCATATGCTTCTTGAATCACTAAATGGCTTCAGGCCACAAGATGATATAGCACATACAGGATTTATGATGTAGCAGGAGAGGAAGTTATTCACTGATAGAGCAGAAGTGTATGAGACTTTCAAGAGACTTGGAAGCCTTAAAATTTTCCCTGAGATTGGAACTTACTATAAGATGGTTCTAGGTTGGCAACTATATCAGAAACAATGTTATCCAGTAAAATCCATTTCCCATAATCATCTACAAAGCTAGAGAAAATATTAAGCTCGCTATTAAATTTATGACTAGTTAGTAGACCTAATAAAACCATGCTACAGACCTCTGAGAATATATTTGTAACCAAATAGGTTATATTGCTGTAACATTTTAGTGATTTCATTTAAGTAGGTATACACATCACTAGTGTGGTTTATGACCCATCCACACCTTCCTGACTTCTATAGACTTTTCTCTACCATGATCCCATGTTGGTACTTTTTCCTCCCTCCTCTTCCCTTTTCAACTTTCCTTCTTTGGCTTCTAATTGTATTTCCAGGATTTGGGTATGTGCTCAATAAATGCTTGTTTATTTGGTTTGACTTACTTTGTGTATTCTCATCCCAATTCTTCTATAGAATCTCAAAGAAGTTAGTCGTGAAGATGAAGACCTTTTTTCTTTTTTAAGTTTCATGGGTACTACAGTGACATATAGCCTGCCCTATTATCTCTCACTCTTGAAATATCATTAGCTCACTTCTTTTTCTGATCATCTAATATTTGAATGATATTCCCAAAGCTATATCTAGAATCTATACCTCTATTGGAAATTTGTTGTAGCTTCTGTTCATTAACTCATCATCTAAATGATTCTTCAGAAATTGTGGACTTCTAAATTTCACAATACTACAGTATTACTGGGAGAGCACTGATCTTCAAATGATGAACTTTTGCATCTAAAGCATATGTTAAATGAAAATCACATAATGCTCCATTAATAGATAACAGCAGATTGAAAAGACACTGGATTGGGGCAGCAAGGTGGCCCAATGGTTATAGTTTCAGATCTGGAGTCAGGAGAACCTGGGTTCAGATCTGATCTCAGACACTTGCCAACTTTGTGACAATGATTTATGTCACTTAACCTTAATTGTCTAGCCCTTTCTGCTCTTCTGCTTTAAAACTGATACTAAGAAAAGGTGAATTTTAAGAGAGGAAATAAGGAAGAAAGGAAAGAAAATAAAGGCAAGACACTGGATCAGGAATCAAGAGACCTCTATGCTGAGGCTCTGTAAGGCTAAGTGACCTGTTTACACTAAATATAAGACTTGGCTGGTGAGAATCAGATGTGGGTGCAACTTCCAGCTATACTATTTAATGCTGTATTACTAGACCTTTTGGGCTTTCTCTTAATCATCTGTGAAATGAGCATGATGGAGTAAATAATTTCTAAGTTCCCTTCTAGTTCAAAATCCTAAATTTTTATTGATGTTCTACTATCAGTATACTATGGAGAGTGGAACATGGTAGGGTGCCATGTTTTTGGAGAGGTGGGCAATTGTAGCAGTGACTATCATTCATAGTCACTTCTCTTGTGGATGAAGACTTGAAGTCAGGAGACCTAGATTCAAATTCTATCCCAGATGCCTTCTACCTGTGTTGATCATGGCTATGTCACTCAATCTCTTATAGCCTCAGTTTCTTCATTTAAAAATGGGGATAATAATATATTTATAACCTAACTCATGGAAAATATACCTTTCTGTAGTGAGAAAGGTATGTTGCAAAGTTTAAAATGCCATATAATATGAGAGGTTATTATAATGCAGGCATTCTGGCCCTAATTCTGCCACTGATGTACTGACAGACTCATTCGGTCAGTTTGCCTCCTGAGATACACAGCTGGGTATTTCCATTAGCTCAAATAAGCTAATGGACATGGAACATATTGCCAATCTTAAAGCACTATAAATATTCAATTATTATTGTTATTATTATCATTACTATTACAAGCCTCTAGCAGGCCTCTAGTTTGGTGATGATTTCATTCCCTGAGCCTTTTAGCTGAGCTCCAGCAATATTTATAAAGCAATATAGGAAAGTATTGGTAAATGTTTAACAACTGTGCTTTCTAAAAAATGGTTTGCTCACACTCTCTTGAATTTAATCTTCATCATTCACATTTTCTATTCTAGAAAAAAAAACAATAAATCAAGCCCTTATTTTGTAGAAATTTTTTTTATTTCTGAAGAGTAAATACTTACTCTGATGAATTTAACAGTCTGACCTAGGAAACTGTTTCAAACAGGTGCCTTCACACCCCTGGATGCATAGCACCTGGAGGGTGGGCAGGTAGAGGGCAGTGAATTCAGAAGGGCTTGAATTCTGCCCATTTTAAAGGTGGAATTCAGAGAAAGAAACGTGGATACAAAAAAAATGATTGGAGGAGGTTTTTTCAGTACCTTGATCTGCCTCAACTCAAGATTGTTCACAAGCACCAGAATCCAAAAGGAGTGAGAAGCGATGGTCACTATGAGATAAGTCCCTCTTTTTTTAAGCTCCAACCAGGTGTTAGCTTTTGCCCTCCTCCACACTCCAATTAATTTGTGTTTACTGAGTATGAGATTGTATTTATGTAAAAAAATTCAGTAGACCAGGAGAGCTGAGGTATTTCTTCACTAAAGGGCCTTATTGGAACTAATTAGCTTGGGCTTAGTCCAGAAAAGGGGGTAGTCCCAAATCAGAGAGTCAGGTTCTTCTCGCACTTTAAAATATTGTGTGGCCGGCTCAGAGCAGAACTCTGAGGACAACTTCTTATATGAATCTTTGGTTTGCCTTATATCTAGGGTCACCCCAAAAGAGATTAATAGGGCTCATTCTAGAAAAAATTCTTGGTATACGAAATAGATCCAACCTAGTAAAACTATTTATTTGCTCCATCACAAAAAGAAAGCTTCAAACACAAAAGGCTATTAAATGTGTTTTGACCAGTAATTAAAGAATGAAACAATGACCCATGCTACTCTTATTATATTTTCCCTAGTGGTTAATGCTTAAAATATTGAAGTAGGAAACACTTTTTGAGACTGCTGTACATGTATTTCACTTTCACCCCTGGCCTATAATGACTGAACAACAATTTCATTAAGGTCTGGATCTTTCAGGAAGCCAGAGGCATTATTTGGGTTCCTTCCCATGTTATTGGTCACATTTTCCACTGAGAAACTTTGTAAAAGCTGTAGGCAACAACTCATGCAAAGCAGCTGGCATTAAATGAACAATCCAAGAATCCTTGAACTCCCCAAGAATCCAAAAGGGTAAAAAATTCCATTTCTTAGAATAGCTATTAAATTAACAAATGCTATTATTTGAAGAATTAATTAATCAAATGATTAATTAATAATGGGTAATTGTGTGCAATAGTTTTGTTTGTGATAACTTCTCAGCTCCGGTATAGTTTATTTGTGGAATTCTCACTGATATTTTAGGAGAATTTATAATCTGTTAGGTTATGAAAGTAACTTCTTGCTAGGTTTGGAGGAGATACTAAAGTTTTTCCATGAAGATGGTGTTTTGCACAGTTTCTACTATTTCCTGGCATAATCTGCATCCATAAATCTGGGCTCCTTAAGGATAAACCTTCTGTAATATCTGTTGCAGTTACCTAATCCTAAATAATTATCACAAACCTCTCTGTTTCCAGAAACAAATACATATGACTATTTATTTGATTCTTTTTTTGTCAGCATATTGTTGGGTGAGTTCATGTAGATATAATCCACGGAGGGGTTTATTATTAGTAGTAGATTTCACAGGTGCTTCAACTCACCTAAACAGGAGGAGGGACAATCACGTTATACCATCAGCCATTTTTTGTGGACTATGGTTCCATACTTAGGGGTCAACTAACAACTAACTGGGAGGGAGAATCTATGATGATAGGCTAGGTCAGACTTAGCAGGGACTTGCATTTCTAGTTGAACAAGCTCAATCTCTAGCATTGTAAGAAAGCACTTAATGTATGACCAGACAGAATAATTAAAAGATCAAATCCAGAATATGATGAATCAATCACAATAGAAGATTATAGACTAAGAACTCTCTTTAGATTGATTGTAATGCCTTACTCAGCTTCACATCCCCCACAACATCTGCAATAGGGCTTTGTACTTAATGCATGCTCAACAAGTGTTTGTGACATGCTAAAACCAGTGGAAATGCGTGTCAGCGATGGGGGGGGGTTTGGGGAGGTGAAGGGGAAAGTAAGAACATGAGTCATGTAACCATGGAAGATTTTTCTAAAAAATAAAATAAAATAATAAAAAACAAACAAACAAAAGACAAGTGTTTATGAAATGAATGAAAACATGGTAGCTAAAAGTAAATCCAATTTATCAATTCCAAGCCTTTTCATAAACAGCACATATCAAGTCAAGTCAATAAACATTTAATAAGCACCTACTATATGTGTCAGGCAATAGATAGGGTTCAGGGTCTGGAGTCAGGAAGACATCTCTCTGAATTCAAATCTGGCCTCTGACACTAACAAACTGTATGAACCTGGACAAGTCACTTAACTCTGTCACAGTTTCTTCATTAATAAAATGAGCTGGAGAAGGAGGACCTCTCCAGTATCTTTGCCAAAACTCCAAATGGGGTCATGAAGAGTTAGACATGACTTAAAAACAACTTAGCATCATCATGTGCAAGGCACTGTGTTTTAAGTGTTGGGATATAGAGAAAGGTCAAAAAAGAAGCTCACAGTCTAATGGAGGAGACAACATG
Source organism: Gracilinanus agilis (assembly GCF_016433145.1). Classification (NCBI taxonomy): domain Eukaryota; kingdom Metazoa; phylum Chordata; class Mammalia; order Didelphimorphia; family Didelphidae; genus Gracilinanus; species Gracilinanus agilis. The sequence continues at coordinate 409,264,937 of NC_058133.1, read as the reverse complement.
AAAACAAGGTATAGGATAAATGGATAAATTAGAAATAATCAACATTTTCATTCAAAAGGAAATCACATATTTTGCAGAATTGAAGAGAAGTATAAAGGGTACAAATATTTAATGAGTTCACTAAGTAGGATAATTTTTGCATTTCTCTGGGCAGATTTTAGCCATTCTTTTCCTCTAAGTGGATAGTTTATTTTAGTTATATATTTTAATAGTTCTAAAAGACTCTTACACTGGGCAGATGATAACTCCTTCCATGTCCAGGCTTATAGCTTCAATGAGTTGATAAAACAGTTATCTTGTTGGTACTTAGTATGAAAGAGAAATCATCATTTACGAACAGAAACTCCTTGATGAAAGCTACGTTTCCCAATATTGACTGATTCATAGTCACAACTAGAAAAGGTAAAATGCATGTAATTCACTCCCTTAAAATTTAATACAAATGATTTCTCATAGTTATGACTAACTACACAAGTCCTACTTCTATGTCTAATGGCCAACCTAGTGTCTTATGTTTGCTGGTGATCAGCTGTTCCAAATCTAGCAAGGCTCTTCTCCAGACAAGGGGAAAATACAATCCACCACTTCTACTCTAATTTACTAATTTGGTAAGACCTATCAGGGTTCCCTCACCACTAACCTTTAAGGATCTTCGGTTACTCTATGCTATGGTGGGACGTGAAGCAGGTCCTAATGAAGAATGGGGATTGTTAGCTGTTAAAAACAGATCATTTGCTATAATTTCAAAAGGGAGGGATTGCATATACCTTTCATTTCCAGGCAGAATTCTATGACATTTTGCTACAAGGATTTTATTCTAGCAAATAATTATGTTTCATATTATATCTACTAAGAAGGGCCTAATTAGCTAATTGGCTAATTATTACTTGCAAAGCATCTATAGGCTATATAGGGTATGTCTATATATGTGTTTTTTTTCAGCGCTCAGTTATTTTTTTCAGATTTAAATATTTATTTTTTTAGAAAAAATTTCCACAGTTACATGATTCTATATTTATACACACATATTTAAGTATGTATGATCTCTCTCTCTCTCTCTCTCTCTCTCTCTCTCTCTCTCTCTCTCTCTCTCTCTCTCTCTCTCTCTCTCTCCCTCACCCCACCGTATGTAATAGAGGGATTAGCTAAGAAAAGTTGAATTCTATGAGCTTATTTTGTGATTTTTTTTGTTTAACCATTCCCTTCTATCTTAGAATCAATACTGTGATTTGGTTCCAAGGTAGAAGAGCAGTAAGGGCTAGGCAGTGGTTGTTAAGTGACTTGGTCAGGGTCACACAGCTAGGAAGTATCTGTGGCCAGATATGAACTCCCATCTTAAGGCCTGGCTCTCAATCCACTGAGCCACCCAGCTACCCCCTTATTTTGTGATTTCTAACAAGTTATTTCTATGAGTTTATTCCTTCACTTGTAAAGTTGGGATAATAATACCTTCTTACCCATAGATCTTATAATACATATTTGGCAAACCCATTTCCAGGAATATAATGAGACTGATCTCTCCCTTTCTCCATGTCTTGTCCCCATCCCTCTCCATTCAAGTAAGGAATCTTGGGCTGCTGAAAGCCTCCAGGTGGAAAGAGAACTAGTTCCAGTGACATTACTACCCACCTTGCTGTGTCAACACAAAGCTAGGAGCACATGGCCCTGCTGTTACTTCTCTCCCTTGAATCTATTCTTTCTGCCTTCTGAGGAGTAAGAGTTCAATGAAGAGGAAAGCCCCAAATAATGTATTTGACCCAGTGAAGCAGAGAATCAAAAGCAGACAAGAACAACTTGCCCATTAGCTACACTGTATTTGGAAGTAAAATTAGTTGGGTGTTTGAATGCTTTGTTGCAATTGTTGAGGCTTAGAGGAAAATGTCTCTAGGTGTTAGGGAAGGAAATGTTTATACTTCTGTTCTTGCTACATTCTCAGTAAATAAAATGCTAATTAATGTTAACCATTTAAGTAATATTGGACATACTCATTGTAATTGCTGTTTATATAATGGAACCAACACATCAGAATGGGGGCTTGAGATGACAGCATTAGAGAAAAACCCTAGAAACAGAAGAAACTCTAGAATACTCTACGGGTGGGGGTAGAATGCAGCCAGCTTCACTTTGGGAACCAGACTCATTATTGTGAATGTGAGTTCGGATAATTATATAAAAGCTACATATGGGTACACGCATGTATATATGTTTGCATATAGGTAAAAATAACAGTACTAAACTAGGAGTCAGAAAACACTTTACTGACAATCTTAGTGAAATGGATCTGTATTTACAAAATTATAAATTGCCTAGATTAACAAAAGAGGAAATAGAATATTTAAACAACCCATCAGAGAAAAAAAAAATTGAACAAGCCATCAATGATCTCCCAAAGAAAAAGATCATCAGAGCTAGATGAATTCACAAATGAATTCTACCAAACATTTAAAGAACAATTACTGCTAATACTATATAAATTATCTTGGAAAAATAGATGAAGAAGGAATCCTACCAAATATTTTACTACCAGTTCTGCCACTGGCTAACTTTGTGACCTTTGGCAAATTACATACACAAACTTATTCTACCTATGAAGTGAGTGTAATACTACTTTCTTATCTGATAAAAAATAAATCTCAAAACATTTGGCACATATTAAGTATTTCAATAAGCATTTGTTAGATGATTGATTACTTTAATTCAAAGGGTTGATGTGAGCATAAACAAAAGATACCTCTTTTTGAAATCCAGATCTCTAGACAACCATTCCACTATGCAGTATGACTTCTCATAATGGTTAAATTTATTAATCATCATCCACCTACATATTAACGGTTTTAAAAATTACTACATTCGAGAATTTGGCTGAAGATGAATAAGAAGAAGGGAATGTTCATTGATTATCTTGAATTAGAAGATATATTTTGCTATTGAAACTCTGAAGCTACCATCCACGGAGGGAGTTTTCATTGTTATCATCCTTTCTTGGCCAAGCACAAGATATCTATTTATAAATGACAGAGAATGGTCATTTTGTCATTACCCATTCTCTTTGAAACCCAATCCATTCAGAGATAGGAAGTAGAGCTGTTATTTTTTCCTGTTAATCACAAACTTTTCATGTTGTTCACAGCAATAGCAATCCCTTATAAAGTCTACTCTTTGAAATGATGAAGTAGATATTTTCTCTTCCTTAATAGGTAAATCATCTAGAATAATGGACAGACTATAATTATTAAAATTATTATTTAACACACATAGTTTAGTGCTGAGTGAAGCTCTTTTATTCCTCCCATTATGTTCTTCTTGTAATTTCTCAAATTTAGTCATTTCCCCCCTAAAAGTTTTGCACAAGGCATAGTTTCATTGATAACTCAATCAACCCCCTGAATTACCAAGAACTCTTATTTAGCTTCCAGCTCTACTATTATTCACTAGTGACTAAACTAACCAGTCAGGATTTTCCCACTGAAATGAAAATGACCCCAAATATTCATTCTTTGAACATTTGAAGCACTAGCCCTTGAGAAGAGGCCTATGTGTTTGTGTACATGTATATACACATTCATTTTAGTGTTAATTTTTTTAAAAGGCTTAAGTGCCCCAAAGAAAGTTCAGACTTTAATCCAGATTTGACTCACTTTTCAGCATTTGTCAGGAAGTTGACAGAGCCAAAACTTTCCCAAATCTATGACACTGCAGGAATGCTAGCTGAGTTATTTGTCAGGCAGCAAAAACTGCTTTGACAATCTTGTCTTCTCATCCTCCCAAATTGTGGTGTGTGAGTACATGTTCAATATGTTGTGTGTTACATATTTTGTTGTTCAGTCAGTTTTTTAGTCATGTGTGACTCTTCATGACCCCATTTGGGATTTTCTTGGCAAAGATACTGGAGTAGTTTTGCTATTTTCTTCTCTAGCTCATTTTACAGAGGAGGAAACTGAGGCAAACAGTATTAAGTGACTTGCCCAAGGTCACACAGCTAGAAAGTACTTGAGGCCAGAATTGAATTGGGAAAGATGAGTCTCCTTAACTTTAGGCTTGGCACTCTATCCACTGTGCTCTCTATCCAGCCATGTTGTATATAAACATATGTGTGTATGTTTTGTATATATATATTTATTTTGAAAGATAAAAAACCCTTAATCAAGAAAATCTATAGATTCCTGGACCTTTCTTTGTCAGAACTAGTGAGGACCTTAGAGATCACACAATCTAATCTTTCTTCAATTCAATAAATATTATTTAAATGTTTACTACATAGAAAACACTATATACTATGATCTGGGAATAGTATATACAAAAATGAAAAACAATGTTGTTGCTGCCCTTAAGGAGCTCACATCATAATAATGAGTAGTCCCATGGCATAGTGGATAGAATGATGGGCTTAGAATCAAGATATGTATTTGAATTCTGCCTTTTGCAAATTATGATATAGTGCTGGCAAGTTAACCTTAATTCCCATACCCAAGAAGTGAATGCAACGATCCCTGTAATATTTGAGAAAAGCATAATATAAATGTAAAGTGCTACTTCCGGGTTAAGATGGCTGCAGCATAGAGGTAGGACTCTTCCTTTCCTCACCACTGGCTAATACAAAGTGACTCAAAAGGACAAAAAAACCAAGTTCAGATGAATGAAGTGGGCTCCAGAGTAGCACAGCTTTAAAGGTACATGGGATTTGGTCATTTTCATGCTATAAGGGGATGAAATAACTCCCACCAAAATGCGAGCTGATCAACCCTCCCCCACCCCACCTACAGTCCCAGAGTCAGAGGCAACGCAATAGAATTAGAGTGAGCATGGGGCAATCTCTGGTTTCTTGGGAGCTAAGAACATCAGGGACTTACCCCAGAGAACAGGTAGACTTGGGACCCCAGGAGGCTGAAGAGTACAGACCTTGGGCATGGAGATACAGCAGAGAGGGGCTGCACACAGTAGAAGCCACAGAGACTTGAAAAGTAGCCTTAGGCAAAAACCGTTCTGTAGCTCCATACACAGAGCGCATACCCTCCTCATTCAGACTTCTGGTTTGCAAGGGAAGGAAAAACCAGCATAGGAATGGCCAGCAACACCCAAGATATACAATCTTCAACCACCAAAAAGAACAAGAGAAAGGCATTGACCCTGGATAATTTTTATGGAGAAAGAATATCTAGACTACAAAGAAGACAGCAGAGGATGACAAACAAGTAAACACATCCAAACTTTCCCAAAAAAATGGAACTTGGTCACAAGCTTTTGAAGAGTTCAAATCTGAGAATGAGAAAGATGAGAAAGATAGAAGAAAATTGGCAAGAAATGTGGGAAATCGTTCAAAAAGAAATAACAGTTTAAAAAACAGAATTTCCCAATTGGAAGAAGCCCAGAAATCAAATTAAAATGATAAGCAAATTGAAGACCAGAAATGACTTGCTGGAAGCCATGAAAAGCAGGATAGACCAAATTAAAAAGGAAAATCAAAAGATCATAGCAGAAAACCAGTCTTTAAAGACCAGAATTGGGCAAGTAGAAATTGATGATCTCACAAGACAGCAAAAATTAATAAAGCAAAGTCAAAAGAGTGATAAAATAGAAGGAAACATGAAACATCTCACTGAGAAAATTAGTGATCTTGAAAACAGATCTAGAAGAGACAATTTGAGTATCATTGACTTACCTGAAACCCCAGAAATAAACAGAATTCTTGACATTATATTACAAGAAATTATCCAAGAAAGCCACCCTGATGTTCTTCAACAAGAGGGCAAAATAGACATTATTCTATTCAACAAGAGGCAAAATAGACCTCTGCATTAAATCCTCAAAAGACAACCCCCAGGAACATAATTGCCAACTTCAAGAGATCCAAGTTAAGGAGAAAATATTATAAGAAGCCAGAAAGAGACAATTCAGATATTAAGGAGCACCAATCAGGATTACACAAGATCTGGCAGCCTCTACACTAAAGGACCACAAGGCATGGAATATGATATTCAGAAAGGCAAGAGAATTGTGTCTACAACCAAAGATCACCTACCCATCAAAATTGACTATATACTTCCAGAGGAAAGTATGGACATTCAACAAAATAGAAGATTTCCAAGTATTTGTAAAGAAAAAACCAGAACTAAATGTAAATTGCTAAATAAATATTATTAGTAGTATTTGTTATAATAGAAGCTCTTAGAAACTGAAACCTAGAGAAATAAGATGGCTTTTCCAGGAAAACTGGGAGCATATCTGGTTAAAGAATATTGTTCTTATTATTTCTAGTTCCATTCTTTATCCATTACACCACTCGTTGTCTTTTTTACCCAGCCCAATAAGTCAAAAATGGCTTATAAATGACTACATCATACCAATAGGCCTCCATCTTTTCTTCTTTTTTATAACTCTTACCTTCTGTCTTAGAATCAGAACAAGTTTAGTTTTCAAGGCAGAAGAGAGGTAAGGGCTAGATAATTGGAATTAAGTGATTTGTACAGAGTTACACAGCTGGGAAGTATCTGAGGCTAGATTTGAACCCACACCCTCTCATCTCTAGAGTTGGCACTCTATATCCTGATCCACCCAGAGGCCCCTAAGCCTCTAGAATTTCCATGATTATCTTCAAGAAAGAAAAACTTTAGCTTCTTAGAGTCATCTTGCCCATTGTTAAACAATTTGTTCTTTTGGAAATTTTTTCCTCTTGTATAACTGAAATCTGACCTTTGGACCTGATTTTACTGATAAAGAGAATATGAATCTATTACTAAGGTATTATAAGAATGACTCAATTATCTAGTGCTTCATTCTCCATAAAATTAGCTATATACTATGAAGTTAAGTCACTAATATTCACCACACCATCTCCTTTGTGTTGTTACGGCCTCACCTATAGATATATGCACAAACTGATAGTTCCAAATCATATTTTCTAACCAATCAGCAGGCAATTATTATGAACTTACTAAGTGTCAGGAACTATGATAAGTGTGTGAAATGCAAAGAGTCTTTCTCTTCCCTTGAGGAGCTTATATTCTAATTCCCCTCTAATGAGGATTTAAGAGGGTTGGAGACAGGCTAGGAGAATGTAGGTGAAGATTACATGGAGGGGTTCTGATCTACCCTGTTAAGGGAAGGATAAAATGCTAAAGCACTCTAAATGTCATATTTTAAAATATACTATTGTACATTCTACTTAGATTTTCATAAAAAAATGAATTAAAAAGTTCAGAGTGGAAAGAGTTAAACCTTAGGCAATATGAGAAACTCTAATTCAAAATAATTCATTCCCCATTGATTCTAATGGTGATTTTTATATAAAGTTTCCCACTGTCTCTCAACAAGATCCATATAGGTCACAGTTCTATAATAGTGGGATTAATACATTTGTACCTCTCCCTTCCACCAGATTCTAGAAATTCACTATCTACCTTTAGTAGCTTGTTTTACGAGGAAGAAGTAAATTACAGGCATATTTTAGTATGGTGGTAATGGTACAACCATGGCAATGACCTTTAAAGGGCAACAGTAAGTTAGATGACAGCATGACTTAAAAGTGAAGAATATAACTACAAAAGGTCATTGGCAACTACAACAATATTTTCTATTTTGGCACATGACCCTGTACTTTTTGACACGTCTCTCTCCTTCATGATTACATGGCTACATAAGCCTCCTGAAGGAGCTGGGAGCCAGGTATAATTTGTCTCTTTTGTAATGATTTCACCATGTACAGGCTCACTTGTGGCTCCTGAGCTTTGCCCAGGATACTTGCCATTTCTAACACCAGACAGCCTGAAGAGTGACCTCTGCAGGCTTATAGATATTTGGGGAGGCTAGATACAAGCTATTGGGATGTCTTTGTACACAGTTAAGTAGGTTTTTGAATTCTGGGGAAAATTTCTTGGGCTGGGTCTCTTTAGTACCCCAGTTCTGGTATTTTTTCCCTCTTGTCCTTTCCTTTCCAACCATGGATTTCAGAGATGCCTGTTTTGCTCTCTATGCAAATAGACTAAGTACTGTCTGGTGGGCCCTCATTTATGTTTTCTCTTTTGCTTGCATGACTTAGATTGCCACAGTCTCTGCTCATTGTTCTGGGTTATTCACTCATGTCCAAACTTCTCTCTGCTATGATTCCTGATAATTCTAAATCTTGCCTTTTGTGAGGTGATATCTCTTTAGCACTGTTGAACTGCAGTTAGCTGAAGCATAGCCAGGACTATGTGGAAACTCAAAGTTTGTCCAAAGAGGCAAAGTCAAACAGAAATGCTCAAAATCAGTGAGCCTGTTGGTTTTCCTTGTTTGTCTTTTTTTTTTTCTTTGACAGGTAGACAGAGAAGGAGGTCATTCCTCTTAGTAAAAAGAGAATAAACGTTTTTTTTCTATCTAGCATTATCCCAGGGGTTTGATGACAGAACACATCAGAATCACAATAGGTTGCTGTTTTGACAGTTACCTTATTCAGCTGGCAAACACTTCCTTCTGAATGAAATCCTACAGGGGTGACTATCTCAAACACTAAGGCAGAGAGGGACAATGCAGTCTGCAGGCGTTCCCACCCCCTTTGTTGCCATTTTTTATATGTGTAAGTTAAAAGTAAAATAAATATGGTACTGTTTTCCACCAACTTCCCACTCCCCAGTGCTTTCCTTGACTTCTTAATGTTTTCTTTTCAGTTCAAGAAGCAGAAAGGCTTATTTTTATTTTCTGAAGGGACTACATAAAGAAAAATTATCACAGTCCTGACATTCCCAAACTTCTTATGCCGTCCTTGGTATGGTTTTTTTTTCTTCTCTACCCACTTCTTCCTTTTAGCTGGGAATAGGCAGACACAAAACGGAATCATGTCAGATTCAGTGATGTGAGGGTATGGGTATTATTTTTCTGAAATTAAGTCCAGTTTTGCAAGTTACCCAACCCTAAAATAAAGAAAAACAGCATGACAGAGCTGTAGCGGTGAACCTATAGCATGTGTGCCAGAGGGGACACTCAGAGCTTTCTCTGTAGGCACACAAACCATCACCCAAGCATAGATTTCACCAGAGTTCATTACTAGTCAGAGGGATGCAGGGCCCAGCTGCTCCTCTTCCCCTCTCCACACATGCTGACATCACCCACCCCTCTAAAAAGTTTGCCATTACTGTAAAAGGTATGATAGTAGACTAAAAGCCACTTATTTGCTTTATGACCATAGGAAAGTCATATAACTTACCTGTGTCTCTGTTTCCTCATTTATAAAATAAGGAGTTTAGATTTGATGGCCTTTAAGGTCCTTTTAATTTCTACATCTTTGGTTCTATAAAGGAATTAGAATTGCAAGTGGTAGGGGAATTGGGTGAACCACAATCACTCTCCCTTGTGACTCGATTCTGGAGCTAGCTCAGTTCCCTTTCTATTAAGTTATGGGTCTAGTCCAATTTCTGGCCTGTGTGAAAAATGTTCAATTGTGGAAACTGAAAGAAAAATTTATTGTGTTGTTTGAACCTAGCCCTTTGTGACTGGGAAACAGGACTGTGTCTACCTGCTGCTTAGAGATCTTTAACTAAGGACCTGGTTATGCTGGCCAGAAACCCAATTAGATCCAAAAATTGATATAAGGAATTTTCTCACAATTAAATATCTCAAATGTTTTATCTGGAAACTACACCCCTCCCCACCCTACCTTACCAGTTAATTAGTTGTTTTCATGTTCCTTTGATTGACTACATGGAGGGAGGGAGATGCCTCTTTTTTTAATTGCAGGGAATTATACCTTCTTGCTCTGCCCCTCACAACTTAGAAAGCCCTTAATCTTTCTTCAATAAGAAATTAGATTATCTATTTTTGCATATTGGTTAGATGTTTTCTTTTTAGTTAATTAGTCCTATTTGATTAACTATTTTTTACAAACTAAAATTAGTCTCCCCATGTATCCTGTGTCTAGGGTCAAAGCTGAGGGGGCCTGCTTTAATTTATTAGATGATTGGCATGCATTACTTAATAAACTGATGTGCTAATAAGTTCAAATCTTTGTTTTCTCAGTCATTCATTGTTTACCCACCACTTTTATGATAACTTAGATATCTTATTAGATAGATTAGATATTAGATGGAAGCTTAGATACTTTATTATTTCTAAATAGGTTGGATCATTCTCAAAGATAAAAATTGCCTCCATACCCTAAAAATCCACTCTGGCAAAAAAATATAAATATTTTTAAATTATAAAGCACCATCACTAGAGGAACAAAAATCATTTTTATTATAACTAAACTTGTATTTATATATTTTATTTTTATATTGCTGAATTTATCCCGTTACCTCTTTCTCTCTCCAATTTCCAGTGAGTCATTCTATATACAAAGAATATCTTTAAATTTTAAGGGAGAAAAATGGGAACATGGTAAAAATAAGCAAAAACTCATAACTACATCAAAAAGTATGAAAAAATATGCACAATATTTTCTGCCTATGGATTGCCTACCTCTATAAAAATGGGAAGAAGTTTCTTTTTTCTTTGCTTCCTTGGGTAAAGCTTGCTCTTTTTAGTTATAGACATTGACTTGTGATTCTTTTCTTTTCTTCTTTAATAAAAATCCTTACCTTCAGTCTTAGAATAAATACTGTGTATTAGTTTTAAGGCAGAAGAGTGGTAAGGACTATGCAATGGGGGTTAAGTGACTTGCCCACGGTGACAGCTAGGAAGTGTCTGAAGCCAAATTTGAATCCAGGGCCTGGCTCTCAATCCACTGAGCCACCCAGCTGTCCTTGTGATTATTTTCTAATGCTTGTCCTTTCCATTTGTATTTTTGTAGTCATCGTGTCTATTATTTCCTTGTCTTGTGTTATTTATAATTTCCGGGGTTCCATTTAGAGGTATTGGGGCTCATTTGAGCCTTAAGATATGTAGATATATGACAAACTTCCTGTAGACTTTGAGACTACATTTTCCGTGATCCAATGGGTTTCCAGTTTCTTATGTGATGACGTCAGACAACAGGAACCAACGTAGAGCATGACTTAAATTAGGGGTGGAGCTTAGGCTCTCTTTTTTTCCTACAAAGCAGCTAAAGGAAATAGAAGGTATGGACTGGCGGGCAGTTTGAATAGATCATAGCCAGGCATGTGGTCTGATTTTATACCATGGGCCTAAATAAAATATTAGTTTTCCTTATAATATCAGCTTTTGTAATTTTTAATCGTTACAGTCTCTGCATAATTTACTCTGAATTAATTCATATAAGCCTTTCCATACCTCCCTGTATTCATCACATTTTTCATATTTCATTACAATAATCCATATTTCATTACATTCATGGAGCACCATTTGTGTAGCTAATCTTTAATCTAAGGGCATCTACTTTGAAGGTGAATGTCTTCCAAGGAATGAAACTCCTTATCTAGCCTCATTCCTAGACAACAAAAAAAAAGGATCTTTTTGTGCAGTCCTTGAAGGCCTTCCAGCATGGTAAAATCTGCAGGTATAGCATTTGTGGACAAATAAGAAAATTTCCACATTTTCCTTATCTCCTAAATCAAAGGGAATTTAAAATCGATTATTTCCAAATTCCCCAAAACCAAACAACACTACTGACTTCTCTCAATTTTTTTATCATTATATTACCAGAAAAATGGAATAAGACTTGTTTCTTCCTCTCAGGGATGAATGCTGAGGTGATAAAATGAGTGTCTATGGAAATGCGGTTTGAGTTGAGTCCTCAGGAAGAAAAGTGGTAATGTGGTACGATGATGAGTTCTCAAAATACTGTATCATGCCATTTCTCTCCCTCTTAATGCCAAGCCTTGCAGAAATGAAAGATGGGAAGGGGAGATGCTGTCTGGAAACATGCTAAAACACTGGGCAAAGTAAGGATTTTATGCCTCTTTTCAATCAAAATTGCCAAGAAGGCCACTGTGCTTATTGAACTGGATACTGCCATGCTATATATCATGACATTATTATCTAGTTTTGATATGCATGGTCTCATAAAACCAAAGATACAAACATCCTTCTCATTGCCAAAGGCTTTTGCATAATAAAGATAAATACATAGTAAAACTGCTGTTCAAAGAAGAATGTTCTTATCACAAAGAACAGGCAGGTAGTGTGATTTCCTTGCTCTCCCATACAACAAGCATCTTTGTATCATTTTGCAAGTTTAATGTGAATTTATTGATTTTCATCATTTCTTTTGTCTAGAAATACTAAGCATCAAAGGGAGAAATGCATTTGTCAATGGGACTCCGTAGCCAAAATGTTAATCTGGAGATTGCTCCTTTTGAAATTGTGTTCTGTGCCATTTGAGAATGTGCTGATCAAAAGCAGGAAGGCCAGGGAAATTTGAGGTTTGGGCTCATGTCTTGCTGAGTTGAGGTTGAACGTAGGAAAAGATGATGATTGCTCCTATGACAATCTTTTGAGGGGTGAAATAATACAATATATATAATAATCCAAAGCACGTGTGCTTAGAGTTTGAGTTTCAGGCAGAGTCTGGATGGGAAAGGGAAAGAGTTTGAACTGAGAAAAATAAGGTTGCAATTACACCACAGGGGTATATGATGCTGTCATAGAAGAGTTCTGGATTAGGAGCCAGGCAATTTGAATTTCAATTCTAATCCTGCAACCAAGTCACTAGCAATGTGATCAGAAGTAAGGCACTTTCTACCCTTCTCTGAGGGTCAGTTTTTCTCATCTATAAAATAAGATGATTTCAATTATATTTTTTAGCTCTAAGAGTCTATATTCAAGTACCATTCCCAACAAGGGACAAAGGTTCGTTTAATCAAGAAATCATCTCTTAAACCTCTTAAATCTCTTAAAATCAATGTTACACAGACCTAATAAAAGAGGAAGTGAAAGTAAATCAAGGTATCATTGTCCCTTATGCCTCCTTCATTAGGATTTATGGGCATCTAGGTAGCTCAGTAGATAGAGAGCCTGGCCTGGAGACAAGAATACTCACCCTCCTTCAAATCTGGCCTCATACACTTAATACTGTGTGGTCCTAGATGAGTCATTTAACCTTGCTTGCTTCAGTAAAATTACCTGGAGTAGGAAATGACAAAACACTCCAGTTTCTTTGACAAGAAAATCCCAAGTGGGGTCATGAAAGAATTGAATATGATTGAAAACAACTGAATACCATTTTCCTCCAAAATTTTTAGCTCAGCATATACCACAGAATGACCATTCAATGTCATATAGGTAGTCAGAAACAGAACTAAGGCTCTATTTTTTTAAGTATTTCACCATCTGTCTTTTCCAAAAAAGTTCATCACCCAAGTATGAAACAATAAAGTAAAACTAAACATAAAAGTTATATGTATGTATATATTACATATTCATAAACACACAAACATGCTGTATCCACAAATAAACATATATGTATATATAAAATTGTGTTATTTATGTATATCATCTAGACATAAAGAAACCTCTATTCTAATTCTTAGGAATTGATTTTTTATTTTATGATTAACTCATGGCTAGCCTGAAAATCCTTTTAGCTTTAGCCTATGACATGGAAAATCATTTCTCTTTTATTAACGAGAGAACACTGAACTCAGTAATACACTGTTCTTTGATTATTGAGGATCTTATTATTTGAGATTTTCCTGGACTATATTTTATGTATATGTATGCACATATGTGTGTATCTACATAACCTCAGAATATAAACCCTCAGAGGTCAGGGACTACATTGTGTATATGCTCTAAATAGAATCCAGCAAACCTACTATGTACACTTCAGAAATATGACATAGCAATAATCCTCAGGATATTGATAATCTCTACTTTTTGCAATTCAGATTTCTCTTTAGGATCAGCATGATGAATGAATTCCTGCATACACACTCTGTACATGTATACATAATATCAAGATAAATCTTTCTTATACCATTATACCTGCATCATCTATTCTTTCAACTTTTTAATTATACATGGAAGCAATTATTTAAAAATTATTTTCTGAACTTTTGTAATCCAAATTCTCTCCCTTCCTCATTCCCATCCTCCTTCCCTAGACAATAAACAATTTGATATGGGTTTTTACAGTGTTGTCATGCAATACAAATTTCCATATTCCTCTTGTCATGAAAGAAGACATATCTCACCCCTATCTGTATTATCAAACATGGAAATATCACTGCATGGCCAGTCAATAGGAAAAAAGAATGACATAATTCTATGACACATTCCAATATCCTTTATGCATTAATTTTTTTACTACATTCAATTCAATTCCAGTTGATTCATTTCCAATCAATTCAATATTTTTTGAGCTCCTACTATGTGTAAGGGACTATGGAATATACAAAGTTGAAAAAAGCAAGGATCCTTATCTTCAATGACCTTACAAGAGTATGATTTCCAAGTCATTTCATGAACATGTTAATGAAGCAGGTATGCCCCCAAGGTGAAGCTAATCCAAGTACAAGGTATTCTGGGGATCTGTATGTGTGACAACCATAACTTACAAGGCCTTGCTATTACATTTATCTTTGAAGTCAGAATTATTTCAAAGAAAAGACTCAAAGAAATGGTTTAATAAGAAAATAGCGACAGAATATTTTCCAAATAAAATATGAGCTATTCACCACTCAGGAGTAGAAAAAATGGGTACATATAATAAATACATAGGACCTTAGACACACGTATGGAAGGGTTCAATTTAGAGGATAAGCATATCCAGAGCAATGTGGAAGAACACACACAAAGGGAACAAATATAGTATGGCATACAAAGAGGGAACATGAGTGGGCAGAGCCCAGAATTAGAGGATCAGTTCAAAACTCGAATGCTCCAAGACCGATAATAGTTTCTTTTATTTTTAACCCTTTCCTTCTGTCTTAGAATTGATGCTAAGATCATTTCCAAGGCAGAAGAGTGCTGAGGGTTAGGCAATTGGGCTTAAGTAACTCAGCTAGGAAATATCTGAGGCAAAATTTGAACCCAGGACCTCCCATCTCTAGGTCCGGTTCTCTATTCACTGAGCTACCTAGATGACCCAAAACTGCTAATATTTCCTAGTGGAGTTATTATGCTGCTTCCCCCAATCTACTTGTCATTGGTTCCTGCCAAATATATGAGTTCTCCTGAATAAAATGCTCTATAAGATGTCATCTCACCCATATACAGGTGCTTAGAAGCAGCTAGGTAGCACAGAGGATAAAGGGCTAAACTTGGAGTCATAACACCTGAGATCAAATCCAGCCCCAGATACTTGCTAATTGTGTTATCTTGGGTAAATTAATTTCTATTTGTCTCAGTTTTCTCAACTGTAAAATGGGAATAATAATAATAGTATTTATGTCTTAGTGATTATGTACAGATTAAATGATATAATATTTGTAGATTTCTTAGCAGGGTGCTTAGTATGTAGTAGATACTTAAATACTTATTTTTAAAAATAAATATATTTATCTGCTGGATGCTGCTAGCCTTTAAGTATGCTTTACTGAAGGAAAGGGGGGAAAGTAGAGGTAGGAACAAGCATTTATTAAGTCGCTGCTATGTGACAGATATTATGCTAAGAAATTTACAAATTATCTCACTAATTCTCACAACAATCCTGAGAGGCAACAGTTATTGTTAACTCCAATTAAGAGTTGAGGAAACAGAGACAGACAGAAGTTAAGTGACTTATCAAAGATAACTCAGCTAATACATTATGTGAACTCAGATTTTTCTAAATGCAAGCTCAGTGTGCTATTCTTTGCATCACTAAGCTGTCTTAAGAAATTTTGATCAATACAATGATTAATCATGACTCAAAAATACCCTACTGGGCACATGACTGTGGAGAATCTTTTTGGTCAGTTGGAGACTTTGGCTATCATATTATCTCACAGTAGAAGAGCAATCTTTACTATACAGTACTTAGTTCAAAAGCCATAGGCCTTTAAACAAAATTTTTTTTCCCCTTCTGAACCAATACTTTGTATTAGTTCCAAGGTAGAAGAGTGATAAAGGCTAGGCAATGGGGGTTAAGTGACTTGCCCAGGGTCACACAGTTGGGAAGTGTCTGAGGCCAGATTTGAGCCATAGGCTTTTAAAAATAATTCTTTTATGAAAATAGTCATCCTTAATTTATCTACTGAACTAACAATAGTCCTAGGAAGAAAAAAAGTGTCTACAAAGTTATGGCCTTTTCCTTTCCAGAGTTTAGAAGACATTTCTTCCTCATCAGGACATCCTTTGCTTTAGATAACCGACTCCTTAATATAAAAAGTAAGGTTTGGACAGCTAATGAATTCCTTCAAACTCAATCTCTTTTTTGGTTGAACTAAGCTTCCAGTTCAAAACATTGAGTCTTTGTGTTGAAGACTTTATTTTGTCTGATAGTGAGCATTTTCTATATTTTCTTACTTTAACTTTTGAAGACTAGAGCAAACTTTATTAGCATTCATCTAAGGGTTACTAGTCCAGGAACTCCAGTTTGAGGATTTGGGATTCCCTCGTTTTTATTTGCAAACTCCATTCACTCTCCCATGTAGATGAGTGGGCAAGGAAAGGCCAGACATGAAACTAAGCCAAGGGAATGTTATCACTATCTCTTCTATGTAGGTAGTCAGATTTCTGTCATATCGCATATAGATATTGGCAACTGAAGTCTAAAATACACGAAAGTATATTTTCCTGTATTGTAAAATGTCAGAAACAAATAAAAATTGTATTGATCTGTAAAAAAATTGAGTAAAAAGGAAAACATATTTCTCATGACCTTTCTCCTCAATGTACATATACATGAAGTTGCAAATGATAGTGAAAATGGTGACTATTTTTCTACATCTTTTATATGTTTTTAGCATGCCTGAGAGAGTGTTCAGGAAAAAGTAACACTTTGTTAAAATGTTTATGTACATATCAAAACAATTCATTTACAATACAACTTCATCTACAAACTTTTCAATTTCTTTTCTTTAAAAAAAAAAAAACATTTAGGAGGTAGCTGGGTAGCTCAATGGATTAAGAGCCAGGCCTAGAGATGGGATGTCCTAGGTTCAAATTTGGCCTCAGAAACTTCACAGCTGTGTGACCTTGGGCAAGTCATTTAATCCCCATTGCCTAGCCCTTACCACTCTTCTTCCTTAGAGCCAATACCCAGTATTGACTCCAAGACAGAAGTTAAGGGTTTAAAAAAAATAAATTTAAAAGTTAAAAAAAATTTTTTTCTTATTGAAAAAGATTCTGATTTTTCTTATGAGGTTGGCATATACTCTATTTATATATTTGTAAAACTCTTATCATCTCTATTGGAATAAATACTAAGTATAGATTCTAAGTAGTAAGGGCTAGGCAAATGAGTTGGTAACTTGCCTATGGTTACACAGCTAGGATGTGTCTGACATCAGATTTGAACCCAGTACCCCCTGTCTCTAAGACTGGCTTTCTATCCATTGAGCCACCCAACTGTCCCTTGGCATATACTTTAACAAAGGAAGATCTCAATATACAAAAAAAGGAAAAAGTAGCCTATATTAGAAACCGATCATCTCCATTAATTAACAGCTTATTTTAAAGCATATATTAAATTAATCAGTCAATCACTAAGCATTTAGTAAGCATTAATTCTGATCCAGGCTCTATGAAGTGCTAGACTTTTAAAGAAATAGGAGGAAAAAAAGTCCTTTTTTTCAGGAGCTATTAGTAAGTCAAAACTGTCCCACTTCTCTGTCTTTCCTTCTTAATCTCCTGTCCTATTCTCAAAAACAGATTTATATTTACCAAAACAAAAACTCAAAAATCAAATGTAAAGTGCTTAGATTAATAGAACAAAAAAGAAAAAAATTAAATAAATTGATAAAATTGTTTGAAGAATGACTTGTGTATGCCCACCTCTAGAAAAAGAACCGATAAAATAGAAACAAGGCAGACATAGTTTTATGAATCCATATTTCTTTTTTTGTCATTTGTCTTCTCTTATGGGGGAGGAAGGAAAGGGAGCTACCTGGGAATTTTAGTGTAACAAATAAATAAATAAGTTTAAATTTAAAAAACTAAATAATTGGACAAGTCATCAAAAAAACCAACAACAACTTACAAATAAATAAAATCAAGCCCAGGACCAAACGGTTATATTCTTCAGTGAGGATAGTCAGGCTCTGTTTCGTCCTGATTTTGATTTCCTGGACTCTTACTTTTGTGTCCATTAGTTTCTTCACTCAGATCACAGGCAAAGTCTATGATTTGTCATCCCAAGTTTAGACACTGATACAATCTTCTGTCTCCCTGGGAGGCTCCCTGGTCAGGCTACCCCTCCTGCCTTCCATTTTAGCAGTCAACATGCTACTGATGTCTTCTTTCCCCATTTTTGGTGTCCCATGTCAAGGTGTTGTAGTGGGCTTTCAGTCTGTTCATCTGATTTCATTCTGGCTTCATTAGCTAGACTCATCTTCCAACACCCACTGCTTCTGTCTTTTAGTGTAAGCCTGAGTTGGAACGAGCTGACCAATGCTGCTCTTTGAATTTTGTGTTTTTTATTTTTTTAAATCATTCTTTGAGCCAGTGTCTTTCTTGCTTGTTGCTGAAGCTCAGAGATCCGGGCTACTTTCATGTTTGAGTCTTAACCAAAACTTCAAATCCTTCAAATTAATAAATGACTAGAAATGATTTAGGGGTGACATGAAAATTAATTCAGTACTACAATTAATAGAAACAAAAGCGATGGAATACCCTTGCAGGAACAAAGATTATAGACGTCATAGAAACATAAACACTTTGTTTGGGACTTGCTACATTTACTGTAGATATAAAGCTACTTTTAGAGACAGAATGACCTGGACTCAGTCCTACTTTTGACACATAATAATTTTGTAATCATGGGTAACCACTCCCAGGCAACTCTAAGACTTTAACTTACAGATGAATTACTGATCAGCACCAGTGGAGGGAATTTCCACACTGGGAATTCATTCTGATGGAATCACACATCCAAATCCCCACTGCCCCCTCTCCTAAATAAAAATATACTGGGAAGGTGGGGTGCTATTTGAGCCAATTTATTTTGCTTTGTTTTGCTTGCCTTGAACATGCCTATTTGTAGGCTGTATGAAAATGGCTAAGACAGACGGTAACCCCAGTTGCTGCTCTATTAGTTTGTTTGCATGTTGGATTTTTTTTTTTTATTATTATGGTTACTCTACGATTTAACAGTAGGTGGCTAATGGAAATGTTATTCTCTGCAGTGGCAGACTAAATCAGTGGGGGGGTTAGGGAAAAGAAAGAAATGTGTTTACACTTGAAGATGTCACATAAAGCAGCTGGAGACTCTGCGCCCCTGATACCAGAATTGGCATGTTCTTTACAGAACTCATCTACATTATTACACGCTCCTTCACACTTAGAAATCTATTAATTTACAATTAGTTGTATTGATTTTCTAGTAGATTTGTAATTTCTGTAATAATTTACAGAGTACTGGAGAAATTAACTATGCCCCTTGGAAAGATAAGCATTACTGAAAAATAGATCTCCATGAGAGATATTGAACACATCATTGACCGTCTGGATTTTTTAGCTTTAAATTCTACATTAATTACAGCATAACTGATAGTCAGATTCTATTTTACTATTCAAGAAACTTCATCCTTCAGGCTTCCCTCAAGTCATAATCTTTTCATCTGAAATTTTACCTAGAGAGATAAATAAGAAAGTGTTGTCTGTTATTGGAAGAAAAAAAAATCTTTTTTTTATTTAAAATGAGTGGTACCACTAAATGGCCCCAGTCATTTCTAGCATGGCAGAATATTTTTTAAAATTCTCTTTTGGATATGTCAGCACAATATTACCTGGAAGTATTTTTAGATGTTGTGTAATTAATGGAAAACTGAATTTTTGCTGAGTTTATATTACAGTTTCATTGTCATAATATTTACCAGTAGAAGAAAATGCCAGATCTAACCCAATAGTATAATGACTGGTTGCCTAAAAACATTCAATCATATGTTAAAATGTTATTTTGGTTAATTTAAAAATTTTTTGTAGCCAACAACTTTCTGTAGAATTTCTCCTCAATTGCCCTTTTGAGAAAGAAATTCACATATTGTCCTAGGACTTTAAGGAGTCGATAAAATAAGGGAGTTGGGTTGGATGATCTTTCAAGCCCTTTCTAACTAAAAATTTAGATCAGGGGTTCTTAACTAGGGCTTTGTGAATTAGTTTTTTTCTAAAAATATTTTTATATTTTTCTCTCAATATAACAAATCTGGTATATTGAGATAAAATCATAAAATGTTTTTGAATATAAATAAGTTTAAACAATCCTCAACATTTTCTTTTATGGATTTAAAAATATTCTGGACATAGGGTCTATAGGTTTTGCTAGATTATTGAAGGGATCCAAGACACAACAAGGATTAAGAACCCCCTAGTTTAAGTACACTATTGAGTTGTCGTCTCCTAATGGACAACAGAGAGTCAAAAGCAAAAAATCTGAAGAATGCTGGTTCATGTGCTAGGGAAATCTGAATTTCTATGTTTCTAAGTCAATTTATATCACACATCGCTGGGAATTTTCAATTCTCTGACTGGGGGAGAAGAGGGAGGAAAAGGTGCTTCTTCTTAACTTTTTTTTTGCCCCTAACTGATGACCTTGTGAGAGTTGCTATGGAGATGACCACACAGTCATATACCTTGACCAAATGAGTTTTATTCTTGTATTGACACATTCTTTGGGCCTATTTCTGTGGGAGAGTTTCCTTACAAGTAAAATTTTCTCTAGTGTAGCAAGAAATAAATTCAGTTTAAGCAGTGCAATGGATGGTAATTTAGGATGCTTATCCAGATTAACAGACATATTTAAATGTGCTAAGGGTTCATCAGAAACAAATGAGTTGAGATGAAAAATACATTTGCACATGTTCTTTTATTAGAACATAAGGGTAATTGTCCTTTTTTTTTTCATGATCTCCCTAGCATTAGCACAGTACCTGGCACTTAGAAAGCATTTTCCATTTATATGAAACCTTAGATGCATTTTGATCAATATTATTGCATTTCTTGCCATTATTAAGAACTAAGGAAGTTGCTTCATCTTCCTAGACCTGAGTTTTTCCATTTGAAAAATAAAGGCAATAAATTAGGAGATCTCCAAATTTTAAATCACTATCTGATCATTTTCATATCTCTTAAAGTTTCCTTTCCTCACACTATTCCCACAGCTCCATTAACTTTATCCGCTGAAATCCTATCAAGATGTTAAGACCCAGATCAAACAGCACCTTCTTCTCCATGAAGCCTTTCTTGAACCTCATTAGCCAGAAAAAAAAGTCTCTTTCTGTACTCAGAGCACTTTTTAATCTCTTTTTAACACATTCTTAGCTGTTATGTTTTACTACAGCTATTTATGAAGATATTTTACCTTTCTTGCTGTATCATAAACACATTCCAGCTTAGACTATATCTCATACATGTAAGTACCCTGGTACCTCACACTGTAATTTGAACATATTCAATTATTTTAAAAGATGGGTTATTTCATCACCATCACCCAATAAATTAAATTTATTAATTACCTCCCATGTGCTGAGTATTCAGTGATAAAAAGGAACTAATTCCTTCTAGAAAGGAAGCTTTATCATACCAGGTAAGATATATATTCTAAATAAACACTTAAATACAAGATATCTTTGGTTGGTAGTAAGGCCCTAGTAGCTAAAATCATTAGGAGAGTCTTTAAGAAAAAGGTGACTATTGGGTTGAGTCTATTCTACCTTATTTCCCAATGCTGTAAGCCCCTCTACCTCCAAATACCAAAGTCATATTTTCAGTTAGCAGCTTGGGAGACCTGGAAAGGCCTGAAGAAAGAAGATAAACTTTGAACTGGGCCCATTATTCCATTTTACCTTATCTACTTTGTTATAGTTCAGGCTTTTTGGCCATGTCCAACTCTTTTAAAGTCTCTGTTTGGGGTTTTCTTGGCAAAGAGACTGGAGTAGTTTGCTATTTCCTTCAACTCATTTTACAGAGGCAAAGAGGGTTACGTGACTTCCCCAGGGTCACAAAGCTAGTCTGAGATTGGATTTTAATTTAGGTCTTTTTTTCCCCCTGGATAAATATCCATTTATTTATTCATTCATTCATTCATTCATTCATTCATTCATTTATTTATTTATTTGTTCATTCATTCATTCATTTGTTTATTTATTTGTATGTTTATTTTATTTGAAAAATTTAAATTAATTGATTTAGAATATTTTCCCATGGTTCCATGATTCATGTTCTTTTCCTCCCCTTCTCCCACTCCCCTTCCATAGCCAAGGAGCAATTCCACTGGGCTTCATTTATTTATTTGTTTGTTTGTTTAACCCAGGTCTTTCTGATAACCTGCTTGAAGCTTATTTATTACCATGACCAAAAACATTATCCTTAAAACTGGTAGTCAGATTTATCCAGGCTAGGTCTGAGATATCAGAGAGTCTACCTCTTGGCCTGTTCTTAAAGGTTATTGATCTGTCAGAATCTTTGTGAAACTATGGTCACCTTTACAGGCATGGTGAGTCATCAAACTAAAATTTTATGGGAGACATTTTTTGCACCTCACTGGGACAACAAAAATTGTTGGGGTGGGGGGAATACAGTTATGTTAAAATTGATAAGTATCTAGGAGTCAGTTTGGGATATATGGGATATGATTTGAAAAGGAATACAGTGAGGGACATTTTGATATGATTTGGAGGTATTTCATTGCTACAAAAAAAGCAAGGGCTTTACGAAGCACTTTTGAATGTTCAAGTCCTTAGAAATCAAGAAAATTTTCCCTCTTTGGTGGCCTTAAAACCACACAGATGAGATGATGGGACAGTTTAATTTCAAAAGCCAATAGCAATAACTAGTATAGAAGAAGAGATTTTTGGTAAAGTAAATGCAACAAGTAAACATTCGAGCATAATCCCAGCCTCCCTGATCCATTTCTCTAGAAGACCTACAAGTTGTCAAATTTCTACCTAGGTAATATGTAGATTATTTTGCCACTAAAATGATGATAACAGCACCTGGGAGAGCTGCCCTACTAGGAGGCCTGGTTTTTAGGAATAACTGTAGCACTTTTATTCTTTCAACTTTTCACATTAACTTTTTATCGTCTCCTTACTGACCAAAACAACTCAGAAAGCATGCTATATAATATTGTTATATAATAACTATATAATTTTATAATAACTATATATTAACTAACTAATTTTGTTGAGAGTAGGGATAACAGGAGAGGGAAAATGGTCTGAAAAATGGAAGAAATAAGAATAGGAACTGTCTAGCCATACCATTGTTGGGTTTGTACCCCAAAGAGATCATAAATAAACAGACTTGTATGAAAATATTTATAGCTGTGCTTTTTGTGGTGGCAAAAAACTGGAAAAGGAGGGTATGTCCTTCAATTGGGGAATGGCTGAACAAACTGTGGTATATGCTGGTGATGGAATACTTTTGCGCTCAAAGGAATAATAAACTGGAGAAGTTCCATGTGAATTGGAACGACCTCCAGGAATTGATGCAGAGTGAAAGGAGCAGAGCCAGAAGAACATTGTACACAGAGACTGATATGCTATGGTAAAATCGAATGTAATGGACCTCTGTACCAGCAGCAATGCAATGACACAGGACAGTTCTGAAGGATTTATGGTAAAGATGCTACCCACATTCAGAGGAAGGACTGCAGGAGAGGAAACATATAAGAAAAACAACTGCTTGAACGCATGGGTCGGGGTGGACATGATTGAGGGTGTGGACTCGAAACTACCACACCAATGCAACTATCAACAATTTGGAAATAGGTCTTGATCAATGACACATGATAAAACCAGTGGAAATGGGTGTCGGCATGGGTGGGGGAGTGGGGGGGGTGAAGGGGAAAGTGGGAGCATGAAGCATGTAACCATGTTAAAAACGAATATTAATAAATGTTTTAAAAAAATAAAAATAAATAAAAAAATTTAAAAAAGAATAGGAACTGTCAGTTCCCCACAACTATGTGCTGTGATCTCAAAGGTGATGATTAATATGTGAAGTAAAGGAGAGATGTGGTAGGGACAGTGAGAAGAGATTGGCTATTGTGTGCACGTATTGGTAACCAGATTAAAGATCTTTGTTTTTACCTTGGGCAAACTCATACATAATGGCAATGCTACTGGGAAAATTCAGTTCTGTGATTTTTTTTCTACAGACATTCAAAATGTTTGGCAATCCTGAACACATTTTCCTTTCTTGATCTGAGGCACAATTTCTTCATTCCAGAAGGGCAGAAGGCTATCAAAAAAACGAACAGCTTATCCTTAGTGAGATCTGCAAACTAATGGTCCCTACTGATGTTGGGGGAAGAGGTGATCAGCCTCCATTGGAGGTGATGGGATATCATAGGAGCTGTTTTGTTGAGCCACTCTTTGAGGCACCAAGTCCTCACTATGAACAATCACATATGGTCAGTCTTCTAGTACTGTCTAATAAGTATGAATTGCTCTCTTCTGAACAATGGTGAGGCAGATATTAAATTTGTAGCCAGCATCTCAGAGTGCTTAGACTTCTTATGCATGGCCAGTTTCAGGTCCACATCAGAGCAGCTGTTGAAGCAAGATCAGCACAAGCGCTAAGGTGGCCATAACAGGGAGAAGGCTCAGAGAGGTTGAGGTAGAAGTCAGTGATTGAGAGTGCACTAAGATCTCTATAAGACACTGGTCATAGTAGGTTCTAAATAAAATGCTGCCAAAGTGAATGTCTACTGTGTACTTAGATCATTTTTGAGGAGGCAGGCTCCTAGTCAAAGATTCATTCAACCTTTTGGTTAATACATTTACAATTTTAGTTATCTTTAGCAATTTATGATGTTAAATTATTTTCTGGACTGTTTCTTTTTCCTTTCTTACACCATTAGCTGAACTTGGGCTAATAGGCTGATGTTACTAAGTCTTTATAATGTGAATTTCTTAGGGAAAAAGACAAGTTAATATTGAAAGAAAGTATTAAACGACTAACCTCAAAGGACTCGTTATAGATGTCAGGCATTAGGGAGCTCAGGTAGATTGTAGACCCTGTTGGACGTACTTGGATATGCACAGGAATGACTTCCTGGAGATTGGAATTCTCAATATAGCTTGGATCTTTCCCTCAAATGTAAAATGAAGAGATTGGAATATAAGAGCTCTCACATCTCTTTTGTCTAAAGTTTGATGTCTCTTTGATAATTTGCAGGATACCAATGATCAAAAATAAGAAAATACAGAAATGGGAATTCTCCATATTTTGCATAAAAATATAAGATCTATCAGAGAAAATAAAAACTTTTATCAATATAGAAATTTAGTTAGTCAAGAGAGTTTTTATGGGGAGATGGTGTGTTTCAGTTTGTTTCAATAAATGGAGATATTTGATGTTTTAAAAAAAAACAGGTCCATATGCTTATTCTGAATACTAATGTCAATACGTATTTGCTATGCGCCAACCATTAATACACCTCAGCCATCTGGGCCTGATGGAAAATCTGTGTGGAATGCCTGTGTTTGCTTTTCATTTATTAGTTCCTTTTCTCTAGAATCCCAGGCCACTGTCAATCACTAACAAATGAGAACTCAATTTTTAATGGGTATTTACTCTCTTCAAAACACACAACCAATAAGAACTACAGAAGCCACACCAATTCCCTGCTAATGGCAAGGGGGCTATGCCTTTGCCAACAAAAGGGAGATAAGAACTTCTGTTTGGGAAGTGTGGGAGAGACAAGAAGAGGGCAGAGTGTTGTCCTAGCCTTTGTGGGAAGAGACATATAATGATGTATTATTTCTTACAGTTCTCATATCTGAAATGATGAAATGGATTCATATAACTGCTAACTTCCTTTCATGTAATCATTTAATCATTGATTACTAAGTGTCTGATATGAGAAAAAGATTACAGGCACATTGGTGTAGGTATTAGAAGGATTTGGATTCAAGCCCTGTCTTTTCTCTGATATATACTAGCTATGCAACAATGGACAAGTCACCTCAATACCCCAGGCAACAATATGCTTATTAATAATAAACTTGATAAGTATATTTTTATTTAATATAATTATATTTATATAAACACAAATAAATATGTTTGTTCGTGTTTTAATATGTCTATTAATTTTTGTTTATTAATAATGTATATTTATGTTTATTAATAATAAGTCAGATAAATAATATTTGTATAGTGCTTTAAGATTTGTTAAGTAAAAGTTATATAAATTCATACATATAAATATCTACATATAGGAATAAATAAATCATATATATATTTATTCTATATATGTGTATGTGTATAAATTTGATAATCAAAACAAGCCTGTAGGGTAGTTGCTATTATTATTTCTGTTTGATATATAAGTAAAATGAGGTTAAGAGAGATAAAATTAGGGTCATAAAGTTAGTAAACACATGAGACAAAATTTGAACTCAGATTTTCATGATTTCTAGCATCTAAATAGATACATGGCTTCACCTAGCTGACTAATTTTATAGATAGTTTGCTGATCTCGTTCCTTACTGATGAAATCTCTGGTCTAGACTAAAATAATATGCAAAGGAAAAGTGCTCTATGTTGGTTACAAGAAGATAAATACATGTCCTCACTCTCTTGAGATTCACAAACCACTAAGGGCATATGGCCCATACATAAATATCCAAGAGGCATTCTATGAATATTAAACATCATAAAATATGAGTTCACTCTGCTCAGGTCCTGTGCCCTAAGGAGCTGACCAGACTGAATGGCATTAATGATTCATGGGATATGTATAGTTTAGTCATGGAAACTCAGAAGGAGCCTATTAATACACTATAACAAGAGTATTGTTCTTTAGCTGATTGGGAATGGCTCACTTTTGGTGATATAAGAAACTGCTTGTAAGTGACTGTCAGTAAGATTTGTAGCTTTCTGAAACAGATAGTTTAAGATCAGGATTGAATAAGACTGATATAAGACAGTTAAGTACCTCTCCCAACCCAGCCCATCCCCTCTACCCCCTCCAAAATCCCTCTTTTATCAAAGGCAAATACAAAGATCTATACTGACTCACTTAGATATCCAGGTTGCCTCATTTGTGGGGTTGAATCTAGGTCAATAGCAATAGAAACCCACTTGGAAATGAGAAGTCTGTCGGGTTCAAAAATCTACAACTCTTATTGACAGTGATTTACATGCAATTTATCACATCAAAAATGGTAATGATTAGCTCCTTTGGGATTTCCATGACTAAGGACTATACATATTCCATGAATCATTAATGCCATTCTGCCTGGTCAAATGACCCATAATAAGGACTAAGGTCCCTTCTAGTTCTTATTTTTTAAACTCTTACCTTCCATCTTAGAATCAATACTGTGTATTGGTTCTAAGGCAGAAGAGAGGTAAGGGGAAGGCAATGGGGGTTAAGGGACTTGCACAGGGTCACACAGCTAGGAAATATCCAAGGTCAGATTTGAATCTAGGACCTCCTGCCTTTAGGCCTGGATCTCAATCCACAGTAACACCTAGCTGCCCCTCATTCTGCCCTTCTAGTTCTAAAAAAACTGAGAGATTGAAAATATTCAAAACAAATAAATGAAATGATTTGCATAAAGAGAAAGATATCGGATGACAATTCTTAATGATCATCTTATGGGTGACCAAGATGCTTTGATTTCTATCAATGAATGGAATGATCATCCAGAATAATATTGAGGTTTGGGTATTTAAAGACAGAGATATAAAGAAGACTATCTTAGAAGCTTATCTAGTGGCAAACCTATGGCATGCATGCCAGAGGAGATACTCAGATCCCTCTCTGCAAGCACACACCACTGTCACCCCAGCACAGAATTCACCAGAGTTCATTACTGGAAAACCAGAGGGACTCAGGGCTTAGTTGCTCCCCTCTCCCATTCCAGCCTTGCCTGAGGACATTTCTCACATCACCATTACTCTAAAAAGTTCAACATCACTGATCCAGGGCTTCCCCTCTATTCAATTCATCCACACCTCTATTGAGTTCTGATAAAATAATTGGTTCTATAGTAGATACCTAAAAATCCAGAAGGCCATTATTTCCTTCCAATAACAGACATGACAATATGATGTAGAAAAAATGCTGGACTTGGGAGTTCATAAGGTACCCAAAACAAAGTTCTATTTATTTGCTGTATGATCTTGAGCAAGTTATGTAAACTCCCTGCACTTTAGTTTCTGCATCTGGAGAAAATAAGATAATTCACCCTGTCTTCTTCATGGGGTTATTGTAAAAATTCAATAAGGAATTTAAAAATATTTTGAAAAACTACAAATCATTATATAAGTACAAAACACTGTTTCTACTAGGCTGTGAAATTTTTGAAGGCAGAGACCATGTCTTAATCATTGATTACTGTGGCAGCATAGTACTTTTCACTCTGTAGGTGCTAAATAGATATTTGTTAAATGGACAAAGATATAAGCACATGAAGCAGTTTAACAGTTCAGCAAGACAGCATAGAATTAACTTCCCAGATCAGTAATGGAGACAAGCAGGGCCATAAAATTCCAGCATGGAGAGAAAAACATGGTTTAGTCAGGGAAACCATTATGGAGGTGGTACATTGCCAGCCCTTAAGGATATGTAGAATATAGAGAAAATGAAGGAGTCAGGTGAAATGGTATAAACAAAATCTTGGGGGCAGCAATTATCTGATTTATTTGGGGAGCAGAGGAGAATGGCCTCCAACAGATGGTCTGTATAGAGTAACAAATTTGAATAATATGAGATCATCTAAGTTATGCTCCATGAATCACCTCTACAATATTCCTGATAAAGGGTCTGCTTTTAAACATCTTCCATGACAGGGAATATTTCCTTTCTTGAGGCAAACCTATTCCATTTTATATAGTTTTAATTCCTAAGTTATTAATTATTCAAATTAAAGCTAGATCTGGTGAAAGTTTTCTACTTGGATTCTAGCTATATTCTCTAGAACCAGGAAGAACAGATATAGTCTCAAAATACTTTGAATATTTGAAGATGGTTCTCCTTTGCTATCCTTTTCACCTCCAGGTCTTTTGTTATGAAGGCACCAGTTTTCTTTAAGTGACCCCTATGATTTAGTTGACTTGGTTTTGAATCTTCTAATTATTTGATCTGTCTCCTCTGCCAGAGTTTCCCAAGCTTTGGCAAGTTGCTACCAAACTGTTGAAAAGTTTCAAGTATGTCAATGAGTCAAAAACCAACCTCAGTTTTGAGTTTTTTTCAGCTACAGTAATTCTTGAAGATCATTTCTTAGGTGACAGAGACACTGGTTTCTATGAATGGAGGGAATATATACCTCAATGAAATTACAGATCTCTGAAGTAGTAGAGATTTGCATGTGTGTCCCATCCATAACATCTACATGGTTCTCCTAATTCTACCCTCTGGTGCCAAATGAAACTAATTTACCCCAACTCCTTCCTCATGACAATCCTTAAAATGCTTGAATGTGACTAGACTATCTCCCTTGAGTCTCCTTGTCTTCAGGCTAAGTATCTTCTGTTAAAGCAGATTTCAGAGGACACAATTTTATGGTCCTTCAGCATCTTGGTCTGCTTCTTTTGGATGTTTTCCTGCTTGTCAATATCTCTTCTAATTTGAGGTGCCTAGAAGTGAACCCAATACTCCAGTTAACTCTGTGCTTTGGACACCATACTTCTTTGAATACAACTGAATATTATATTAGTTCCCTTGGCTGTCGCACTAAACCACTGAATCATATTATGCTTTCAGTTCATTAAAACTCCCAGTTGTTTTTCATAAGAATGGCTCTTTCCCTGTATCATCCCATTCCTGCATATTGTGTGGCTGGTTTGGGGCATTCAAATATGGGAAGGCCAATGACATTAGTGCTGGCCAAAACATTTCATAAAATTAGTGATTTTGTTACCAGTGGCTATGAATAATAAAGGTCAGAATGTGGATGGGGCAGAAACCAATGATTATTCTAACTTCAATTAGCCTTTTGTTCTTTCCCCAAATCTTTTGTATGCCAGTCATTTAGGGAGTAGCTTGGGAGACAAGTCAAGTCTTACTTCCCTAGGCTCCATATAGCTCCAGTGATATTCCATTGAGGGAGCCTCAGAAAAGAGTTCTAGGAACATAGTTGAGAAGAAGAGATTTAACAGTATTAAAAGCAATTTTCTAATCTCTTAGATCAGTGATGGGCAAACTTTTTAAAGAGGGGGTCAAAGGAAAGGAAATGCTCATCTGTCAGTCTGTTTCTAAGCCAACTCTTTTGAAATTTCATTGTATTGTATCCTACTCATTGTATTCATCAGATTAGGGATAATGTCACATGGCTGGATAAAACATTTCAGGGGGCTGCATCTGGTCTGCAGGTCTTAGTTTGCCCATCACTGTCTTAGATAGTTGTTGGGAGTGAGGGAATATGAATCTGCAAAAGGAGAAAAGTATTTAAAAGGAAAATACCTAATCTTAACCTGAGGACTATTAGCTTTTGCTAATTATCTGCCTGAGGAGCAAGGCTTGTAGCCCTAGGCTATACACTAAAATAATAGTAGCCTGCCCTTGTCAGGGAGATGCTTACTAGTTACTACACTTCCTACAGATGGTAACAATAGAAGCATGGCGATTGCATGATAAGTGGACATTTACAACAAATATGGTGGAGTGTAGACATGGAACCCAGCTGAGAGCTGACATGGTGATGACTGATTTGGTACTCAGGAGAGAGCAACATAATGACATTACCAGAAAATATCAGTGGCTATGTAGTATTAAAATTATGATTTGCCCTAGCCATGCATCAATGCTGGCTGTATATATCCTTACATGTGTGCCTTTTACAAATATACCCTGACTACACAGGTTCCCAGAATTGACCCTTTTACACATATTCCTTGGCCACATGCATTATTTTGCATAAGTATGTTCATTTATTACCTATGTGTGGATTCTCTATGAAACTGCCCAGGTTCTTCAGTTCTCTCTATTTCCCTTCCCCATCCATGTTGTGTGATTATTTGGGGGAAGAGATAACATACATGGACATTCCAAGGGAAAGGAGATAATTTCCTGTTATTCATTTTACTCTACTATTGGGGAAATGAATTCATTGCCTGTCTTTCAATCTCCCTTTTGCAAACTGAACCTATGGTGTTCTGATCATTGCATCTTTGGTAGTAGGCCATAGCAGATACTTATTAAGTACTTGTGGATTACATCATTGATCCACTTGGGTTAGTTATCTCATGCCAGAGAGTTAGTATATAGCCATACATTAACTCATTCTACCTCCTCTTTCTAGTGCCTTAAAGAATGCCAACAAATTAGGTGATCATTCAAATACTCTGTTCTCATCAGGGCACTTGCAAATCTTTGATACAGATTATGAGTTCTTTATGGACAGTAACTCCTGGAGACTCTCAGATAACACTCCCCAGGAATAGTTGGGTTTTACTGGACTCTTAAGCTAAAGAGTTCTTATGCTTTTCCTGACTTTCTTCATATGATGATTTCTAGCTGGAGACTCATTAAAAAGATGTCTTGGAAGTTCAAGAGAAGACTAGCAACCTCATTTGGATATAAAAGCAAGGGGCTAAAAAGTGTTTCTTGGATAATCATTCTCCGTCTCTAGATTTCTTCACTTTTACATCTATCCCATCCCAATTTTACCTCAAACTAGGTTTATTTTGGACAGTGCATGGATGATACTTCCAGGAAAGACCTAGTTCCTAGGCATTTTTTTTTAATTAACATCTTCTCTTTGTCTCTGTCTCTCTCTTATATGGACCCTTAAAATATTTTCTGGTTGTCTGATATGCTCTTTAATATTATTCCAAAAGTTTTTTTTTAAATAATATATAAACAATTAAGTCACATAGGTGTGTTTTTATGAACTCTAACTTGGATTGAGTGTGTTCTAAGGCATCAAGATACAATGGCAGGAACAGTTGATTTGGGGACAGAAGGTCTGGGTTTAAAATCTATACCTCATCCGACTAACCTTGGGCAAAATAGTTAACCTCTCTGTACCTTAGCTTCTTCATCCACAAAATGAAAGGATTAAACTCTTGCAGAATTGCAGAATTTGAGAGCCAGAGGTAAGCTCATCTGTCATCTTATTCAACTCATACATAATAGGAACTTTCACTGTTAAAATAACATACCAGTGATTGTCCATCATCTAATTGGAACCTTATTAGAAGAGGAAATCTACTATTTCTTGAGGGAACCATTTCACTTTTGGAAAGCTCTAATTGTTAGGAAGTTTATCTTGACATGAAATCCAAATTGGCCTCTTTGCCACTTCCACCCATTGTTCTTGATTCTGCCCTTGAGGTCAAACAAAGTAAATTTAATCCTTCCTCTAATTTACAGGCCTTTGAATACTTAAAATCTCTAATTTATGTGCCATCCTCAAACTGATAATGCACATGTACCCATTAATCTTCTTTTCTGTGGGTTTAAAACCCACATTTAAAGCAACCAATCCTCATATGTCATAAATTCATGGCTACTCATCACCCTGGTCTTTTTCTAGACATTCTCTAGTTTATTAATATCTTTCTTAAATATAAAAACTTAATATCTTTGGTGCACCAAACTAAATACACTGCTTCAGATGGGGTCCAACAAAGACAGAGAATATAGGAACTATTACTACCCTATTCTTGGAAGCCAGGCTTCCCTTCATTTAGTCCCAGATAGCATTAGATTTTTGGCTATCACATCACATTGTTGATTCACATGGAGCTTATGGTACATTAAACACCCGGATCCTTCTCAAAATAACTTCTGTCTGGCCCTGCCTCCCCTGTGTTATATTTGAAAAGTTGATTCATTTTTTGTACCCAAGTGTTAATCTTTACATTCATCTTCTTCAATTCTATCTCAACAGGTTCAGCTAGTACTATCCAGCCCATAATTTCTAAACATGTCACTGGGAAATGTTCAATAAAATAAATTAAATACAATGTTAATTAATGTAAATTTGTGATTTTCTAACACAATATGTGGTCTTCAGAGCTTGTCAAGATCCAAAGGATCTTGATTCTCTCATTTCCTATGTTGACAATCCCTTCCATTTTGCATCATATGCAAATTTTATGAAAATACTACATATGCCTTTATCTAAATACTTTATAAACATTTTTAAAAGCAGCCATAGATAAAAATGTTAAACAACACAGATATCTGGGGTACTCTACTAGAGACAGCTTGCCACACTGACATAGAGTCATCACCATTTACTTTTAAAGCCTGGAAATCAATCTAGTTTTGCATCCATATGATCATGTTATTGTCTGCCCTAACTTTCTTTTTTTTTTTTACAAGAATAGTATCAGATATGTTGTAAAAGTTTGGCTAAAATCAAAATAAAAGTATTTACAGTATTCCCGTCTTCTATTAGTTTGAAAAATAAAATGAAGTTAGTATGACATGACTTATTTTAGGTGAATCCATACTGGTTCTATGTAATTATTTTTCCCCTTTCCATATATTTGCCATTCACTCTTGAATTGTCTGAGAATTTTCTCAGAAATGGAGTTGAGTTCCCTCTTTTATG
Organism: Gracilinanus agilis; assembly: GCF_016433145.1. Lineage (NCBI taxonomy): Eukaryota > Metazoa > Chordata > Mammalia > Didelphimorphia > Didelphidae > Gracilinanus > Gracilinanus agilis. The sequence continues at coordinate 409,231,473 of NC_058133.1, read as the reverse complement.
GTTCAAAGATCATTATTTATACTTTTCTTGAAACTTGGAAAAACATAGGTTCTTCTCTCATTTTTTGATGTCTCTCCTAGTTTTCCATAATCTTTTAAATATCATTGACAGTGACTTGGTCATTACATTCATCAGTTCTCTCAGGACCGGAAGATACAGTTCATGATAGCAAGGTGACTTCAATTTATTCTGGTAGCTTAGTGCTTGCTAATTATCTCCCTACTTTACTTGGTTAGTAACCTCCTGCTAGTCATTTTTTTCTATCATTTCTAGCAAAAAGGCTATTTTCATTTGCATAGACAACAGAAATAGAATAAGACTTGAGCAAGGATGCCTTCTTTCTTTTGTAGTTATCATCCCCCCCAATCTGCCCAAGAAAAAGCCTTATCTTCACTTTGATCTTTCTTTTCCTCCTTATAAGGTTAGAAATATGCTACCTAGCCTCAAATCCACGATCTTGTGTTAACAATGTACAATGTACAATGTCTGTTTGACCAAACATGTAAATGTACAGATTGATGGTGCGTGCACAAACCTATCAAACCATTCATTTGAATCAATGCCTAGTGCAATCCAGTATTAAGCTGGGAACCTTCTGAATGCATCTGGTACTGAAATCATACACTACTACTCTGGGGTCTGCTCCAGACATCTTGTGATAAAAACTCAATTTCTCATTTTCGGCACTAGGTTTTTAATTGCATAAACAACAAGACCCAGGACTCATTTCATGTCCTTGCTTGCCAATGGCCCATTTCCCATGATTTTCCTCCCTTCGTAATTCCCTATATATCTTCTCTCTTTCCCTGCCACAAACTGGTAAAAGCACATACTGAGACCTAATGATCCATCATATGACAGATTAACTTAACGGGCAATGAATCAGGAGTGGATAACAAAATCAGAGATGGAAAAAGCATCATCAGGGTTTTACTTGGTTCATGCCAACTCTAGGAGAAGCAATGAAGAGAATTCCATTTGTTTTTTCCATTCAGCAATCTTAACTTGATTCAACAGTCAATAGTTGATCTCTAAGTGAGAATTCTCTAGCCACCTGCTTTGCAAACACAAGCATGAGTCAACTGAAAGCTCCTGGAGAGCAGGACCTTCTTCATATTTGTCTTTCTTCTCCTGGAACCTGAACCAGTGCTTTTTATGTTATAAGTAGTTAGTAAATGTATCCAGAATTAAATAAGTAGCAATCCTGAAATTTCATGGAGGCCAGACCTTGACACTGTCATGCCTAAGAACCTTTTTCAAGTCAGAAACTTTCATTTTGGCAGTTTCTGAATAGAGCTTCTCAGCAACACTGAGCTTCCCTATTTGTCATTTCTCTACTGGAATACTGGAATAGTATTTAAGAGTTTAATTAACATGCAGCCAGAAATAACTGAAGAATAGTTACATATGAATAACTTGCATACTGATAGAGGCAGTAGAGACTTCAGCAGAAAAAAATGAAAGCGATGCCAGAGGCCAAATGGTACCCACTGAAAGGACAAAATTTAGCATTTTATATTGAGCTCAGATAGATTTTCAAAATTGCTACACAACAGGTCCATGAGTTTAGATCATCAGGTTTAAGCTCTGTCTAAATTTGTGCATCTAGATATATAATATTTAGAACAGGTACAATCCCACTATGAAAAATAAATATAACTGAAGAACTGAAGAAAAATATGTAATGTATATGAAAAAGCTAGAGGAAATATAAGTATATTTTAAGTTTCCTTCTTTATGTTCAAGTCATTCGCCCACTCTGAATTTATCTTGGTGTAGGGTGTGAGATGTTGATCTAAACCTAATCTCTCCCATATTGTTTTCCAATTTTCCCAGCAGTTTTTGTCAAATAGTGGATTTTTGTCTCAAAAGTTGGGCTCTTTGGGTTTATCATTGACTGTCTTGCTGAAGTCACTTACCCCAAGTCTATTCCACTGATCCTCCCTTCTGTCTCTTAGCTAGTACCACATTGTTTTGATGACCACTGCTTTATAGTATAGTTTAATATCTAGTACTGCTAAGCCACCTTCCTTCACATTTTTTTTCATTATTTCCCTTGATATTCTTGACCTTTTGTTCTTCCAAGTGAACTTTGTTATAGTTTTTTCTAATTCAGTAAAAAAAGTTTTTTTTGGTAGTTTGATAGGTATGGCACTAAATAAGTAAATTAATTTGGGTAGAATGGTCATTTTTATTTTGTTAGCTCATCCTACCCATGAGCACTCAATGTTTTTCCAATTGTTTAGATCTAGTTTTAATTGTTTGGAAAGTGTTTTGTAGTTGTGTTCATATAATTCCTGTGTTTGTTTTGGTAGATAGATTCCTAAGTATTTTATATTGTCTAGGGTGATTTTAAATGGTGTTTCTCTTTCTACCTCTTGCTGCTGTGATGTGTTGGAAATATATAGAAATGATGTTGATTTATGTGCATTTATTTTGTATACTGCAACTTTGCTAAAGTTGTTGATTATTTCTACTAGCTTTTTAGTTGATTCTTTAGAATTTTTTTAAGTAGAGCATCATATCATCTGCAAAGGGTGATAGGTTTGTCTCCTCATCCCCTATTTTAATACCTTCAATTTCCTTTTCTTTTCTAATTGCTACTGCTAGTGTTCCTAGTACAATGTTAAATAATAGAGGTGATAATGAGCATCCTTGTTTATGCCTGATCTTATTGGGAAGGCTTCTAATTTATCCCCATTGCATATGATGCTTGTTCATGGCTTTAGATATATACTATTTATTATTTTTAGGAAGGGTCCTTCTATTCCTATACTTTCTAGTGTTTTCAATAGGAATGGATGTTGTATTTTGTCAAAGGCTTTTTCAGCATCTCTTGAGATAATCATGTGATTTTTGTTTGTAGCTTGTTGATATGGTCAATTATAAGGATGAGATAAATTCAGAATGGGTTAATGACTTGAATATAAAGAAGGAAACTATAAGTAAATTAGGTAAACACAGAATAGTATACTTGTCAAATCTCTGGGAAAGGAAAGATTTTAAAACTAAGCAAGAGTTAGAAAAAAATTACAAAATGTAAAATTAATAATTTCAATTACATTAAATTTAAAAGGTTTTGTACAAACAAAAACAATGCAACCAAAATCAGAAGGGAAAAAACAAACTGGGAAAAAATCTTTATAACAAAAAACACCGACAAAAGTCTAATTATTCAAATATACAAGGAACTAAATCAATTGTACATAAAATCAAGCCATTCCCCAATCAATAAATGGGCAAGGGACATGAATAGGCAATTTTCAGATAAAGAAATCAAAACTATCAATAAGCACATGAGAAAGTGTTTTAAATCTCTAATAATTAGAGAAATGCAAATCAAAACAACTCTGAGGTATCACCTCACACCTAGCAGATTGGCTAAAATGATAGCAGGGGAGAGTAATGAATGTTGGAGGGGATGTGGCAAAATCAGGACATTAAAGCACTGCTGGTGGAGTTGTGAATTGATCCAACCATTTTGGATGGCAATTTAGAACTATGCCCAAAGAGCACTAAAATATTACCTGCCCTTTGATCCAGTCATACCATTGCTGGGTTTGTACCCCAAAGAGATCATAGGGAAAAAGACATGTATAAAAATATTTATAGCCATGCTCTTTGTGGTCGCAAAAGAGTGTAGAATAAGGGTATGTCCGTCAATTCGGGAATGGCTGAACAAATTGTGGCATATGCTGGTGATGGAATACTATTGTGTTCAAAGGAATAATAAACTGGAGGAATTCTGCGTGAACTGGAACAAACTCTAGGAATTGATGCAGAGTGAAAGGAGCAGAGCCAGAAGAACGTTGTGCACAAGAGGCTGATACACTGTGGTAAAATTGAATGTAATGGACTTCTGTACTAATAGTAATGCAATAATCCAGGACAATTCTGAGGGATTTATAGAAAAGAACGCTAACCACATTCAGAGGAAGAACTACAGGAGTGGAAACACAGAAGAAAAACAACTGCTCGAACATATAGGTTGATGCGGACATGATTTGGGATGTAGACTCCAAAAGACCACCCTAGTACAATTATCAATAATATGGAAATAGGTCATGAAGAAACCAATGGAAATACTCGTTGGCTATGGAAGAGGAGGAGAAGGATGGGGCGGGAAAGAGTAAGAACATGAATTGTGTAACCATAAATTTTTTTTCTAAAAAACAAAAATTTTTAAAAAAGTGAGTGTGTTAAAATATGCACACACACATATATTTCAGGCAATAGTGCATTAGGAATACTGAGACATTTGCCAAGAGTATCTAAAAGCATTCATTCAGCAGAGCCTAGAATGTTCTAATAAAAGACTTATGTTGTTTTAAAAAATAAATAAACAAATAAATATCTTTTAAGCTTAATGTGCTACTCCTCTGAAAGGAAAAAAAACAGAAATTGACATTTATTAATCCAATCCTATCAATATTTATTAAGCACCTACTATGTGTTAAATGCTGGGGATACAGTTAGTGAACAAAAACACAGTCCTTCCCCTCAAAGGAGCTTACAATCTAATGTATGGAAACAATACACAAAAATAGACAGGAAGGTAGTGAGTGGTGATGATAGGAATGGCAGAGTGAGGGAAATGGAGGGAGAATTATAGAGGATACTTTGCTAGGGGCACCTTGTTCTTTGGAAGGGAAACCAGACAGGGCAGCAGATATAGAGTGAGCTGAGAGTATAGTTTTTGCCCTCTATAAAGTAGGCATTTGGAAAGACTTTGGGACTCTATCCTCCATCCCTCTGACCAGAGCAAAGAAGAGCCTAAGAAAAGCAGTGGCAGTCAAGGCTTGATCTAATAATAAAAATAAAGAGGTTAGAGGTAATGAGCTTAACCAATGCACCCACTATGTGCTAGGTTCCCTTTGTTTTTCTTCATGTTTTGAAGAGAACCAAAATGATGTCTTTTGACTTCACATAAGTTGGATTTAAATGAGGCAGAGTTGCACAAAGCCCTTGACCTCACTCTCTTCCAATCATTGAAATCCAGTGGCAAGACAAGAGCCCAGATGATTGGTGATGGCTCAAAATGCAGTGGATGACACTGTCTTCTTCAGAATTCTATTTTCTGTGCTACCTAGCTGCCTTCAGAAATGTTTATAATTTATTAAAGAACAAAGTTTGAAGCCAAAAGATTGCTCATCCACTAGTGGAAATTCCAGAGTTCCAAGCAGTGGAAAGAGATTATTTTGGGAGACACAGGGAGAACTCTTAACAGAATCCTTCAAATCACATAGGCAATCATCTGTTTTGGCCATTCATATAGCTAATTCTGTTCACATAATATATTGCAGCCTCCAGTCTAAAACAGGTTTTACCACCCAAGCTCATACACTGAGATCCAGAACCTCTGAAGAAAGAAGGGTAGCGGGTGAAGACATGAGTACTACAAGGACACCTGCCTCTGCCTCTTTGCTATAAAGTTTTCAGAGCAGCTCTTTGCATTTCCCAATTTAAGACTGTCAAGTGAGCAGAATGGTAGAGGGTCAAAATGCAAGTGCACATATGAGGGCTTTGGGTTTTTGTAAGCTGAGGATGCAATGTGTTAGCTGTGTGCTGATTACACACCAATAAAAGGTAAACTGGGGTCTAGTGAAGTTAAGTGATTTACCTTCATAGGGTCATAAAAAAGTAAGCATCAATAGTGAGAATTTCAACCCAGTTCCTTTAACTAACATTTACTCATTTCTCTGCTCTATTGCTCTAAAATACAACCCTCCAAATAATAGCCATGATATTTAAAGGGCATGGGATTATGTTTTAGAAGGACTTTAAGACTGACTAAAGACATCATGACATTAGAACCCTCACTACTCTCGCCGCAATCATCTTTATAGACTCATTATTTTTCCCACAATTAATTAAACAAGACCTCATATGTTTAGTTAAAGTAAATCCTGCTTTGGCATAATATCAACTATTCCCAGAATTAAAAATTCCTTAATTAACCATCTTGCTGTGCTTCAGAAATAGGAAGAGAATTAAGGCAAGAGGAAGGAAACTGAAACAACCAAGACTAGGCTTTTTTTTTTCTTTTACAGGCAACCAAAAGGGAATTATTTCACTCATCAAAGTAGAAAAGTTTTATATTTCAGAGACAAAAATTTTTGCTGGAAATCTAACTTTTCCCTATTTCATGTTACTTTATCACCTAGCATCAAATCTTCTGTTGCAGTTTAAAGTTTCCCCATCAGATGATTACATAGCATTGATTTTTCTCTGATTAAGAGCACTGATTGTTGGACTTCTCCCAGAGGAAGCTTAGGGCCCAAACCATTCCACCTTGCCTTTTCCAGCCACACCATGACTGAAATAAACACAATCAGAGAAAGGATATCCTTTTAAAAAGAGTTGGCTGCTCCAAGGACTTATCATTGGAAGTCATCAAAGAGATTTTCCTCCCCCACCCCATTCAGCTACTTTTTTCCCTAAGAGCCTCCACATGCTTTTTTTTTTTTTGGGGGGGGGTTGCTTTTTTGTAGGCCAGAGAGTTTGTGTACTCACTACAAAAAAAAATGAAAACATTTCTTAGGATCCTAGAATTTAGAGCTAAAAGGACTTTGAAAATCATATAATCTAATCCTCTTACAGATAAGGAATCTGAAAAGTGAGGGCTGAAATGCAATGTCCAGGATTGAGGTCAAGGCTGACTTAGTTGGTCAGGTTTTAAATTAGAATGAAATGAGACATTCCAAGTCCAATTAGTAGTTAACTTTTACATAATAAAGATATTTTTGAGATGAGAAAGACCACCCAGGTGAGGAATAGAGCCTTGATCCAGTTGCCTGTCAGTCACCTTCCCACACTAACTGCCCTCCTGATTGGTGACCACCTGTCTGCCTAAACCACTATTCTGCAGAGGTCTCAACCATCCTATAATTCACTGACAAATTGACTTTCTGATCTTCTCCTCATGATGTGTCTTACTCCATTTCCTCCCACTTCCTAGTTCTCTTTTATATAAACTCTTTGTGAGCTAGGATTATCTTCCTTGTTTGCATTTGTATCTCTAGTACTTAGCATGGTTCCTAGCATAAGTACTTTAAAATCTATCTGTCTGTCTATCTGTCTGTCTATCTCTCTCTATCTACCTACCTAGCTATTTATCATCTATCTATCTATCTGTCTATCTGTCTATCCATCATCTATCTATCTATCTATCTATCTATCTATCTATCTATCTATCTATCTATCTATCTATCTAATCTATCTATCTATCTATCTATCTATCTATCTATCTATCTATCTAATCTATCTATCTATCTATCTATCTATCTATCTATCTATCTATCTATCTATCTATCTATCACTTTCTTTGTTGTCCATAGAGCTCTGTCCATCATTCCTTTTATTATAAATGTCTCAGTCCCCTGAACCATTAAAATTCAAAGATGGTTTTGAGTACTTTATAAAGAAAGAATTAGCATGGGTCATATTGCAGTGGCCATGGGTGGCTGTTTCTCCTATTACAAAAAGATATAAAAAGTAGTCAGAATTAGAACCTTTGCCTTATACTCCAGAACTGACATATTTTAACTTCCAGATCATTTTATTTTGTCCTCACAACTTCCATGTGAAATAGGCATGTCTATACTCAGTTTCTCAACTGAGGCTCAAAGAAATTAATGAATGTGCCAGGGTTATACCATTAGAGGATTCAAATTCATATCTTTCCTAATTCTAAGCCTAACATTTTTCCCATTACAATTCTTTATTTTGCTCTTTTATTACATTTACTCATTTATTATATATGCCCTTTCTATGACTTTTTTTTACTTTTCTCTTTCCCTAAATCTCTTCATTTGCCCTGGACCACAAAACTATGTTCTCTGAAATGAGGTATGTGGAATTCAACTCAACAACTATTAATTAATGAAAGGTGATAGGGAATCAGAGAGTCTCTCTATAAGACATATGTTTTATTGAAAACACAAGCTATCTTCATGTTCTTTCAATCCTGATTAAAGCAACGGTGTCCTGCCTTTGGAGGCTTTATCTATTTCTAATGGATGATATCAGGTGAGATAAGTAATTTCTCTTTGCTGGTCTCAGTTCCCTCACCAAAAACCCTAAACGATTGGACTCAATGATCCCTAACATCCCTTTCAGCTGTAAAAATCTATGATTTTCTATGATGGAAAAAATATTAAAACGTAATCAGGTTAAAAAGACAAGTGTATCAGCAGGAGAACAATTTACATCAGAGTAGAAACCACTACAGGGAGTAAGCACTTTTCTCCCCTTTCCTCTTTGTTAAAAGCATTATTATATTTTAGGTCACTTTGTGCAAGCTTCATTCTTTCTGTACTTCTTCCCTTAAATCTGATGCTACTGATTAGCAAATGTTTTGTGTGTCTGCAGGTCCTTAAGGGTAATGTCACATACTTGATGGTTCAAGATTTTTAAAATATTAGTTTACCAAATGAAAAGAATTACCTATACTCTGATAGACTTTTTTAATTTCTGTTTTCTCTTTAATTTGACTGTTACCGTGGTAAAATTGAATGTAATGGACATCTGTACTAGCAGCAATGCAATGACCCAGGACAACTCTGAGGGACTTATGGAAAAGAATACTATCCACCTTCAGAGGAAGAACTGCAGGAGTGGAAACACAGAAGAAAAACAACTGCTTGAACACTTGGGTTGATGAGGATATGATTGGGGATGTAGACCTGAAAGGACCACACCAATGTAACTATCAATAATATATAAATAAATAGCAAAACATCAGAAAAAAAATTTTAAATATTTTTACATATAGTTGGGTAAAAATATAATAAAAGCAAATGCTTTTTAAATTAAAAAAATAAAAAAAAATTACTTGACTGTTACTGGGGATTTGGGTCGGTAAATGAATTCTGAGTAATTATTTGGGAGAGAGTATTGCCTAGACTGGAAAAAATGCAGGCTCTTATATCAGAAGACATTCAGTCATGGGCAGCCTGAGATCTTTACTGATTCTAGGATCATAAGCCAGTCATTTAAAGCATCAGATTCCTCATGTGTAAAATGGTTAGGATATAATACGCATGCTGCATACTACATGAGGCTCCTATAACTACTCCTATAACTCCTATAACTATAACTAGGCCCTTGTTCTAGTCTTACAAGTCTTCGATTGCCTCTCTGTAAATTCTTTACTGAATAGCTCTTTGTTATGACATTGTTAATACCCCCCAACAAAAAGTGTGAAATTCCTTTGACAAAGTTAAACTGTTGAGTAAGCCATAGGAACTTACCTCCTACTGGATTCTGTCATTTTAATGGTACATTGAAATCAACTGATATTGATCAATAGCTTAAGTTTACAGCTGTAAAGTTTGCAGAATACTTTATCTGGGTTGATCCTCAAAATGACTCCAGTAGGCACAATTATCATTCCCGTTTTATAGAGAAGAAAATAGAGTCCTTTCATGTTTAGATAAAGACCTAGACATCAGACAAATTTTGATAAATCCCATGAAAACTCTTGATAAGGATCAAAGAAGTAAAAGTTATTTTTTTAGTTTAAATTTGTTTGTTACATTAAATTTCCCATGTGACTTTCTCCTCACTAGAAGAGGCATCATTTGAAATATACATGTATATATATATGAAAAGTAAGATTAAAATTAATATCCAATAACTCCAAGTATTATATTTTATAAGATTTATTAATAATTACTTGAAGTAGAAGAAATAAAAAGACAATAGTAAAAGCTTGAGTAAAGAGAAGTTTTCCCCACTGTGTTAGTGGGAAAAGAGAGTGAGAGGTGGAGTTACAGAAACTTTATCTCCAAAATGTAATGATGTAATGTGAGGACGAAAGTGGAATTCTGGTAAATGGAGTCTTGGGGTACAAAATTCTAATTACACTATATATATGAAACTATATTGTTTTTGTTTCTATTTATTAGTTGTTTGTTTGTCTTTTTCCTAGAGCTGCATATTCAGAAAAGTTGTTATTCAGTCTTGTGATATAACTTGTTGAAACATTTAACAATTGTAAACAAGCAAATAAGCCACATTTCAGAGTTTCTGAGGAAAATTGTGTGAAGGCACCAGAAAGTACTACATAAATTAGATACAATTTAATCAACTCAAGCACACAAAAAATCTTAAGGTTATAAATTACAAGGATTTTAAGTAACAACTAATTTGGAAACAATAATAAAAACAAATTATTATTAAGTTTAGAAACACTTAGCTAAAATTACTTTTAGTAATCTTATTTTCAATTATAGTCCTCTTCTTTATAATTTACCTTTCCTTATAAGGAAAATTATAGTTTTGGATTAACTATTCTCTTAGAACCCTTCTAAATCTAAAAGAGTGTGATTATATCATTCAAATGAGTTTTACTTTAAAACTCATTAAAATATTTCCCTGTATACAGGTATTTTTATTTCTGCCAAATCAAAGATAGACTGGACAAATTACAGTTGGGCAGCCACTCTAACTGGGAATGTGAATTGTAGGCAACAAAACTATATGATAAAAGAGCATCATTCTTTGTTTGATATCAGATGATTAAGCTGAATTGCTTGATGTAATTTCTGAGTTACAATAAGGAGATTATACCACCCACACTGCACTGGAGGCCATATTTTTATATGAATTGCAACCAAACCCATGGAACAACATGACACCTTATAAAATTGTACCAATATACACAGAGTACAGCTGCACGGTTAGCTTTGTAATTTTATTTATCTTTAAGGGAATATGATCTCACCTCATATTTAAAGGAATATGACCTCACCTCCTATTTTACACTTCTTTATTTTGATAGATCTGTGACATCACCTGTGTGGGAATTTTTTCTCCAAATGCAGATCATATTCCTTCTATATCCTCTCATCTTTTACTGAATGTGCTGAGGACCTTCTTCTAAGGTGATGGCAAAATATAGCCTGAAGGTCAAAATTGCCCATACTTGTATTTTTTTAATTTTAAAAATGTAAAAACCATTTTAGTTGCAAGCCATACGAAAACAGGCAGAACTTCAGATTTGACCCTTGGATCATTGTTTGCTGATCCTGATTTTAGGACAATTTATGTATAACAATGGAGTTTTCAGATTAGTTATCTTTGAATATTGTTTTGACTGGCCATTCTTTTTTCCAGACATAGATCTCTTTCTCCAGTTTAGGAGTATCCTTCCTAATGTGTAGGATCTAGAATTAAATACAATGTTCTATATCTGTTCAGATCAGAGTAGAAAACAAAGGGACTCATACCTCCCTACTCCTATGCTTCTCTCAATACCTCTCAAAGGTAGTCCCAAACCGAATTTGCTCTTTCATCATCTATTATTGCTAGAGTAATATATACTGACCTTGCAGTTCACTAAATGTCCCAGAACTTTTCCAGATAAACTGCTATGTAACTGTTCTAAAGATCATATGATATGTGTAAACTTGATTTTTTAAATTAGTCTGACTTTAAATTTATCACCACTGAAATTCATCTTTTTTGATTTAGCCTAATGCTCCAACTCTCAAAATGTTATTGTATACTAAGTCTGTGCTTGCCAATCTTACAGATTAATTTAATGTAAAATTTTCATAAGGATATCATCTATCCCTTCATACAAACCATTAAGTAAAAATGTTAAATAGCACATTGAGGAACATAGATCCCTGGAGCATTCTCTGCCTTCTGGAGACCTTCTGCCAAATACTGGACAATTACTGATGTCTGGCTATTTTACTGTTTCCAAATTCATCTAACTGTATAACTATTTAGCCAATGTTTCTCCATCTTTTCCATTAAAATCTAAAGTATATCTACAGAAATCACAGTTTAATAAATTTGTCAAAAATGGAAATGGGTTAATCTCACATGAAATGCTCTTGAAAAATCATGCCACATTTTGGATGTCTTCATTTTCTAAATATTTACCACTCATCTCTTTAATGATCTGTTCTGGAATTTTCTTAAGAATCAATGTCAAACTAACTTGCCTATAGTTTATAGAGACTGTTTTATTGTTTCAAAATGTGAGACTCCTGTCCACTCTTGTAATACCACCTATAATTTCTACATTCTTTCAAATATCCCTGAAACCAACCCAGTCAGCACATCTGCCATTTCTTTTAGGACTCAAGGGTGTAATTCATCTGGACCTGAATTTATCAAGGGTAACTAAATGGGCTCTTATTACATCTTCATTTATTTAAGTTATGAACTTCCTGTTAATTATTCTAATTCAAATATCATTCTCTTTGGCAAAAAAAGGGAATCAAAACAACAATTATGCAACTCTGTCTTCTCTGTACTGTCAGTTATTATTGTCTCTTCCATCCCAGGAAGTGATCCTATTCTTTCTTTCATCTCTTTCTTTCTTCCTATAATAGTTTTTTAAAGTTCTTTTTTGTTGTCTTTTATTATCCTCAACAACCTAAGCTCAGATCTGGTGCTATTTTTCAGGATTTCTGTATTCATCTTCTCTTAGCTTTACTACCAGGCAGTCTCCACTATGATCTATTCATCTCCTCAAAAACTATAGTGCCTTTGCCTATTCATACAGGACATTCCATTATACCTAGAGAGTACTCACTCCTTAGAGAAAGATGTGTTGGCACATGTTTTACTTCCTTAAGGCCAGCTTTGGAGTCTCCTCCTCCAAAAGTCTTCTTTCCTTAATCCCTCCAAAAGAAAATATTATCAACCTCTTTACATTTTTTCAGAACACTTTAATGAGACCTCTCCATTGCACGGTTTACCTGGCTTTAATATCTACTGCTATACAAGTCTTACTTTCCCCCATACCCAAGTAATGTATAAACTCCTTGAAGACTGGGGTTGGGGGTTGGAGTCAGGACTGAATCTTTTTTTTTCTTAACTTCTAATGGAAGCTTTTGAGTGAAATATATAGGTAGTCCCTGTGTACTGAATTCAATGTAGTAATATCATGACAAGAGGCAGTTATAGCCAATCTTATTTCTGAATGCATTGAATTTTTGTTTGAATACTGATTGTTCAAGTCACAGTGAATGTTTAGTCTAGTGATATGCACCCAAAAAGGAGTATGCAAAAGCTATATCATCCTACAACCTATAATTCTGGTTTTAATGATATGTGCTATGTTTCTTGCTGTCATATAATTTTTCTCCTTTCTACCTGAACTAGTCTTCCTGCAGGGTACAAGATTGACAGCTTGAAAGATGAAGGACTTTTATTTAAACATAGAATAGATCCAATTAACATAGAAACCTAACATGATTCAACTATTCACTTCAATGATAGTTTTTGACACATAGATAATTCCAACTCTGGTCCCATTCGATCAATTCTTGACACCTTTTAACAACATAACAATGTATATACTAGCTAATCCCATTATGTAGGTTGTAAAGGGGGAATTTATCCATTTAGGAATCCTTCAATTAACATTATGCCACAATTCTTGGACCAAAGACTATCTGATGATTTATGGACTCAACTAAGAGCAGTCAGTGGCATATCAACTTTTAGATTGGAAAGGTTTTTTATTTTAACCTGTAGAAAACACATGTGACATATATTACATAAAAATGTGATACATATAATAATCTTAAATATCGATTCCAAAAGTTTCTATCTCTTAACAGTTACTGATTTTTAAAATATACTCTCTATTTTCAACAGACATCTATTGAGTAGCTTAATAGAGAAAATTATTAGCAAACCAAATTCCATATAAGCTACAAGGGTAAATATAATAAAAACAAATGTGTAATTTTTGAATTATAAAAATTATATGACATGAGACCTATATATTACAATGGTAATTCAAAGGACATTTTACAGATGATAAAACTGAAGCCAAAGAAGTTAAATAACTTGCCCAAGGTCACATTTCAATAAGCATTCTTCAAATACCTACTTCGGGTCAATAATTGTACTATATGCTCATTATTACCAAAATGAGAACTACAATATTTTAGGTTATTAAGTGAATGTTATTTTTTCAGAGGTAAAGGTGGGGAAGAGTCTTTACTTTCTGTAACTGAAGCAAAAACAAAGGGAAGAATTTGAGTACTCCTCTGTGAATAGAATCACTTTGTCTAAGTTTAGACCCATTTATAATACATGCACACACACACACACACACATCTTGTGAGTGCTTGGTCTAAAACAGCTTAATTTTCAAAAGGGAGAAAAACTGTGAATAGCATTGAACACTATTGAGCCTTAGTCAACATTCTTTATTCTTTTAACTTCCATAACAATGTACTCTCTTGCTTTTTTCTCCTACTTCTTTGATTTTCTTTCTTTAAGTGGCTCATCTTTCTCCCTTGATCTACTAACATTATTCCAAGAATCTGCCATAGCTTCAAAGACTTAGAAGTGTGAGAGTTATTAGAAATTAGCTAAATTTTCTATTCTACATCTGAAGCCTAGATCCCATTGGACTTACCCTCAGTCATACAAAGCTTGAAGTCTAATATAAGCCTGACTGAATCCTAACCCAAATCTCTTTTTGCTAGATCATGTGATCCACAGCCATAGGCTTCGTGAGGTTCAGATGAGATGATGGATGTAAATCTTGTGGCAAACTTTGAAGTGTCATAAAAATAGATATATATTTTATAGAAATATAAAATAAAACATTATTAAATAATGATTATTATTGGTAAATTGTTATTATCATCATCATTATTATTAATCTATAGTCATCAGGACTCCAGTGAGGTTATGACTTTATTTCTTGAGTTTTTACTGCATTCCTGCAGATACAAATTTGCTGGAAAATGTTTAACCAAACTTACATACACATATATTTAATCTCCAACATTAACACTTTCTTAAATCTAGGTTTTAGTCAATCAAACCCTGATTTGTAGTGATCTCCAGTTTCTGAGGTGTAAATGTTCAGGCTGAAAATCTAACTAGCTGGTTAGAATGAGCACATACCTGTCCACAGCCTACTTCATTTGGCTACCTGCTGAGTCCCTTTGAAAAATCTATCACAGTTTTACTCTCCCTGTTCTTTCCACTGTCCACACACTAGCTGAAGTACTTATCCATTTATACCTAGATCATTACATTAGCTTCCTAACTGATTGTCTTACCTATCTGGTCTTCTGATTAAGTTCACCGGGCATATTACCATCTGGTTGATTTCTAAGTATGTCACTTTTCCTCTTGAGATTTTTCACTTGTTCATTAAAAGTCCAAAGACCCTTGTACTCCATTATAACCTCATTTTATATGTATATAATATAGACGCTTATATATATATATATATGCAAGGAGATAATATCATATATATATATAATAGTAGGAGATATATTAGGAGATAACACCATATATATTAGTAGAAGACAACACCATTTTAATATATATAAATTATATATATAATTATAATTATAAATATATGTAAATAACATAACTTATTATAATTACTATATTATAGAATATATTTTATATATAATAGTTATCTCCCCCATGTATATACATGCATAATATATTACATATATAATAATGCTATCTCCCACTCATCCTGTTGTTGCTATTCAGTCATTTCAGTCATATCCAACTTCTTGTGACCTCATTTTGGGAGTTTTCTTGGTGAGGACACTGGAGTGGTTTGATATCTTCTCAAGCTCATTTTATAGATGAGGAACTGGGGCAAACAAGATTAAGTGACTTGCACAGGGTCATATAGCTAATAAGTATCTGAACCCAGTTAGATTTTAGGGCTGGAAATCTATTCATTGTGCCACTTAGCTGCTCTAGGCTGTTATCCTAGACATTAGCAAAATAGAATTAAATCTTTTCAAACTATTCCTTCAGCTTTCTTGTCTCCATACTTTTGCTGACTGATGCCATCCCTTTTACCTGGAAATCCTTCTCCATTTCTTATCTAATAAAATACTATTGATTACTTCAGGTCTAGATCAAATGTCACCTGTTATATAAAGTCATACTTCATCTTTCTGTCCACTGAATGCTAAGACATTTCATTCATATTTATTATTCCACCTTCTATTATAGATATTTTCATTGAAGTCATATTAATTATAGTATTTTAAATCACTTAAGGTCAAGGACATCTTTTTAAGCTTTTTTTTTAACATGGTGAAATTACCTGAATAGGTAGATGAGCAAAAAAGAATTTACATGCCTTATTTTTCATGCAGACTTGTTGTTGTTCAGTTGTTTCAGTCATTTCCCACTCTTGATGACCCCATTTGGGATTTTCATGGCAAAAATACTGGAGTGGTTTGCCATTTCCTTCTCTAGTTCATCCCAAGATGAGGAAACTGAGGCAAACATGGTTAAATTATTTGTATGTGGTCACACAACTAGTCTGTGTCTGAGGTTGGATTTGAACTCATATAGATACATCTTCCTGATTCCAAACCCAGTAACTGCTCTAGCTACTGTACTACATTTCATGCAGACTACAAAACTCATTATTAGATTTTTTGGGTAGAGGACTATTCAACCCACCATACCACGTCTTAATACAAACTTTAAAAATATATATTCAGAGAAGACGCTGAACATAAAATAAAAGTTAACTCAGATATATCATTTATTCTTCTCTAACCAGTTGAATAACTTCATGATGACACACTATAATTATGCAATTGATGTCAATGATATAATTGGGTATAATCACACAATTATGCACATTATAATCAGAGAAAAAATGAGAAAGCCAACAACTAAGTTAAAGGGCCAAGCCATAATTTTACTGAGCTTCACTTCTAGTATAAAATATTATAGAGTCAAATTTTAGTGGGTTATCTCTACTAATGGAAGGGTCATTTACATAGTTAATATCAAAGTGTTAACCATTTATTAGTCAAAGTAACTATTCTTTAGAACTGTGAAGGAAGTTAGGTAACAAAGGAAGCCTCAGCCAGCTGGAAGGTTATTTGAAGAAAAGTTGGTTATGTACCACAGAAAAGAGAAAGCCAAGTCAAAGTAAGAGCTATGAAGCCTTTCAGAGATATTCAGTGACAATGAAAGATGGCTTTGGCGTGAGCTGGTTATGAGACCACAGGGAATGAGTTAGAAGGGTTGAAGAAAGTCAAACTCAAAAAAAGAGGTAAGTAATAGATTTTAGAATGTGAAGAGGCTGTAAACAAGAGCATACTAGCTCTAAAATTTTCAGCATGAACTTTTATGTCTCAAAAACAGGCAAGCACTACAAATCAGGACTTGATGTCTTGTTGCCTAGACTTAAGAAAGTATAAATGGTGAAGATTAAACTTTAACCTCTTAGGTGGCAGGACAGCCAAACTGGTAGCCTGATGATAATCTACAATGCTACTAATATTTAGGTAAATAATCATTCTCTTCATATATTCTATGGAAACAATATAAAATATAGTTAAAGGAAGTGAAGTCTTTTTTGGATCACTCTTTAATTTCTTTTTTCCCCCTCCAAATACTTTCAAAGAATTGTTGTTCAGTCATTTCAGTAGTGTCCATTTGTCACTCATATGGGGTTTTCTTGGAAAAGATTCTGCAGTGGGTTGCTATTTCCTTCTCCAGTTCATTTTATAGATGAAGCCACTGAGGTAAACAGGGTTAAGTCACTTGCCCAGGATCACATAGCTAATAAGTGTCTAAAGCAAGATTTGAACTCGGGAAGATCATTCCTTCTGACTTCAGGTCTGCCACTTTATCCACTGTGTCACCCAGCTGCCCTCTTCAAAATATTGTCTAATATTAAATAACATTATGAGGCAGTTTGATGTGGGGAAAGGGCACTGGGTTTGAACTAAGGTGAAATGAATTAGAATTGTGACTATTTAAAAACTATGTAACTTTGAGTAAGTCACTTCTTCTTTCTGGCTCCAGATTCCTTGACTATAAAATGTTCAAGTAGATGATATAATCACTGTGGAATATTCCATATATATATAATTCTCCATGACTTAGTTTTACATGTGAAAGAAAGATAATAGTACTAGTATTACCTACATCATTGGGTTGTTGTGAGTAAAAACGTTATGTAAACTTAAAATAATATATAAATATGATTTTATTATCATTATTATTAATTTCTTTACCCAAAGTTATAAACACATATATTCACTTAAATCTGAGGATCAATCCATCATCAACTATGATTACAATAAATGAGACAATTTGCAAAACCATTCATTTTCTTAGAGACCAACATGAGAGGAAGTCTTCACTGATGATGAAGTTAAATGACAGATGTAAAAGAAGAGAACAAAGCATTTAAAATTTTGCTCTGTAATCACTTTCCAGAAAAAAAAACCTGAAAATAATCATAGCATTTCTATCTGCTTTGTTTGTTTTTTTCTAAAGAAGAGGAAAAGGACCATTTCTTAAGTTCTTTGTAGGACAAAGGCTATATATTTTCTGGGAACTGAGCTGACAATTTGCTGGCAAAGGAATTTCCTGTACCAATGCAGACCAACACTCGCTTCTCAATGAATGGGTTTCTCATGTTTCCTTGGGCATTGAGAAGTTCTGTCATGTCCAGGGTTATACACCCAGTGCATGGCAGAGCCTAGGATTTGAACCCAGGTGTTTCTGACTGTAGGGTCAATATCAACTAAAGCAAATGGCAACAGATAAAAGTTTTTATATGTATTTATCTACCATGATTACAGTAAGGGAAGTCTATGATTCACAAAACCTTGATTTTTTCTTTTGAGACTAACACAACCAAGAGAAGAAAGCTTCATTGGTGGACTAGACAACAACTTGATTTTAGATAATAATAATGATGTTAGCTCACATTCATATAATACTTTAATGTTTTCAAAACATCCTATATATTTTATCTTGTTTGACCTTTACAATTATGTTTTAAGATATTCTTAATATCATTCCCATTTTATAGATGAAACTGAGGCTCAAAGAGCCTAGGCAATGAAGTTACTTTCTAAAGTGAGATTTGAACCCAAGAACTCATAATTTCAAATTCAGTGCTCTATTTAATGAAGACTAACCATAATTTTTAGCATGTTTTATAAACTAAATTCTTAGAACTTATTTCAAAAAACATAATGATTCTTTGCTACATTTAAGCAAAAATTAATTTTAGGAATTATGGGATACGAAGATAAATTAATCAAAATTCTTGATTCTAGAAGCTTACCATGTCTCTTAACAGCTCCAGGAGAGGGCAGAGAAGAAGGGAGGAAGACCATATAACTTCAGAAAACTTATGTGGAAACTTGTTATCATATGTAATTTTAAAAATAAATAAGTAAGTGCATAAACAAACAAACAAATAAATAGAAGTAGAGATCACAGAGTAGGTGAGACAAGACACATACAAAAATAACAAGACAAGGCAAAGTATGGTAATTACCCTCAAAAAGCAGTTATTGGGAGTCATTATAATTCAATAAACATTTATTAAGCACTTATGTGCCATGCATTTTGCTAAGCATGGAGGATACAAATAATAAAAAAGAAAGATACTCCCATCTTTCACAACATGACAAACATGAAAATCTATATTGTATGAGAATATGTATAACCTATACTACCTACCATCTTGAGGAGAGAGAAGGGGGAAGAAGGGAGAGAATATAAATCATAAAATGTCAGAAAATGATTATTAAAAATTGTGTTGAGAAGAAAAAAAAACACTAAAAAAAGATAGTCGCTGCCCTGAGGGATTGAATATCTAATAGAAGAACAACGAATAAAAGTAAAATAAAAGTGTGAGATCTTTGATGTACTTTGGAGTCAAAACCAAACAAAGCTGCTAATGGAAAATGGAGTTATCTGGAAAGTTCTGATCCAAGCCTTCTGTAAAGGGAGGTCCTAGGAACAATTATTGCTCTTTCCTTTATACTTCCAATCCAAGAGGAAAAGTAAGTCTAGAGATTGAGAAATTACTGAGTATCAAAAACTGAGTCAAGGGACAGCTCAGTGGTTAGAAAGCCAAGCCTGGAGACAAGAGATGCTCAATTTAAATCTGGCTTCAGACTCTCTCTAGCTGTGTGAACCTGGGCAAATCACTTAACTCCCATTGCTTAGCCCTTACTGCTCTTCTGCCTTGGAAATGATATCTGTAGAGATTCTAGATGTAAGGAAAAGGTTTAAAAACAAAGCAAAACAAAACTGAGTCAATCAGCACAGTGATGAGAATTTGGGTCATCAGATTGTCTTTGCCAAGCATGATGTTCCTGGCATCCAAAGCAAACGCTGTTGATGGAAAATGGAGAGTTACCTGAATCCTTGGAGAAGGTAGCTCTTAATCTGAGCCTTGAAGGATACGAAAAATTTCAGCAAGTAGAAACAGGAATGAAGCATAGTTTTTACAGTAAATGCCATCAATTAATATGAGAACAATCCTTTCAACATTATAGTCTATAAGGTATTTTTAAAGTTTAACTATTTTGATCCATATTCCTCTGAATTTCTGTCTACATCTTAGTAATTAAAGATTTAATACTTAGGTTGAATTTATAAGATTACTTTAATATTAAAATGTAATACTTTAATACCCTTTTGTGGGGGTATTAGTGTGGAAAATAGTGTATGCATGGTTATTCAAACAAGAGTTTAGTGAAATTACTCTGAGGTGCTGTGAGTAATTTTAACCAAGCATAATTGACTTTCTTTATTGGAGAGCCTTTTGAAGTTCAAGGCTTAAATTGAAAAGTTGAAAATACAAAGGCAATGTCTTAACAAGAAAATATTTAAGTATTTTATCATTAAAAAATACAACCAGCTGAGAACAGGTTTTTTCATCAATCTTGGACAAAGGAGACAGAAGTGCCTCAATGAAAAAGAAAAGGAATATCCCTTCAAAATTGCTAGTCAAAAACCATAGAGTTTGATGGAACGATTGAGAGAACTATATAATAAAAGTACAGAGGGCTAACCAAGAGATTATTTACTTGCTAGAACAAAGTATTTAAGAATTGGAAGGGGGAGAAAATGGAAGCAGTGCTATGAGTCAGGGATGACTAATAGAGTACATAAAAAAACGAATTTACATCCACAGTTATGTATTAGGCATCTGCTATGTGCAAGACACTATACTAGGTCCTGGGAATATGAAGATGAAAACCGATCCATTCTGTCCTAAAGGAATAAGTGATGATGAAATCATACTTATTCATTTCTTTTCTACAAATGACATATGGTGGGATACACATTAAAAAAGAGTGACAGAATCAACAACTAACAAGTTGGGAAAACAATGAGTAACATTCCAAAACAATGGCACAAATGCTAAAAAGAAAAAAAAGTATCGTTTTATTATAAAATGCAATTTTATCTAAGCCCAATTAAATTCTCCCCCTCCTGCTTGAGATCCTAATGCTCAGAACCTTTTATCTTACCTCCAGATGCTCAGTTGTGATTTTAATTTCTCTCCACCCTGGGCCCTTAGAGGAATCAGGTTGTCAGAAAATGACAATATCACAGAAAGAATTTACTCTATCCAGGGTGGATGGTGCTATTTTAAAGAGGGAGTTTCATCTCTTACATATTAGAATTAATGAACACTGACAGAATTTAAGTAAAGGTGATGGCAGCACTAGTTCTTATTTTAACCACATCAAATTGTCCTATTACTTGTCTGACATGAGAGAAGCACAAATTAGTGTCTTCATGCTTTTCTAGAATGAAACTTGATAAGTTTCCTCACTGATACTGAAAAATCATTTTATGCTGATTATAACCAATAAATGTGCCTCTTGAAACATATATCAATAAAAGTTATCATTTCATGAATACATACATACATAAAAACATATGTTATACATTACAAAATCTGCTATAGATGTAATTCAGAAAAATGACAATTTAGTACTAAAACTATAAAAATAGCTATTTTTATCATCAAAAGAACATAGGGACAATTTTTGTTGAAAGAAAAGTAGATGGTATGGATTAGTAGTAAAGGTAAAAGAAATAATTCATTCATTCAACAAGTGTATATTGAACAACTATTTGTTAAGAACCATGTTAGTGTATAAGAAAGGCACGTGATAGGTGGAAATGAGCAGGATATAGCATATAATATAAGCTAGGCGGCCCAGTTGCCCTGATGGGCAAGATATGGGCAGCTAGATAGTGGATGGAGTGCTAGGTCTAGAGTCAGGAAGACTTTTCTTCAGGAGTTCAATTCTAGATTCAGGTACTTAATATGTGTGACCCTGAACAAGTCACTTAACTCTATTCATTCCAATTTCCTAATCTGTAAACTGAGCTGGAGAAAGAAATGACAAATCACTCCAGTATTTCTGCCAAGAAGCCCCTCAATTGGGGTCATAAGAAGTCAAACATGACTGAAACAATTGAACAATAAAAAGCAAATGACCAACAATGTCTTTCACCACATGGATATAATCTTTCCTCATTTTGGTCTCAGAGAATCCCTCTGTTCTTTCAAGACAGAGCTTAAGCACTACCTGAATGAAGCCTTTCTGACGTTCCATTCCCAGCCATTAGTTAACTTCCTCCTCACTATCTTTAGTGAAATAGTTAAAATGCTTTTTATTTCTTTGACTTCATTATTTTTAATGCTTATTTTGTATGTGTCTTAGCACCTAAAATATTCAATTAATTAACCTTGATCCATAACATTGTTGCCATTTCCTCACCTTCCAATGCCTGAATACTGAGTTCCAGACAAGCAAACCCTCTTTTCATTGACTGTTTTTACTCTTACTGTAACCCTTTTAGAACTGTCATCCCATTCCATGATTCTTGACTGAAAATTTTGAAGTGATATTCCTTTTCTTTTTCAATGAGGCATTTCTGTCTCCCTTGACTGAGATTAGAGAAAAAACCATTCTCAGCTCATCATTTTGATGCTATAATAATCACATTTTTCCTTAAAACATTGTTTTAAAATTTTTAACTTTTCTTGCACGTATAAGGTGTTTAATAAATGCTCGATGAGTGATTGACTGAAAAGTGTGTGAGCTACTGTTATGAGAATGAAATAAAACAGGTGAACAGTTTGAGTGCTACAGTTGTATTTGACTCACAATGGCACCCGAGGAAGGGCTCCAACCTTTTGGGTAGATCTTCTGTGAAGTTTTACACAAAGTCAGAGACAAGAATCACTAAAGCTAAGAAGATAACAGTGAGGGAAAATCCACCCTGATGAAATCCATCAAAAAATCAAAGTCCATACTTAGGGAACCATTAACATTTTTTCCAATTCTTTTTGGTAGAACATCTGGCTACTACAGCCCCATTAGAATCCCTTCTCTTTTCTCCCTTTTGCAACATCATCGTTAAGGGGCAATTCTGCTCATTACGAGTGATGGTTTTTCTTCCACGGCACTGCTCATTATAAATGACCTGTGTATGAATGTCTTCCTTTCTAAGAAAATTACAAAAGCCAGAACCACCGAACTGGCTTGTTCCCCAGTAAATTCTTCAGACTTTGTTGTTTATTTCAGAGGGTGCATCGTAGCTGATAAACCTTGCTACCAGTGAATCAAGGAAACTGAACAGAGTTGGCACTTCATGGAGATTATTTGTGAATATTTAACTATTGTATTAGAAACCTTCCTATACCCTTAATTGCCCTTCCTAGCTATTTGACACATAGTGTAATGTAGACTAAAATAGCTCCTTCTCTTGTTTCATAACTAAAGTCATTCTGATTTCTACGGTTGGATCTAAAGATCCAATGTGGCTGGCTGGCCACAACCCAAAACTTCATAGTAAGCTGATCAGGTTCAGAAGAGCTATTCTTTGCAAAACTGAAGAATGCACCTAGTTTGTGGCACTCTACTCTTCTCTGTTTCATTCCCTTTTCTTTTTACTCATTCCCTCATTTCTACCCAAACTCTCCCACTTAATTTTTTTTCCAATTAGCAAACATAAAGACTACACAGTTATAACAAATATTCATAGCAGAGTAAAAACAAATTTCTGCTTTGTCCATGCCCAAAGTTGTATCTCATTTTGCATCTTGGGTCCGTCACTCTGCTAACAGAAGGTGCGTAGCATGTTTCATTATTGATCCTCTGGAAACCTATTTGGTCAATGTATTAATCAGAGTTCCTAATACTTTCAAAGTAGTCTTTTTAATGTTGTGGTTGGGAAAGCTAGTTGCTACAGTGGATAGAGTGCCAGGACTGGAGTCAGGAAGATGTGAGTTCAAATCCAGCTTCAGGTACTTACTTAATTGTGTGATCCTGGGCAAGCCATCTAATTCCATTTGCCTTAGTTTCCTCATCTATATAATGAGATGGAGAAGGAAATGGCAAACTCCTCCAGTATCTTTTCCAAGAAAATCCCAAATGGAGTCATGAAGAATCTGACATGGATGAATATTGTTGTTTTTGTATCTCTCCTCCTTGCATTTCATGGTTTCTCTTTATCTTTTCCTCATCCCTATGCCTACTGTTTCTTCAAAACCCTTTTAGAAAAGTATATTAGATCATTCATTTTTAATTTGGTATAAATTTTAGTCAGCATTTTCTTCTCCAAGAATGTAAGCTATATTCCTAACTGTAAAATAAAAAGGCCTTAATTTCTCTTATATAAATATCAGACCTAGTTGAGAGGGTTTGAGAAGCAATTTGGGGACTAGACGATTGATTTCTTTCTTTGAAATTATAATACTTTGGCTGCAAATAACTTTGAGTCCTCTTTCTTCTTTGGACCATATATCCAGAGCTAAAAATGGCTTCAAAGGCTAACTAGTTCAAAACCCCCATTTTACAGATGAGCAAAACAAAACCCGTAGAAGTTTAGTAACTTATCAAAAATCATACAGGTAATAGGCATCAGAAGCAGGATTTGAACTCAAGTCTGTTGATTCCAGAAGACTTTCTATTATATTGAGCTGAGTATATGTGGGTTCACTTTTATACTAATGAGCTCCAGGACTGTACCTGTCCAGGATCACCTTACAGTTGCCTCCATAATCTTACACTTTGAATGCTAAAGTGAATTAAAGAATTTTGAAACTAGAAGGGGCACCTGGCACAGGGAAATAAAGGCTCTTAGAACTAGAGAAATATTTAGAAATCATCTTTTCCAAAAAAATATTTACAAAGAGGAGAAAGTAAGTCCTGCAGTAAAATCACTTACCTTAGGTCACACATCTACGAGAGTTCTCAGAATTGGATATTATGAAATCTCCAAATGAGGTGAATTGGGTTGGGTTTTTTGTTGTTGTTGTTTTGAGAAGAGATCACCTATAATTTTATTGTTATGGAGCACTTCTCACATGATACATGATGACAACACTATGACTTATGGTCTTAGTTGACTGATACATTAAGAAATTAAGTGATATTCCAATGGTCACTTGTGTGTGTGTGTGTGTGTGTGTGAAGACTTGAACCTTGGACTTCCTGAAAATAAGATGTGTCTCTTATGCATTATGTTGTTGTTGTCATTCAGTCATTTTTATCTTGACCCCATTTGGAGTTTTCTTGGTAAAGATACTGGAGTCTATTCCTTTCTGCAGCTCATTTTACAAATAAGGAAACTAAGGGAAACAATGATAAATGACTTACTTAGGATCACAAAGCTAGTAAACATCTGAGGTTGGAATTGAACTCATGAATTTAAGTCATCCTTAGTCCGACTTAGCACTCTATCCAATGTGCTACCTAGCTGCCTCATGTAATAATAATTGCTCATATTTGCACAGACCTGGAACATATTCAAAATATATTTATGTCAATTAAAATTTAATCTACATAGCAACAGTTCAAGGTGAATAAGACAGATGTGATAATAGTGACATATAGCATTAGCTTTACATATAGTTAGCTCTATGAAACATAAATATTATTTTCCCCATTTGACAGATGAGAAAACTGACTCGGAGAACTTATCACTTGTTCATTTTAATGCAGTGAGTAAATGGTGTTTAGAGCTAGGACCGCTGCCTAAGTTTTCTGGTTCTTAACCCATAACTTTTCTAGAGTTCTCTATCTTCTGGACATGACTTTAGGTCTTTTAAATCTCATTTATTTTTAGAAATTTTTTCTTCAGTTTGGACATTTTCAGCAGTTGTTTATGACAGTAGGAGATCTTTATCTTATCTCCCCAAGCCTTCTCTCACCAGGATTGTTCCCTAATCTATTCTTCTCCTTAGTCTTGGAGAAAGCCCACAGTTTGGATTGCCTTCAGCCATGTGACAAGATGACCTTATCTTTATTGAAGCCTGTCCTACTGTCACTTGAAATGTAAAAGAAGCTCATTACTGACATGTACCCCTTCTTCCTCTTGCACCTGGTCCAGTGTTTCTTCAGCCTGGTGACTGACCCAGTCTTGGAAACACTGTAGGCAATTTGGATTGTTACAGACTTTGCCCATAAAACCAAGGCCAGATCTAGAATTCTAGAGAGGCTTCAGGAACTTGAGAAACTATAATATGTTTTGAGGTTCAATGTTTATTTCAGGAAACTTGATATTTAAAAAAAAAACAAAATAAAAATCTTACAAATGATTCTTGGTATGGGTAGAGAGCAATAAAAACTCCAAAGCACAAAATATAGTAAAACTCTGCTGCATGTTAGTTTACAACCTCCTTCCCTCCCTCTCTCCCTTCCTTCTTCTCTCTCCTCCCTTCCTTCCTTTCATTACTTCCATCCTTCCTTCCTTCCATTTTTCCTTCCTCCCTCTCTTCACCCCTCCCTCCTTCCCTCTAACTTTCCCTCCTTCTTTTCTTACACCCCCCTCCCTTCTTCCTTTCTTCTTTTTCCTTCCTTCCTTCTTTTTTTCTTTCCTTCTTTCCTTCCTTCCTTCCTTCCTTCCTTCCTTCCTTCCTTCCTTCCTTCCTTCCTTCCTTCCTTCTTTCCTTCCTTCCTTCCTTCCTATGCTTTTGTATAGTCTCTCCATCATTTCTAGAATACACTCCCTCTTCATTACTGTACCTTACTAACTCCTTCAAAACCGAGCTCAAGGACCATTTGCTCCATAGGCCTTTTCCTATTTCCCTTAGCACAGGGTTCGGCAACATATGGCTTTCGAGCCATAAAGTCCATTTTTTTTCGGGCGCTGTTACAGGAGCCGCACTGTGAGCACTGTACGGCTCTCACAAAAATTACATTTAAAAAATGTGGCATTTATGGCTCTCAAGGCTAAAAAGATTGCCGACCCCTGCTTTAGCTACTAAAGCTTTCCTTCGACAAATTAGAAATCTCTTTTACATATGTGAATTTATGTTCATGTTTTCTCTGCCTTTAGAATGTAAATTCTTGGAGGGCAGGGACTATTTCATCCATCTCAGGGTCTCCAGCACCTATCACTATCACCATCTGGCATATAGTAGGTACTTAATAAATGCTTTTTGATTGATTGACTTGTTGGGGCACAGAACATTTGTGCCTAAAGAAGGACTCAAACCCAGGTTTAACTCTAAGGCCAGCACTCTATCCACTATACCATCCCGCCTCTGAGTTTCCACACTCTAAATCATATTATTTCTGACCCTTGTTAAGTTCTAGACTGGTAATACGTAGGCACAGAACCTCTCAGGGGCATATTCACATTGCCCTGCTCTGCTTCCAGTGAGTTCGACAGAAGACAAAGAAGACCTTGCAGTCCGAGTAGGCTTAGTGAATAACTCTTTTGCTGTGCCCTCTCCATTAGGAGTGAATGGCAAAGCTATGATTCTATCTCTTTAAATCCCCTTTTCTCTGGATTCAGATTCTCTAAAATGCAATAACCTTTTAAATATGATATTTCCAGTTCAGGTTTCACAAGCTAACTCAGCTTATTGGTTTGTTTTTATCTGCCAATATGGAAAGGCTATCCACGGCTCTAAAGAGCATCCTTATAGGCAATCTGATTTTCTAATATGACCAAGGTCAAATCAATCAGTATCTTCTTTCCATTTTTTTATCCTTTAAATTTAAGTCATCTGCTTTCTTTTTCATTATTTGGAGGGAACAATAGATGGGTAGGAGACCACAGACAAGGTAATGAAATCAAACTTTCATTGCTTCCATTTGCTCAGCTAGAGTAAGTAATGGGACAGCAGATGCTGATCCTATCTCAGTCTTACACTTCTCTTGCTCTCCCTTATTACTGGGGATGTTCTGTTCACACAGGCTACTTCCAGCAAATGTACCAGCGCCAGAGTTGGCTTCTCTCCGTTCCCATTCTCATATTTCACTCGGTGAGCCTGATATGTGACTAAACCTGACAAGAATATATGTATAAGGAATCAAGCAGCATGGAAGCCCTAAATAGACTCCGGTTAGAGGTCTGTAGGGGCAGCAAAAGAAAATAATATCGAATTCATTTTTGCACCCAATAACAAGGGCATGGCAGGGAAGGGGTGGGAGGAAGGAGACAGAAGAATTACGCTTTGCTATTTGAACCTGCATTGTTCCTCACTCAGAAGCACCCTGCCCCTGTCGATGACAATATATTCAGTCCTCCTTATGGCACCTGCAAAGGAAGGGGGTGAACTCTCAGCTGGCTCCCCTCCTTCATGGGCAGCTGTGCCTTACACCAAATAAAATCAATTACTCCATATCTTGATGCTGGTTTTAGGTTATTGGCTTTTGACTAATTACGTTTTGCAGTGATTCCTTCCCTCAAAACAATTTTCATCAGTGACAGGCCAAAGGGTGTGGGGGTTGGGAGTGAGGGGAAGGAATCTTGTTTTTCGTGGAAGCCCCTACTTATGGAATACCAACCCTTGCCAGAGGAGCAATCAAACTAAATATGCGGGAAAAATACAGGAAGAAAACACGGCCTATAATTTTCATCTTCTCCTGCAGATTCTTTGCTCTTTTAGTAATGCCTGCAAAAGTGGCCAGAGACAGTTTCTGTAGCAACAAACACCAGCAGTTTACAAGTAAGAAAGAACCCACATATGGGATAACAAAGGGCTCCGCCACATGGGGCATCGGAGCCAATCACGGTAGTTCTTGCAGGGGGTCTGCAGGAGAGCCAGGCTGCCCAGCTGCATAATGAGGACTTGAAGGGAGATTCCCCATATGGTTCAGAGGTTTGCTCTGCTTGGATCACCTGAGGGAACGATATGAAATGCTCAGTGTGGCTCTTGAATTCATCGTAGCCTGAAAAGAGACAACCATTGTTAAGGAGCAACCACACAGTCCTTGATAGACCTCATAAAGTTGAAGGAGATTTCAACCTTTATATTCCTTCCCATATGGGGTCCTCAGTGGAATGTGTATACTATCAGAGTAGAGACCCTACAGGGTATTTTATGCCCATAACATAGTAAATGCCTTTTTATTCTATCTATCTACCCATTTATCTATCTATCATCTCTCTGTTTGTTCATTCATTCATTCATTCATTCATTCATAACTTTAGTCCTTGAACATCATTAACTCAGTCAAATTAGGGGCTCATAGCCAGAGAGCTACAACTACCCCTGGGCAGATAGAAGAAGGTGTCCAACTAGACATTTTTTGCCAACTAAAGGCAATGCTGGTAGACTCGAAGTGTCCCAGGTCTAAGGACACTGAGAACTCTCATTAACAAGTTCTAGACTGCTTGGATATAACTACGCTGTAATGCTTCATAGATATTAAATTCTTGAAATAAAACTCCCTATAGTCTGGATACGTTCAGATCCATCAAGGTTACATTAGAAAAGGCAATCAAACCTTTTATTTTCTTATTAATACTCCAATTCCCTCCCTCTAGTAATTATATTATGCTATTGCTGGTGTTAATGTTGCAGACACCAAGATTTAAAAATTCATCAACTTTCACTTTGCATCTGGTCAGAAAAATTAAACAGTTCAGTCATAGTATGTTCAATTTTTCCCTTAATCTTCATAGATTAGATTTTATATATTCTTGCATTCTTTAACATCTCTTTGGGAACTAAACATTCAGACGTTACTTCTTCTAAAATAGAATATCTTTTCATACACTTAATCTCATCACTTAGCTCAAATCAGCCTACCAGTAATGAATACCAACCATTTTATGAGGCAGATACAATTCTATCCCAACTCATTTCAATAGCTCACATGAACTTTGTGTTTATTCAGTGTGTTCAATAACTTGTCTCATTTGATCTTCTCAGCACCCTGGGTCAAGCATCATCACTCCTATATTATAGATGAGGAAACTGAGGCTCATTTAGATGAACAAAATTACTTAAGATTGCATATAAGTAATGGAGGCAAGACTGGGACCCAGGTCTCCTATGAAATCTAGTCTTGTTTTCTAAATACTAAATGACCTCTTCTTTCCAATCCTCCTTCCCCAAGTTAATAGACAGTTAATAGTTTATTCCAACTGCTAAGTTTTTAAAATCATAAAAATAGACTTATTCTAGACCTCCAGGCTTCATTTACCTAAATATAGTAATAAGGCAACATAAGGCATTACTTAATTCCATCTTGCAAATTCAGAGATGCTAACTTGAATTTAATTTATATTTACCAGGTTTTCACGGCATAATAAATACCAGTTTAGAAACAATCTGAGAAACAATGGTTGGATCAAGGATAATACTATTAATAATTCATGTTTCTATAGTGTTTTAACATTTCAAAATGCCTTCCTCATCCCAACCCTGTGAAGCTGGGAATATAGTATTAATATCACCATTTAGTAACTTGGTTAAAGTTACAAACCTAGTTAAGTATCTGAGGCAAGTTTTTAATTTGGATCTCCTGAATACAAATCCAGAGAGCAATTTACCAGAAAAGTAGAATGAGAGATAATGTACAAATAGAAAAAAACACAAAAAGGAAAATGTGTGTGTGTGTGTCCTGTGAATGTATGTAGGTGTATATGCATGCATGTATTTGGGTTTTAAGTCCAACTGGTCCTGTCGTTGAGAACTGTCTTCTGTTGAAGGCTGCAGCCTCAAGGGGATGCCTTAGCTGGAAGACTCGTGTTCAAGGAGGACGAGGTGTCGGTATCAGTTGTATAAAGCCAGAGACAATAAGTTATGGAGAGGCCAGAGGCAGGGGGTGATATTTGGATCAGAAGCTGGAGTTTGTCAATACAAGAGAAAGAGGTGAATGTAGGACAAGGGATTCCTGACGAAGAAGGATATCCACCACCATAGAAGAAAGAGAGTCTGAATGTAGATTGAAACATACCCTTTTAAACTTTATTTCCTCCATGAATTTTTTCTCTAGTGTAAGCAATGTGTCTTTCACAACATAAAAAACATAGAAATATATATTATCTTATAATATATGCACAAACTATATCATATTACCTGCCTTATTGGGGAGGGGGAAGGAAAGAGTAAGAGGGAGGAAAAGAAACTGGATAGCAAAGTGTCAGAAAACAAATATTAAGAATTGTATCTACAAGTAACCTGGAAAAAAAAGAGGTTTTTTTAGTTTTTAGTTTGTTTTTTTTTTTAAGAAGAGATGTAGGTCCTGGAGGCAGATAAAAACTCAAGTGGGGATGTAAGTAGCATGAAGGAAAAGATTCCTTTGGGACAGAGGATTGTGAATAACAGCTAAATTAAATGGAGTCTGACCAAACTAGTGTTTCTTCTAGATTTGAATATTTAGGAGAAGCAGAGAGTAGGGACTGAGCCAATATATCTTGGATCAAATCAATAGCTAACATTTATCTGATGCTTTAGGGTCTGCAAAATGATTTACATGGAGTAGTAGTATCTCATTCAATCCTCAGAACAATCCTATCATGTTGGTGCCATTATCATTATCCACATTTAATTGATGAGGAAACTGAGGGTAGGAGGTTATGGCGACTTGTGCAGGGTCTTCCATCTTGTAAATGCCAGAGCCAGGATTCAAATTATTTTTTCCTGATTTCAAATCAAACGCTTCATTTTGTGATACAAGTGAGTGGAACGAGTTCATGTGGTACAACAATTGAGACTAAGGAACACAGGACAACCATATCACATAAATGTTATAAGTTAGGGTATACACAGATATTTATGTTGGTCAATGTTTGAGAAGTCTTGAAACCAACACAAAGGGTGTGTTCTAGAGTTGAGGGAGTAAAGGTTGATAAAATATGCCATAGAACATACCTAGAAATGCCCATTTTAACCCTAGTGGGGAGAAGCATTGGACAGAAGATTGAGTTGGCAAGAGGAATTCGGTTTGCAAAATTAAGGAGACATGGTCTGGAAATAACAGTTTGATAATGGAGATAGAGTGAAGACCTGAATATCATGAAGAGTTCACATGGTTTACTACTCTTCCTTCCTAAGGGCATACTCAAATTTTGGGGGGACCCATGTATATCCTTCCACTTTCTCCAAGTTAGTTACAGCTAGACAGCTCTCTGTCACTGCTATCAACATGTTTTGTGAGGAAACAATCAACAAACATGAATGGTCAGCTTTAAGCACTGTTGGATCATAGCTGTCCCATCTAGCATAGAGCCTTCTCCTACCTTGCAAGCACAGATTATGAACTTCCCAGAACCCAAGTAGACGAGTGGTATGTGGATTCAGTTGGACAACATGAATGCACCTTCCCTGTAAACCAAAAACATCTCAGGACTTTCAGAGGGAGCAGCTAGACAGATTCTGCTATTGTTATCCAACTCCCTGCTTGACCTTCATATGGCCCTGAAATGCTTTAGAAATTTAATGAATTAATCTCTATAATTCACATGATTAGCATAAAACAACGAAAAAGAAACACACCAGGAAAGCCCAAAGCCACCTGCTTTATTGGGAAAATAAGTGTTAGTTTTTAAAAAATTTTATTTATCTTCTGCATTTCCCTCCCATTTAAAAAATGAATGACAGCATAATATACCCCACAAGCACTTTTACCAGCCACTTGAGTTACAGAGAGTTCAGATTTCCATTTTTAAACTAATTTGTGTTAATAAGGATTATGTTAACTATGGGAGGCATTGTGGCTTGGCAAGCAAGCAACAGCTCAGAATTTCTGGGGTTATGAGTTTAGAGGTGTTATAATGGTCCTGTCATTTTCGTCCTGATACCTTTGGCCAAAAGCCCTATAATGTGGACCAGTTTGGGGATGAACACACCAGCAAATCTGAACCACAGATGCTTGGGGAGTATGTCCTTGTCTAGACAGGATCCCAAGTAGAGGGTCAGTTCCCCCTGCCCATAGTTTCTAATGCTCTAGAGCAGTGATTCCCAAAGTGGGCACCACCACCCCTTTGGTGGGTGCTGCAGTGATCCAGGGGGGCAGTGATGGCCACAGGTGCATTTGGGGGTGGTGAATAACTGTAAGGGGGTGGTGATAGTATGTGACAGGGGGCGCTAAGTAATATTTTTTCTGGAAAGGGGACGATAGGCCAAAAAAGTTTGGGAACCACTGCCTAGAGTAAGAAAAATCTTGTATTGAAAGACCAGAAGGACCTGGACTGGACCATATGTCAAACTCTTCCTCACTCTGCAGTGTCTTGACAGATTTTGGAAAAGGCATATATGAAGATATGCTAACACTATAGAGCTGGGAATTATATAATATCAATATGGCTACTATAAATTTTGATCCTCTTTTTTGGAACTTGCTGGACCTTCATATTATTTGATTATAAAAAAGGAAAAATACTATCTTCTCAATACATAAGAAAGTATAGAGGAAGATAGAAATGGAGACTGGCTTAATGTTATAGTGAAGCCCTTTCTACCAATGTAGAAGGTACTTTGTCTTTAATTTAGAATCTTAGAAGAACAACTAGGTAGCTCAATGAATCGAGAACCAGGGCTATAGATGGAAAGTTCTGAGTTCAAATTTGGTCTCAGACACTTCCTAGCTGTGTGACTCTGGGCAAGTCACTTAAATCCAATTGCCTAGCCCTTGCTGTTTGCAATACAAAGTATTGGTTCCAAGACAGAGGGTAAGGTTTTTTTTTTAGTAATAATAATAAAAGTTTATAGTCTTAGAGAATTGCTTTAATCACTTGTTCAGTATCTCACAAGGTGGCATAGGCCAGAGATAGGATTTGAACCCCCAACTTTCTAGATTTGAAGCCAGCTCCTTATCCTACAATGTTGGGGAATAGAGATACAAGGTTAAGGACTTGTATGATTTTCTTACTATGAAGAATTTGTAGATCTGAATGCAAGCCTTCCTGGCTCTGAAACCACTTTTCTATTCTCTAAACCACACTCTCTCTCTCATGGGGAACGTGTAAGATTTTTAAAAAATGCAAACCTAAAGTGAGGCTGGCATAACTGTACTTAATAAAATGACCACAAAGGAGAACAAGTAGCTTGTCTACAATTTCAAGCTATAACATTTTATTAATTTTTAGCATTCAGGAAGTCAGCAGTGAGAAATATGAGAGAAATGTTGTCTTATAGTTCAGAATCTGGCAGAAGCTAATATTCGTACCACTTTCACATTCCAGTGGCCTTTATTATTAGATTTTTTCACTGATGGAAAAATAAAATTAGTACATCTAAACCTGTATCTTTCTTTTCACCCCAGCAACTGATTAATGTCAAAATGTCACATCCTTTTCACTGTCAATAAACAGCAACTCAAAACTGCTTATTTCTAGGAAATGTTCTAATGGTCTGAAGAGACAATACTGAATTAATGAAGCCTTTATATATATATATATTTTTAATTTTCAAATATTTGACTATGAAAAGGCTAAAATAATCCTAGAGATAAAAAACATTTAAAGAATGATGTCAATATAAAAAACAGTCACTATTATGGCAAATGTGTGTCACCAGGAAGAAAAGGGATTGCTGCCTGGTTCTTGTTGGTCAATAACATTTCAGATTTCCTTTTAGGTGAAAGAATAAATGAAGCCTTACTGCTTAAAGATCTGGAGTACCACCTTATCAAATTACCCAACCCAGATCTATTTCACCTGACTTTGCAGGGCAGCTTGGAAATAAAATTAGAAACGCCATGCTAATCCTTAGCTTTTTATTATAATTTTATTTTATTTTTTAAGTAGCACTTACATTAAAGCAAAATGCCCCTGGTGTCTGCTAGAATCCTGTATAAATGAACTGGAAATTAGATACACAAGCATGCACACTCCATTCAATCACTGGAAATCTTCATTCTTGGGTAAATTAAAATGATCCTCTGCACAGATGCAAAAGAACCCAGCCAAGTAAAAACATTTACATGTAATTTACAGAATGTTTTCTCCCTTGGAAGCAATTGCTTCTACCAGAATCATAAAAACGTACACTTTAAATTTTGACTAAAGCTCAAAGATACTGAACCAAGCTAATAAACTGGGGGAATTGAAAGACATCCAAATGGGAAAATTCAAGATACCCATATAATTCTGCTCTACTTGGAAAATGTTTATCCGATCATGATTTGGGGTACTGAATTAGACTAATTACTCACACAATAATGACTCATGCAGGAAACTACTGTCCTGGTGGTCTGGCAAAACACACACAATCCAATATGTCTTTCTAGTAGGGTGGGCATTTTGTTTCAATGGGAAGTCTAATGCTCTGCGGATATAGCATCCACAAAAAAGAAAACATCAAAACTATAATTGTTCCTCCCATGGTTCCTAAATGGGTTTTTTTTCAACATCAGGGACCATTGTGGGAAAACAGAAGTACCATAACCCAAAGAATGAAGTATTAATAAAGTATTAAGTATTTACTTTGTAACAGGCTCTGTGTTAAACCAGAAATGTAAGCAAAATGAAAGACAGCTCCTGATCTGAAGGAACTTACATTCTAGTGGGAAAAGACAAAACACAAAAGGCAGAGGTGCCAGGTTAGAGGCTAAGGGAAGAGATTTTGTCTGGGGTTTCATGGACTGGTAGGGCTTTGCAGAGTTTGATGCATAGTATGGTTGTTTCCTCAAAGAAAGGGTTCTGTGGAATGGGTGGGATTTTTGATATTTAAATCATTCTTGCTTTCCACAATCTGTGATCATTCCAGGAGTCAGTCATTTGGGGTCCTTAAACTTAAAAAAAATCTTGATAGCTGTATTTCCGTGATTTCCTTTGAATTATCATGAATTTTATTTTATGTATTTAAAAACATTATTCCGCGAGGAGTCTGTAGGCTTCGCCAAACTCTCCAAAGGCTCCATGACCCCTCAAATGCTATGACCTCTGCATTAGACCCACAACCTCTGAAGAAAGATATCCCTAGACCTGTGTTGGGGAAGGTTTGGGAGTTCGAGTGCCCAGAGGGCAAATTCAAGCCACCTGTGAGCCCCTCACATTACCAGAGAGAGAAGAGGAAGGAAGTGTAAGTTGCTTTGGGCAGCTGGACAGAGGGGCCAGGCATGCAAAAAAATGTCCTCCAGCCCTGGGAAGAGGGGCAACGGAGCAGGTCCCCACTGCCAGGGGCAGCACGCATTCCAACACTTCACCAACACTGCTGTAGACCATTAGCCATTTTTGTATCCTGAAAGGGAGGTGGCATGATATAGAGGACTATAGTCTTTATTCCTGAGTATTTCAGTCAGAGCAAAGAAGCTTTATTAATAAGTTTGATAGTAATAGAAAGAGTCTGGCTACCATTTGAATCTCTGCTGGCAGCAGGAGCCAAATATGAAGAATGAATCACTAAAATACATATATATTGATGAAAAACTCTGAAGGCTCTGAGAGGCAGCAACAAGGTATCCTGGAGTCTGGGCTAGAAAAGACCTCAAACTACATGCAAGGGAAATGGAGTGCTTCAAAGCTATTCATGGACTTTCTTAAAGAAAAGAGCATCATAGAGGACAAAACTCATGATGAAAAGTCCAATTTTTTTTGTTGTCTGTGTAGGTCACATACAAGGTATATATCCAGATTATGCAGAGCACCATTGATGATAAAAACCAACAAACTGGCTTTGTATTTGCTGTCTGTCACTGTGAAATCAGAAGAGAGTGAAGAAGGTCTCTAGCACTTTGGGTAGTGATGGTATACAAGACAATATACCATCTTATTGCACATTTTTGGGGAAACAGGGTCAAGAGTTACATGATCTGTCAGAAAGGATGGTTTGTGATGTGCTTTAATGAAGGGAACACCCAAATCAATGATGTCACAGATCCTTTTAAGTATTAGAATATTTTTGGGTACCAATGCCCATAATGGGGAACTGGAGGGGAAAGGGAATCATATATGCTATTTGCCATGCACTGTGTTAAGTACTTTATAAACATTATCTCATTTGATCCTCACAACAACCCTATAAAGTAGGTGCTCTTATTATCCCTATTTTATAGCTGAGGAGACTGAGGTAGAGGTTAAGCGACTTGCCCAGGTTCACACAGTGAGTAAGCATCTGAGGCTGGATGTGTACTCTGGTCTTCTTGATTCCAGTCTGAGGACTCTATCTGCTGCATCACCACTTACCTCAGAATATTGGATAACATATAATTTGGTTAAAATTTGGCAGTTTAAAAACCTTTCCAAAAAAGACTGGAAAGCAAAAATGTTAATGATAATAAGTCTGATGATGAAAGTCATCCATCAATCTAGTTTAAAAGTAGCAAATCCCAAATTTCAGAATGAGTACAAATAGGATACCTCTTTCTCATATTGGTTTGCTGCTAATAATCCTGATGTGTAGTGCATATTATCAATGAATGCTTCAGACGGCTCCAAGGCTCTGTCAAAATTACCAAAACATTTAATAACAAAGTAGGGCAAATTAAAAACAATCAACTCAGAAACCAGGAGGATAAGTGGATTTTATACTGTAACATTGAGGATTGTTGGGAAGAATCTA
Organism: Gracilinanus agilis; assembly: GCF_016433145.1. Lineage (NCBI taxonomy): Eukaryota > Metazoa > Chordata > Mammalia > Didelphimorphia > Didelphidae > Gracilinanus > Gracilinanus agilis. Next base: position 409,193,954 of record NC_058133.1, on the reverse strand, counting down.
AGGATGTTTAGGCTGGAGAAGAAAATTTTTAATAAAGGCAAGATAGATGTTTTGAAAGATTGGAAGGTTCTTTATGAGAAAGGGCTATTAGAAAGGCTATTAGAAAGGGCCATTTCTGACTTTATTTCTTAAATTGACATTCATGTAGCGCATTAAGGTCACATCAATGTCAGATGCTATCATTATGTGTACTTTACAGATGAAGGAACTACCTCAACCATCTACTTTGGCTTCCTATTGCCTCTTTTTATCTTTTTATCTTTTCAAACCTGACATAAGCTGGCCTCAAGCTACCTTTTAACCTCACTGAACATTACTCACCTTCCTCAATCTTCTATACCCCACAACTGTTCTTTTTTCTGTTGCTCACTCAAGATACTTCATTCTTCATTCCCCCTGGGAAATGTTCTTGGATTTTCTGGAATGTACTCTCTCCTCTGTCCAGAGTCCCTCTCTTCCTTTAGGATGCAGCTCAGATGCTTTCCTATTTCCTATATGTATTTTAGTGATTCATTCTTCGTATTTGGCTGCTGCTGCCAGCAGAGATTCAAATGGTAGCCAGACTCTTTCTAGTACTGTCAAACTTATTAATAAATATGTAGCTTTCCTATTTCCCCAATACCTAGCACTACTTTTTCTCCCACAGCACCTCATTTAATAGTGTTGTGTATGTATGTATATATGTATTTATTTACTTTATGCTCTAAATATTTTCTCTAGATTTCTTGTCTCTACCATTTGCATATGAGCTCATTACAAATAGGGATCAGTGCAGTTTGTTCTAGTATCCCCAGTAACTAACAAAGATTTTATTGTAAGGACTGTAACCATTAATGACTAATTTATTTCAAGAATGGTAATTGCAGTTATTGCAAGGGTTCTACAACTAACACTTTTTTTTTTACATTTTTAAACCCTTAACTTCTGTGTATTGGCTCCTAGGTGGAAAAGTGGTAAGGGTGGGCAATGGGGGTCAAGGACTTGCCCAGGGTCACACAGCTGGGAAGTGGCTGAGGCCAGGTTTGAACCTAGGACCTCCTGTCTCTAGGTCTGACTCTCAATCCACTGAGATACCCAGCTGCCTCTTCTACAACTAACTCTTAAAGGACATTTTGAGACTCACAGGGAAATAATGAAAAGAGAAGACATATTAGAGAAAACATGTTAGAGGGAAAGGGTGGGAGAGCAAATACCAGGTCCCTTCTGTGGGATGAACTGAGAAGTTTCTGAAAGACTGAGTGTCCTGGTATCTCTACTGAAACCTGAAATTCCATTTGCATCCTAACATTTGTGCCTATTATTACCTTTCTCCTAATCTTTTTAAAAATGCAAATACTCCTAGGAGAGATCATAGTTTCAGACCTGGAGGGCACAGAACAGGCCATCTAATTTAACCTCTTCATTTATAGAGAAGAAAAGGAGGCCCAGAGACTTGTCTAAGGTCATTCATGTAAGCATGCTTTGGAGATTGTATTTGAACGCCACTTTCCCTGTACCACAGGTTTTATATACTGAGCTCCTAAAAATGTACTACAAATAGTCTTATTAGGTCAATTTCCCTAGATTGGCAAATAGAGAGGAAGATACAGGAAATTCTTAAATGTAAAAATGTAGAGGAGGGATAAATTGGGCAAATATCATCTCAGATCAAGGCCTGGGGGGTAGGAGGTGGGGAAGAGTAACATTAGAATATATGAGAAAAAATAAATTGGGGATTAAACAGGACTGGAATTATGAAATGATGAAAGGAATTGTTAAAATGGGAAAGTAGTAGTGCTTTCTTTTTCAAAAGATGGGAAGGAGGGGCAGCTGGGTGGCTCAGTGGATTGAGAGTTGGGCCTAAAGATGGGAGGTCCTAGGTTCAAATCTGGCCTCAGACACTTCCCAGCTGTGTGACCCTGGGCAAGTCACTTGACCCCTTTTGCCGCCCCTTAACACTCTTCTGCCTTGGAGCCAATACTGTTGGCTCCAAGACGGAAGGTAAGAGTTTAAAAAAAAAGTTGGGAAACAGGAGATGTGAAGGGAACCAAAACTCTTTGCATCCATCCTGGGACTTAAAACAAGCTCATTTATATTTACATACAATGTGCACACTCATGGCGACAAAGGATATTGGGTACATGAGCGATTGTTTATTTACACTCCATTATTCTTTAAACCCTCACTGTGAACTAACAGATAAACATTCCTTTTAGGTTATGCATTGAGGGGGAAAAAAATCTTCCCTAAATGCTTTCCTTGCCTAGGTTTTCCATTGTTAATAAATGTCCTACTGAGATCTCTTTGCAGAAGCCAACCTTCCATCAAAACTCTAAGGGCAGCCCATGGCATTCTTTTTGCCTCTCTTCCTCCTTCCTCCTTAGCCTCCCCCCCAATTTAATTTCTCAAGGTGAGATGTAAATGTGCTCCAATTATCATCTCTGAAACAACCATTTTCCAATGACAGTCTCTGCAGTAGCTGTGGGCAAACACATTCATGGGTCTTAGAAAAAAGCCTTGGATGCTTCATTAGGAACAGGACCTGACTAGGGTGAGAAGAGTTCAGGTACCTATCAATCACACCCCTTTTTGGCCTCCCTGGGATCCAGGGGGCCTAACCTTAGGTCACCAGGCTGTTCAGATAAATAATTACTTCAGCTGAACCATTTCATGGGAAGGAAAAATTCTTTTAAAGTGCTGCTTACCCCAGAGCAGTTTCTTTATGTAATCCTTCACTCTTCATGCAATATGAGTATGGAGATGCATGTCACATAGGCAATAAAGGACGATGGGGAAAGCTCCCAATGTTTCACACAGGTAATAAACACCCAGGTCCATAGTTGTCTTATCAGCAACTTCCTTCTTTCTCACACCAGAAAAACAGTAACTTTACCAAGGCTTGAGGGAGAATGTAATAGCTCTTCAGAAAGCTTCTCTTTTCAAAATAATCCATTTCCTGAGCCATATATACCAAAGGGACATTTTGCTGCTCAGTGATAAGGTATATGAATAAGTAATTAACACTAAATTACACTTGTCAAAATAAACGAGCCCAATTCATTTTGATGATGCCTCATCTTACGTATTTTATACATATATACACATACACAGATACATACTTATATATCTTCTTGTACACAGTCACTCATTAATCTAAGATTTGTTTTCCCGTTGTTCAGTTAAATTAATGAGATTCTGGTATACACTGTTTTGCCTAGATAGAAACCGCAATTCTTCATGATGTCAAGAATTGCACTTTTTATTGCTATGATTTTAAGCTGGTTTTATTTTTTGTAAACTCTTGTGAGAACTAGTTTAATAAGAGACAGTAAAATGTCATAATAATGGATAGAATGCTAGATCTGGAATCAGGAAGATCTAAGTTCAAAAATAGCCTTAGATATCTAGTACCCAGGCATGTCATTTAACCTCGGTGAGGCTGTTTCCTCATCTGTAAAATGGGGATAATAATGACACCTACCTGAAAGCCCTGTTATTGAAGATCAAATGAGATCATATAGTTGCTTTGCAAACTTTAAAATGCTATGTAAATGTCATATATGAAGATCAAATGAAGCCACATAAGTAAAATGCTTCACAAATTTAAAAAAAATGTTATATAAAATGCTAGTTATTATTGCCACTATTATTATTTTTTTAAACCCTTATCTTCCGTCTTAGAACTGATACTAAGTATTGGTTCCAAGGGCAGAAGAGTGGAAAGGGCTAGGCAATGGGGGTTAAGTGACTTGCCTAGCTTCACACAACTAGGAAGTATCTGAGGTCAGATTTGAACCCTGGACCTTGCGTCTCCTGGCATGGCTTTCTATCCCATGAGCCACCTAGCTACCACATTATCACTATTATTTTTATTAACAGTGTTTTAAGGTATAATAAAACACTTTACCATGTAGTTATTTCATTACTTTGGAGACATTTTCATTTAAAGAAAATTAAATAGGTCTTCCAGAATTCCATCAACAGATCTTAATAATCAATCCTTTCTCAAAGTTCCCAAACTTATAGCTTATTTGAATAACTCAGGTCTTATAAAGAACAATCATAGAATCTAGAAGGATAAGATTTTGCCTTTCTTATCTCACTTGAATCTCACAAGAACTCTATGATATAAATACTATAATTATGATTGGTCCTATTTTATAGATGGGTAAGCTGAGATCAGAGGGCTCAAGTGACTTGTTTATGGTTATACACAGCTGGTAGAGATATTGGAAACACAATTTGAATTTACCTTCCACCCAACTCCACATCCACCTTTTTTCCCACTAAACCATACTGTCTACAATGTTGGTTTTGCTCTTTAACATCAGTTCTTCCAACCAATAGATTTGCTCCCCATTGTCTTAATTCTTGATTAGACTAAATGCAAGGCATCTGACTTTCCTTTCTTTTTCATTCACTGCCAAAGACCTATTGGGTTCCAGTATAAAAAAGTCTGCCAAGTCTTCACTCTTTACTGGAGACCCAGAATCCAGACCCAAAACATTCTCTCAGCCTCATTCACTCTCTTTCCTATCTGAGAAGCTTGTGACTTCTCTCAGGTTTAACACAGCTTCCCTTTCTTTCTTTACACTTCCCCGAAAGGTAGCATGATGTAGTAGGTAAAGAGCTGACCCTAAAGTCAGGAAGACCTGGATTCAAGTCCTACTTGGGATGCATCCCCTGGGCAAATCATTTAACTTCTTAGTATTGGCATTCATTCATGTTTGAATTCTTCATGACCATGGGGACTATCCATGGGGTTTTCTTATTTTTTGTCTAGAGTGATTTCATTTTTTTGTATGTATGTATGTATGTATAAATGTATGTATTAATTTATTTATTTAATTTTTTTTTTTAAAGAAAAATCTTCCATGGTTCCATGATTCATGTTTTTACTTTCCCCTTCACTCCCCCCATATCCAAAGCATATTTCCACTGGTTTTAACATGTATCATCAATCAAGACTTATTTCCATATTATTGATCGTTACATTGGTGTGGTTGTTTCGAGTCTACATCCCCAATCATGTCCGCATCAACCCGTGGGGTTTTCTTGGCAAAGATTTTGGAGGGATTTGCCATTTCCTTCTCCAGTAGATTAGGGCAAAAAGAGGTTAAGTGACTTGTTCAGTCATATAAGCTAGTAGCTGTCTAAGGCAAGATATGAACTCAGGTCTTCCTGACTCCAGACCCATTGCTCTATCCAATGAGCCATCTAGTTCCCTACCTTGATTCTCTAAAACTTTTATTGCAATGAAGGGAGTAGCTTGAAGTGGAAGAGTTTTCTCATGTAAGAGTTCAATGAAATCACAGTCTTGCCCATTATCCTTAAGGTTTTCTAACAGTTTTCTAACTGGACTATGGTCTTGTTGGCTACCACTGCTATGGGGAGAATGAGCATGAGGAAGCAGGCAGAAAGAACAGAGATACTCCCTGAAAGAGGAATCAGAAAATGCCTTTTAGCTCTCTTTCCTCTCTTGGGGAAGTCAGGAAGGGGCTGAGAATGACTATCCATTGGCTGACATTGCTAATCAGCTACAGGTTACAGCAACCAATTCCATTCAATAAAAACAAACTTTCTACCCAGACTTCCATAAAACCAGAAATGTTGATAGCTTGGATAACAGCATATTGTAGCAAATGAAACATTCTTTATGCAAAAGATCACTTCCTATTTCCTATTTGTCTACATCATATTCATTTAAAACTTGCCCTTTCAATATGTTTAATTAGCCTCATAACTGGGATAAAAATAAATGTGTTTTTAAATCTGGTTTTAGAAATAACACAATAGTCCTCTTAAAGATAGTTTGTTTATCCTGTACAATAACTAAATGGAAAGAAAGATATGATAAAGATAAGCAGATGTAGAACATTGTGTCTCGTACCTAGAAAGCATCCAATAAGTATTTGTTGGCTAGGACTGAACACAAAAAGAAAATCGCAATACCTATTAGCAATATCTAATTTAACTGCTTTAATTGACAGGAAATTGGCTTGGCCATACCTGTCATCCCTGATGCTGGGGAAAGCTAAGGCTGACCATTATATGACTAAAGAGCAAAAGACATGGGTGTTAAGTCTAACATGGGAGAGGAGTAGAGAGCAGCTGCCTGTCTAAAGAGGGGTTAAACCTTCTGTCCTGAGTGGCTACTCCAGCACAGAGAGGTCAGAAAAGAGAACAGGTTAAACCTTCTGTCCTGAGTGGCTACTCCAGCACAGATAAGATAAGGAAACTCAATCTCTACCAGCCCCTGCCTCAGCCAAAAGAAGCTGAGACTCACAGAGATCAAGTGATTTGCTCAAGGCCATAAAGTCATTGAAGGCAGAATCTGAGCCCATCTCCTCTGACTCCAAATTCAAGGGTTTTTCTATTGCGTTGCGGTTGTTCAGTCATGTCCAAATCTTTATGACCTCATTTGAGGTTTTCTTGTCAAATATATTGGAGTGGTTTGTCCTTTCCTTTCCAGCTCATTTTACAGATGATGAAACTGAGGCAGACTTAATGGACTTGCCCGGGATCACAAAGCTAGTAAATGTCTGAGGTCAGTTTTGAACTCACAAAAATGAGCCTTCCTGACACCAGGATCAAAAATCTATCCCCTTTGCCACCTCTTCCTATTGTACCATGTAGTTATTTCATCACATTTGGGGTGTCTTTATTTGAGGGAAATAAATAGGGTTCCTAGCATACCTTCCACAGATCTTAACACACCAATCAATCTTTTGCCAGAGTTCTAAAGTGTACAAGTTACTTGAATGATCCAAAGCCTATAAACAACAATTACCAAATCATGAGGGATAAACAAAAGCCAAACTAAGGGCTGGATTTTGAATGTTAGGCTCGATTCTTTCAAAGTGAAGTTCAAATATCTATCCCCGTCTTTCAGCATCTCCAAAAGTTTTGATGCAATTTAGCTTTGTATTCCAAACCTATAGCTATCTCTTTCATGAATGAACTTTTATTCTTGCTAAAATCACAAGCCTATCTTACTCCCCAGTCTAAGTTCATACATAGTGGCTTTTCTTTGCAGCTGACTTAATAACAAGCAATGGAGAATGAAAAACTGGTGAGTTCTGCCAAAACACTCTGGATCCTATGGCCAGCTGTCTGTACAGCAGGCTGTTCTAAGTAAACAAGCTGGAGAGCATCATTCTCTGCAGAACAACATGCTTTTCAGTCCTTGCACAAAAGCCGCAATTTAATGTGTTGTAAAGCTAGCCTGACAATAAATACAAGAAAAGGTCATTTTAGATTGAACACAGCTTTTCAATAATGGGAATTATCTAATGCAACACATGGCCATGTTCTTCCTTTACCCTGGAGATCTGGAGACATTTCAGATCATCGATGGGGCAGAGAAGTCTAAGGTCTAAAGTCTAATAGATAGAAATTAGAAGAGCCACAAGGAAACATTGGGAAGGGGCGAAGCCATTATTAAGGTTTTACTTTACTAATTTTACTAATTAACTGAAGTAGCTTCTGGAATGAAAGCTCTACTTCTCAAATCTTTGAAAACATTGTTTTTAGCAGAGGAATAATAGCTAATTATAAGAATTGCTCTCTAGCTTATAAAGGAATTTCAGGTTGACTTGGAAAGCATTTTCTTTAAAGTGATCCCTTGATGTAGGCATCTTAATTTTTGTGATTCCCCATTTTACGAATTAAAAACAAAATGAGACGAGGAAAGGTTGAATGACTTCTCCAGTGTTACGCAATAAGTATCAGAAATGATAGTAGAGATTACGTCTTCTGACTCTAAGGCAAATATGTTGCCCTATTCTTCCAGGAGAGGAGATGGTAAAGCATTAACCAACAGATGAACTAGATTGTCATCATAAATGCAGAGCAGCTTATTACAAATGCACTAACTTTTCCTACCAGGTCAAGACATATGTGAAAATCACACTGACTTGCTGTTAGCTACATTTTCTCTACAAGATCATTGTACTAATTAATCTTTCCCGAAATAAGACATGATTGGCCATCATTAAAAAGTTAACTATTTCAAGAAGTCTTTTGCACATATATTTATGTTGTCCATATGCGATGTTTACTTATCTGTGAACATGTTGGATCCCTCTAATAGAATCCAAGTTTTCTTGCGGTCAGAGACTCTCACTATTGTTTTTGTTTCCTTAACACCTTGTATAATTTCTGGCACATAGTGCTTACAAAATGCTTATTGACTGATTGATCTAAAAAGGAAACCATGCATTAAACAAGTTTACAAATAGCTCAAAGACCATTATCAGAATTAGAAATATCTGCTAAAACAAACTATTAAATGTTTAATTAAGAGTTAGAAAAACTAATCTAAACTGAATAGCTGGTCATTATTTCCATTTGGGGACAGTTATATTTCTCTGTCTATAAATTAGAAGCCTTTAACAAGAAACTGAGATTTCATAGCACATACCACAAATGCATTTATTCTTTCAATGATGCCTCCCATACAGGAAAATTGTTGTCTAGGTCTAAAAAACCTCTTTACTTGAAATTATGAGTATATGCTACCTTTCATAATGGAAGATGATATGACTTAAACATAATCATTTGACAGGACCGGTATTAAGCTGTACGATGCTTATCATTCACATATGTGAGCCTCATCTTTCCCCTGACCAGAGATTAAATCTTCTATAGTGCTGGAAGAGTCAGGCCAGTCAATCGGGCATTAGCCAGACTGATCATGAAATAGGTTTTGTTTTTCTCTATACAAATCCATAAGGTTCACCAGAGGTTTGAACCCTTGAACCTAGTCTCAGTATCATGATCTAGCCAAAATATATGAATTTGGAACCCATAGACACGGATGCAGATTTGAATCCCTAACTCTGTCACTTACTGCTCTGTCATTTAGATGAGTGAGCATGTTGCATTGAGATAAGCCTTGAATCTGGGGTTGGATGACCTGCATTTGAGTCCTAGCTTTTCTGCTTAATTACTTTGTGATCTTGGGCAAAATGCTTCACTTCTATGCACCTCATTTTCTTCCCTAGTAAAAGAAAAGAATTGGATTGGATAATCTCTAAGGGCACATCCTGCTTTAAATTCTATCATCCTTATAATTAGCATTCAAAACTTCATTGCACCCTTTGGTCTGAGACACTGGGATTATTAAAGAGCTATATTATAATCAAAAATAGGAACTCTTCTTAGTAGGAACAACCTTCTGATAACTAGACTTCTCCTAGCTAAGGTTTAATTCAATATAGTTGGCTACCTGTCATCTTTATCATCAAAAGTACAACAAACTTATTCTTGATTTTCTTTAAAGTTTTCTCAGACCTAATGCCATGTTGCTGTAGCAACCTTCACCCCAAAAAGCATTAAAACAAGAAAGAACATAGTCACAAACATGAAGTCATTACCATTTTAATTCCTTCAGTTCAGAACAATTGCTCAGCTATCAGGAAACTCTTAACCCTAGCAATGTATTATTTCCAGCTTGGCAGAAGATGTGGAAGAAGGAGGGAGCCACAGGGGAAAGGTGAACTAAGCTGAAGAATTTTAAATGACTTGCTGAAATGTTTCTTTTTCTTGATGTTTCTACCTTCCCAGATCTTTCTGTCAGATACCCCAGTGTCCCTGAGAGGGGACGAATTCATCTCAAATGGATTTTGGAGGAAAGTTATTATTTTTACAAGTACTAGTAAAGATTGTCGCAAATTGTCTGGTTGATTAGCTCACTTCTGGCCTGGTTTTCTCCATTCTTGATATATATTTTTAAAATTTCCCCTTCTGAAATTCTTCTCAAATTCTCCTGACTTTTCCAGCTCTGCATCCTCCTTTTACTATTTACTCTTTTTCAACTTGATTTTCTTTGTTTTTATTTAGTAAATATACAGCTTTCGTGGTAAAGAAAGAGTGAATTATCTAGAATTCTCATTCATACTTCCATGTCAGATAGAATGTAAGTTTCTTGAGGACCTTCATTGTTATTTTTAATGTTTCTTCAGTGACTAGAATAATGGCAGGCAAGTAATAAATATTTTTGGTTTGATAAAAATAGCAAATTCAGTGCATAAAATAATTACTATGCCATTCAAAAGCATATCTTTTTCTCCCCAGAATGAATTAGCTTGACACGAACAAGAAGAACAAGAGGTTACATTTTCTCCATATCCTATGGATGAAATGCAAATTGTAATGACTCTTCCTATACTGCAGGTCCCTATTTAAACTACATGTAGGGAGGAACAACATTAGAAGCACCTGGTCATAGTCAAAATGCTAATGTCCTGTGGCTATAATTAAACATGGGTCATCATCCCACAAAATAAGAAAATGGTAATTTGAAATATAAAGGCAGAAGACATTACATAAGAAAGGGAAAATCAGAGTGGAAATTTTTTCCATATAGAAAATTATCAAAAGAAGAATGGACAAGCATTGGACACTGGTAAGCTAGAGAATCCAAAAGAAAGCGACCAGGATGATGAAAGACTTTGAGGGATGCCATATGAGGATAGATTAAAGGAGATGAAGGTGCTGAGTTTGACTAAGGGCAGATTTGGGGGAAATCTGAGAACTGTTTTCAAATATTTGAAGAAGGTACTAAATTTGTTCTGTTTGACTCCAGTGGGCAAAACTATGTTGAATAGAAGTTGCAAAGAGGAAAATTTAGAATTGAGGTCAAAGAAAAACTTTCCAATAATTAGAGCTGTCCAAAATTGGAAACAAATGCCTTGAGAGCTGGCAGGTTCCCTCTCTTTGGAGGTCTTCAAAAAGAGTTTCTGCGGGTACTATACCTGGCAGATATAATAAAGTAGGGTTTACTCTTATATGTGGGTTGGACTATTTCACCACAAAGGTTCTTTCCAATTCTAAAATTATGTGATTCCACATAATATACAGGGTGTCTCAAAAGTCTTAAAGTCTTAAAGATACACATACACACATACACAGATACATTTATATATCATTCATACATATATACCCTATATAGGATGGTCAAAAGTCCAAGGGTCATTTTAAGATTGAGGAATACATTGTGTATTTTTGTTTATTCCTCATATCCATGCAATAAATACATTGTGTGTTTATTCCTCAAATTATGTATATATATATATGCAAATACTTGTATATTGATATATATGTACATAATTATATATGTGTGTTTATATACATGTATATTATACATATGTAAATGTTTATATATGCTATGGGAGGTATTAGAGGGTTCTGTTTGCAATACACGTTTATCCTCCTATAAATAAAGGTAATGATAGCTCTTCAACCCCCAAACTCATCTAGTCCAACCCCTTCCTGAATGAGGATGCCCTCTATGTATGACCTACTTAACAAGATGTCGTTCCTCTTTTGTCTGAATCCCTCTTTTGAGGAGGAAAGTATTACTTCTTGAGGTAGCCTATTCTATTCCTGAGTCACTATGATCAGAGATATGCTGGTAAATGGTTAATAACTGGCTCTCTGAAAAAGCAAGATACAATTTTGAGTTTAATCTGATTATTTACATTTTCTCGATCTCTTTCTTAAATCTAAGCAATAAAAAAAATCAGTGAATCAGACTCTGATTTGTAGAGTTTGTCCATTTCTGAGGTCTAAATGGCCATAATGACAATTTAAAAATCAGCTCTGCTGAATGGTTAGAAGTTGGATTTAGCAAACTCCTGGCTCTAATAGTGAGAAACATTCTCCTTACACAAACATTAAAACATGGCAAAGCAAACCAACCAGCATTATTAAGCACTTACTATGTGCCAGGCTTTATGCTTAGCAGTAGAGATACAAATATGAGCAAAAAGAAAGACAGTCCTTGACTTCAAGGAGCTTGTATTCTAATGAAGGTAGACAATACACCAAAAGGACTTAAAGAGCAGCACTGTGGGAAGACAGGGGACAAAGTAGGTGTCTGGGGAACTTTTTTCTTTAGCCAAGCAGAGTAAGGATATATCCTATTCTTTGTAACAGACATATCTTCCCTACATTTTCTCTTATCCAAAGAGAATATACTCAATCATTTTCTCCAAAAAGTTCCTCATATAAGGAAGCTAGTTAATACAGTGGATAGAATATCAGTCCTGGAATTAGGAAGACCTGAGTTTGAATTTGACCTTAGATACTTAACTAGCTGTGTGATAATGGGCAAGCCACATAAATTTTTTCTACTTTAGTGTCCTCATCTATAAGGTGAAGACAATAATAGAACATGATGGTTGTGAAGATCAAATGAGATAATATTTACTTTGGCCAGGTAAATGCTATCAGATATATCTAGTAGTTTGTAATATAAATTACTACCACATCCACACACAACAACAAATTGTATGAACTTTTATACCCTAACTTAAAAGCTGTGAAATTAATTTTCACATATCAACCTGGATTGTTTATATATATTTAAACATTTTATGCTCTTATTTAAAGAAGACTTTAATCTATTTCTTCCGTAGCTTGTAAAATACAGGGGAAAAAACCCAACATAATATGCTGAGGTTGCTTGGGGATGTACATAATCTCCAGTTTTCTGAATTATATGTTTATGTTTAAAATCTATATTTTAACTTTGTAAGTAAATTCTTCTGCCTTTGTACTTTTATTTTATAAATGTTTTCTTAAAAGATAGTAAAACCTGAGGGGGGGAACTTTGGAAACTTTACAGTACTGTTATTGTAATACAGTATGAATTTAAGACCTTCTGTATCCCAAACATCCTTTTCTTGATATTCTCCATTTTATTAATGGTCATCCCAAAGGGCGGCACCCATAACTGGATATAACACTCTTCCCTCTAGAAGCATATGACTTAAAAAGCAGAGAATTTTGATTAAAATATTCCTATAATAGATGACTCGTTCTCTAATATAAGCCCAATCACAAAATAAATAAATAAATGCTTTAATTTAAATAACTTAAATTAAATTATAAATTAATTTAAATAAAAACTTAAGTAAGATACAAATATAAATAGTAAAAAAGATCTTATATGTTATACAAAATGAAATGTTTCCAGGCTGCAGATTGATTGTAAACTCTCTTTCTTTTATTTGGAAAGGATTTCTTTTCTGAAGGAAGGTAGGTTTAGTCAGATTTTTCTATAGGAGGAAAAAGATTAGAGTGTTGAGAGAAAAAGGGCAGTACAAGTGAAGGATGAGTCATGAGAAGAGGAGACATTGAATTAAGGCTGAGATAAGCGAGAGCAGCAATGCATAATACTGGAGTGGTCATTCATCTAACAAAGAAGTACTGAATAGGACTCTCACTCACTCACTCACTCACTCACTCACTCACTCTCTCTTTTTTTTTTTTTTTTTTTTTTTGGATTTGTTATAGGCCTTTTAATAAAGAACTGCTAAAAATATTTACTGAGAACAAATGAGAACATACACCCAATAGTGGTTAGAATATCAAACAGTAACAAATTCTTAGAAAAGTATAGTGTTAGTAACTTGCCTTAGCTTTCTTTGCCATGAGCATTGCTTTATAATTAAGGAACTTAGAATGGACCCGCATCTACTTGTCCTCTTCACTGAAAAGCAGAACAAGCTCTGAAATGAAAGCTGTTATACAGAAAGGACTTGGTTATGACTGCATCTTTTAGTTGTTGTAAAGGAGGTCCATGCTGTAATTGCAGAATAGTAAATTGAAAAGGTATGACATATAACACTGAATTTGGAGCGGGCTACTCTGCCACTTACTAGTTATAAGGTATTTGGTTAGTCACAACACTGGTAGGCCTTGGTTTCCTCATCTGTAAGGGAGTCAGTCCCTTCCAATACTTCAATCTTATTTTAGCATTTAAGCCTAATTGTTAGGGTAGAACATTTAGGTGTTTTCTCTTTTACTTATATAAATCCCCCACTAACTGGTTTTGAAACTTCAGTCACTTTGAAGCCCAGTGCAATTGTTTCTTCATCAGAGGAATGGGTAACAGACCTCCAAGTTCCTTTCTAATTCTCTAATGTTTCTGTGATCTTTTGACTCGGAAGAAATGTATGGTTTTGTTAAAAGATTATCTAGAAGCTAAACTTCTCACATAAATGTTTTATGGAAGTTCTTAAAGTGAATTGTTATCCATTGAGGAAATGGAAGTCTTTATACAAGATAGAACAAAACTTCCGTAAAAAGTTTCCTAGATTTTTACTCATCAGCACTTCAAGAGAAAAATCTATGCAAATAAGACTTCAATTTTAATTTAATTTAAATTATAAATCAAACTGTGTACATGGTCATTTATGAACTAAATATTATAGCTGCTTCAATATAGTTTTCAAAATGAATTGCAAGTCAATAGTCTTGTATAGTTTACAGTGCAAGGTGTATAAAGCTTAACTCATGTTAATTTACACTTCATTAAAAAAATAAACTATAGGAAGACTGTCAAACATCAAGAATATTAATAAATAATGCTTTTTAATACTTCGGTAGTTTTTCCTTTAAGACATTTGTGAAGGTAAGTCTAAAAAGGTAATACTGTTGCCAGGTCAGGATGGTAAAAATATTAAGGCAGCAATTTTGATAATTATCTGGAAATGTTTCTTCAAATTTATTCCATTTAAAAAGATTTTAGTTTAGCTTTGGAAGACATGGGAGAGCTATACATTCTACACAAACTGAAAAATATTGTTTTAAAATACTGTCTTGAATATACATAAAACTCTACAAGTGCTAAATAGTAGATATGCATACTAATAATCTTTTCAAGGTAAGAATTTTTCCTTTGATATAAGTCTTTTTCCTAGGTAGTTGTATTGTGCAATATCATGCCTGAGGTCCTTCTTTGCAACAAGGAAAATAGTCTTCTGTCCTAAAAAAGATAGGAGGTTCATAGACGGTTTGTTGTTGTTTTGTGGAATATGACTTATTAAGAAAGGATGGCACATTAATTGTGTGCAAAAATTTCTTTAATGTGTTGGGGAATGTCCCAAGTTCTGCTTCAGTTTTTGTCACCTGCTCCTCCATTCTGGTTACATGACTTCCAATCATTTTAACAAAGGCCTCTAATTTGTCAATTTTTCTATATATCTCACTCATTTCAGTGGCTTTGGTATGAATATGGGGTACACTTTCATTAACTACTTGTGAGGAGTCACTTCGAATCATATCTAGCATCCCAACAAATTCATCAACTCTAGTTAGTAGGTCTTCAAGACTCTTGTCTAAAGCTTCCATCTCGGGGCCGCCTCCCTCCCCCGCCGCAGGCAGCAGGTAGCCGGCGTAGCCAGCGGCCATGCGACGGAGTAGAGACAGGTCCAAGCCAGCAGCTTCAGTGGCGACTTCCCTGCCCCAGCTCAACCTCCGCCGCACGCCCCGCTCGCCATCCTCCTCTTCCTCTGCCAACGCTGCCTCCTGGTCCTCCTCTTCCCAGAGCCCGGAGGCACTATTGTGACTCCGTGAGACATTCCCGCTGTCGCCGCTCCAGGCAGGGCCCGGGGGTTCGAGCTCCTCCTCAGGTGCCAAGCCATCACGCGGCCCCAGGCCTGCGTGACCCCTCTCCATGGTCTCGCAGCGGTCGGCCACTCACTCACTCTCTTTTTAGATGCAATAGAATATCATGATTTCTGCCATTAATTCCATTCAAGTGAACCAGTTTTGTTTTGTTTTGTTTTGACTAAATGTATCAGCAGCCCCAACCTATCTGATGCTGAAGATCAGATAAAATTAAAGAAAATGAAAAGTTTATGATCTAAGGAGCATATATTCTACAGATTCACAGATAAATAATAAATGTATAACCACACAATAAGTACAGATGTGTGTGTGTATGAGTGTGTGTTGGGGAAGGGCAGAGGGTGACATTCACAACTGTAGAAATTCAGGAAAGACTTTTTGTAGGTATAGACTATACCTGAAGGAAGCTTCAGGGATTATGAGGTAAAAATTAGGAGAGATACCTTCTAGTCATGGTTGCCAGCCTGTGCAAAGGCCAGTGTAGACCATATTAAAGAGAATATCATGTATGAAAAACATTAAGGCCATTTTGACTGGAATAAAGGATGTGTAAGGACAAAACCTGTCGAATCAATCCAGAAAAATTGTGAAAGACTTTAAGATGAAAGAAAGGAATTTTTATCTCAAAATAGAGAGAGAAGGAAACCACAGAATTTTTCTTAAGGTGGGAATTGATGTGGTCAGATCTGTTTAAGGGCTATCAATTTAGCAATGTAAAAAAATTGCTCAGATTCACCTGGGCATTTAGATATTGGATATTAAGCATAATGTCTTACTTTGACAATGATTCATGGCATGGGAATGACCATGGGTTTCTGGAGATTAATATAGTGAGGAATAAACTCTAGTAGAGTATAAAAAACTTCAAGTATCGCCACAATCATAGATCTAGAAAGAACATCACAATCTATGTAATCAAATCATCTCATTTTACAGATGAGAAAACCAAAGCCAAGGTAGGCTAAATAATTTGTTGAAAACCACATAAGTAGCATAAGAGGCAGGATTTGAACCCAGGTCTTCTTGTCACAGTCTGAATCAACTGTCTGAGGACTAAGAATGGACAGTGGCTGTAATGGACAGTAAGCTGGCCACTAAGGGCAGATTTAAAAAATGAATAAAAAACAAATGCCAACTTATAACATGCCAACTTATAAAACAAAGAAAATATAAAATAAAGAATAACCATGTTGGTGATCCTTGGCCATTTCCACAAGAATGGTGGTAGAGGAATAGGAAAAGGAAGAAAGACTAATAATAATAAATTTGTTGATGGCCCAAATGGCAAAAGAAATAGGAATTGTGGGCAAGCATGCTGCAATGATTACCTGTGTGTGGGAATTAGAGTAAAATATATTGTGGCAGAAATGAAAACCCAGAAAAGTAGATGGGAAATATTAGCAAGTAATCAAAAGTCATTTCTTAAGTATTTATCCTGTGCAAATTGGAGGCAGCTAGATGGCTCAGTGGTTGAAACCCTAAGCCTGGAGTTCAATTCTGGCCTTAAACACCCACTAGCTATGTGACTCTGGTTGAGTCACTTAATGTCTACTTGCCTTGGAGGCAGGTAGATGGCTCACTGGATGGTACTTGGAACCTGGAGTCAGGAAGATTTGAGCTCAAATCCAGCCTTAGATATTTACTAACTCTGAGACCCTGAGCAAGGCAAGCCATTTAGTCTCTATTATCCCACTGGAGAAGGAAACCACTCCAGTATTTTTGCCAAGAAAACTCCATACGAGGTCACAAAGAGTAGGACATTACCAAACAACAACATACTAGGCACTGTTTTAGGTGCTTGGGATATAAATACAAAAAAGTAAACAAATTCTACTCTCAAGAAAATTATATTCTAATGGGAAATAATATACATATATGTAAATATGTACATATAAAACATATTATTTCCCATTAGAATATATTCTAATGTGAGCATAATTAAAATAAATATGAAAAAAATTAAAGGAAGTTTAAATACAAGTTAGAATGGTAGGCCCCTAGAAGTAGACAAAGATAAGGAAAGATTTCAGGGTGAAAATGGTATTTGAGGTATGTCTTGAAGCAAGAGAGGGATTTTCCAAGGCAGAATTGGAGAAAGAATATATTCAAAAAAGTCATGGGAGATTAGCTCTGTGTGAAGAACAGAGAAAGGTCAATATGACTGAATTTCACAGAGCAGGGAGAAGAATAATGTCCAAAGGGTCTGGAAAGATAGAATGAGGCCAGATTGAGAAGGGTTTCAAAAACTAAATAGAGGAGTTTATATTTTACCCTATAGGCAAGAAAGGAGGACTGGAGTAGATTGAATAGGACAGTGACATGGTCAGATCTACCCTTAAAGAAAATCACTGGAAACTATGTGGAGGATAGATTGCAGTGAGGAGGAATTTGGGGCAGGGACTGAACTAAAGTAGTCACAAGAGGAGTAGAGAAAAAGAGATACACATGCCAGAGATGTTGTAGAGATAGAAATGACAAGATTTGGAAACTGAAGAGATCTGGGTGATAAGTTTGAGTGAGGAAATCAAGAAAGATTGAGGTTAAGAACATCAAAGACTAAAAGGATGATGCCTTCAGTGGAAATGGGCAATCTGAAAAAGGTATGATATTGGTGGATAGTGGGAAGATAATTCCATTTTATATATGTATGCTTTTTGGGAAATAGCTTAAAATGTCTAACAGGGAGGTAGTGATGGCAGACTAAAGCTCAAGAATGATACAGGGGGTTTAGGTCTGTGACTCATTGGCATAGGGATGACTGATAAGGTCATCAAGAGAAAAAGTAGGGACAGAGTTATAGAATCTTGTGAAAATGCCAAAATTATGGAGTACAATATGGATGATAAGCCTACAAAGGAGAGTGAGAAGAAGTAGACAGGTAAGAGAAGAACCAGGACAGAGTAGTAGCATGAAATCCCAGAGAGGAAGAAAGAGCATACAAAGTCATCCAATTCTGTAGAAAGGTCAAATGAGAGAAAGACTAAAAAAAAGGCAATTGGATTTGACATTTAAGAGATTACAGAGAGGCAACTAAATGGTTTAGGGAATAAAGAGTCAGACCTAGAATAAGAGGTCCTGGGTTCACAACTGGTATCAGACACTTTTTACTTTTGTGATTGTGGATAAATCACAATAACAACTGTCTAGCCCTTACTGGTCTTCTGCCTTGGAACCAATTCTTAGTATTAATTCTTTTTTTCCCCCTCTCTTTTTTTAAAACCCTTACCTTCCATCTTAGAATCAATACTGTGTATTGACTGACTGGTAAGAGCTAAGCAATGGGGGTTAAGTGACTTGCCCAGCATCACACACCTAGTGTTTCGTCCAGATTTGAACCTAGGACCTTCCATCTCTAGGCCTGGTTCTCAATCCACTGAGCCACCACAGCTTCCCCCTCTTAGTATTAATTCTAAGACAGAGGGCAAGAGTTTAAAAAAGAGAGATTGTCAATAACTTTGGAGGAAGGAATTTCAGTTAAGTAAATGAATAAAGCTGTCAATCCCAGCTCATACCAAAAAAGTTTAACACATAAACACTCGGTATCATCTATAATTGGCTTTATTTTTACCCTTTAAAGCTCTTTTATTTGAGTAGTGTGACCTGTATTCAGAGAAAGACATTTTAAAACTAATATAGGTAAAATTAGTTAGCTAGAAGACACTCAGGAAGGTATGTTGGTAAGTAAGTAAGTTGGGATGGAATAGAGTAATAGAGAAAATAAGAGATGACAGAAGGAGAGAGGGGAAAGAGAGAGACAAAGAAGGACAGAAAGACAGACACAGTCAGAGACACAGAGAGACAGATAGAGAGAGTTGTAACCTGGGAATGTATCCCTTAATTATTGTAGAAGGAGAAGTTAAAGGAAAAGAGAAACAGAGTTCAAGAGAGATAGAATAATAATAATTGGAAAAGTAGGAAAGAAATCAGGAAGCCAAAATCACAGTGGCAGTAGTTAATTATCAACCATGCTGAAGATTATAGAGTAGCAAAAAGGATCAAAGTAGAAACTGGAAAATACACTACCATGGCAGGAACCACAGGATCAGAAGTTCCTGGATTAATGCACAGTTTTTGAGATTGTTTTTCTTCCTTTGACATCAACTGTAATAATAATTCTCAAGCTAAATCTGTCTCAGAAGTCTTCAAACAAAATTGGGAAAACCACCCATCAGGTATACTGTCTAGGAGATTCCTGTTTAGGTACAGGAGAATCACGTTCAAGATTAGGGTAGACAACCTCTGTGTTCCCATGTAATATTGAGACTCTATGATTCTGCGTTTCTCAACAGGTCTCCAAAAAAAGAACAAAATTAACTTTCATTTAAAAACTTTAAAAGGTCATATAGTTGTCTTCATTGTAAGCTCTTCCCATCTTATTTCAAAGATGAAATTATAAATATGATAAGTTCTTAATTTCCTTTTCCATCATTATAAGATAAATAACTATGCAAAGGCTTATGTATATTCCATTCTTCCCATACCTAAATACAAGTCACAGGAAGCAATGCTATTTGTTCTAGAAGAAATAAATATTTCTGTAAAGTGTTTTATGACAGAGATTGATATTTGTTTTATATCAGTTCCTTGGTTTCCCAATTTGTTTACGTTATAAAATCTATAAGTAACAGAGTGGAGAGATACTAAACAGAAAGTACTTGTCTAGAAAGCCCAGTCCATTTCCCATTCTTTCACAGTAAGTCTGAAACACTATTGAGAGCCATCTAAGTCAAATGTTGTCAAAGATCTAATATGGCATCATGTTTCCTTTACAATACAGAATGGCTTGCTTTCCTTCACAGTTGATCTTCACCCTTTGCCATCTGGGAGATTTGAACTCTATTTTTAGTCCTTCCATGAGTTGCCAATTTAATGCATTTAAGGAGTGCACAGCAGATGTCTAAAACATTGAAGGTAATTAATTAAGTCCCACAATTTCCAGACTACACAAAAACAATTTGCCATTGCCTGTAAAATGCTATAATTGAGTATTATAAATGTTTCCAGGCCAAGTCTTGCTATGAATTATTTAGTGCATCTGTCCTAATTAAAGACCTATTGGAAGATTAATGTCTCGTAACCTGACAAACTACTTTACTTAGTAACAAATTATCCATATAATGACCTCAAACTAAATTTATATAACCCAAGAAGCCATCTGAAAGAATATCGAGCGAACTTCAATAGTAGAGATTTTACCTGCTTATGTATATCAATCTATACAATATTTATTCTGCTTTAAAGATTTATTGTGGTAAAAAATTTGAAAATAAGTATGTAATGATATTCCAGCCTTTAGTAAACATCTTGTAAAAATGGTGTGATTTATTTCTCTAAATGGGTAATAACCTTAGCATAGAGGATTTGGTCCATCAATAGAAGGAAGTAAATTCATCTAGTTAAATCAAATGATAACAATGGAAATTTTTATTCTAACTATAAACAAGTGTTTTAAGGATGGGAAGCACTGAGGGAAGGGGACAGGGCAAAGAATTGTTTTATGATGATGAGAGTGCTAGGCAATAAAATTAGGGAAGCTATAGCTTAGGCTGACTATCAGAACATCTTCAAGAAAGGATCCCAAGGGAACAGATGGAAGCCACATCCCTAAGCTCATTAAGAGCCAAACTAAAGTGTGTTGAGGGAGCAATCCAGCATAGGCATTAAGTGACCTAAATGTGCCTACTGTAGCTCTGTTTAAAAAAAAATCAATTGAATGTTATGTGCCTGATCGACATTGAAAATATACATAGATTTTGTATGTGTATATATATATATATGAGAGAGAGAGAGAGAGAGAGAGAGAGAGAGAGAGAGAGAGAGAGAGAGAGAGAGAGAGAGAGAGAGAGAGAGACTGATCCATTTCATACTGTATGGGAGGGGGGAAGGCTAGGAAAGAGGTGACAGGGGAAGCAGGGGTCAAAGAGGAAAGTACTTAGTACCTTAAAAAAATCATTCCTCTTCATTATAAATGTATTGCTTTTACCATGAACTGCTTTCAAAGATATTTTACATGTTATTTCTAAAGGTTTTTCTAAATTGATATTTTTTTCCTTAGTTACAGAAATATTCTAGGTCATAAAAAATATTGAAATCCATAATAGATATGGCTATTTAATACCAATGACCAGGCATAGGATTAATAGAGAAAAAGAGAAATGCTTTTGGGAAGTGCAATATTATGTCTTAAATAACAAGACTTTTGAAAATTATCCAGAAAGAACTTAGTAGGTCAGAGATGCGAGAGAGTAAACCACTTAAATACACAACATTAGTGATCTCCAGAGGTCTCTTCTAACTCTAATAATCCATGGATTAGTGAGAGACCAGATGAATAAATAAGAATATATTCACTAAACTCTTTTACCATCATAAGGTCAGAAAGATTTTTGTTCTGAATTAGTTTAGTTGCATTGAGAAAAAGGAACAAAATATAGAGTGGGAAGGGCAATAGAACACATATCAAAACTAGGCAAAGAAAAATAACCACGGAATCAGTATTATTTTGCATGCAAATCGATGACATAATATTTGTTACTCATATAAGCATCACTCGGCATAAAAATTAAATTCTATTCATTCTTTCATAGGCGTGTTGCTTTAATAATGCAATGAAAACATTTTTGTTTTTTGCTATTTTTAGAACAAGACTACAATGTTGAGGATGGATAGGAGCAAATTAATGTGCATTGGATTCTTAAGTGCCCTCATTAGGGGGAGAAAGATCTTCCCACCAGATCTCGACATACTATCACTAGATGGCAGTGATGTGCTACTCAGGTAGCTTGGTCTCATTGCCCTCAAAGGAGGACAATAGAGTCAGATGTATTCCTCCTTAGAAGAGGGAAGGTTGGAATTACTTTAAGATATCTATTAAGAGTGAAGGGATATAGAGGATCATAGCTCCTCATTTTTATAGATGAAGAAACAAAGGCCCAGAGATATTAAGTGATTTATCTAAGGTCACAAAGGTAGTAAGTGGGAAAACCAAGACCTGAACTCAAGTCCTTTAATTCCAGTGTCAATGCTCCTTCCATTTTTTCAATGCTGCCTTCTCAGGGGAAAGGAAGAAGTATAGAGAATGCTCTGATTCTTTACTCTAATTTTATGGCCAGTGATGGTAAATCTATAAGCTTACCCAGCATTGGTCTTGATCTCTTGCACATGAGAAGGTGAAGGTAAGTCTTCCTCTGCATTCTGAAGTCATGGATTATACCCAGTATTTTCATCTCCAGGTTAGATATGGCTCCCCCTGCAGTAAGGGGTACTAGATAAGAAAAGCCAGCACCTATTCAGCTCCCATCCACTTAACTAGAGGAAAGGAAAAACTGAACAAATTCTCAACCTGTTCAACTTCCCAATGATAGCCGTGATGAGTACCAATGACTTTGGTTAAGAGAAGCTGAAATGAAGATAACCGACCATTGATATTATCAAAATAATCTGCAGAATCAGAAATAGTTTTCCTGATTTTTAGCATCTTACCCACTGGATGAAACAATCTCTCTAAAAGAAGTACCATTCCTAAGTAGAAACAAAGCTTATTGGAGCAGGAGAAAAAGAGGGGGAAAGTACCATATTATATATCAAAAGGAATTGAGTTCTAATCTTGATTCCAATTTCTAGCTGTGTGATCTGGAGCAAATTATCAGATCATTTTATGTTACTATTTTCTCATTTTGAAAATGAGCACAATAAATATTGACTTCTACAATCTTAGATTTTACATTAGCACGGGCCTCAAAGACCATTTATTCTAATTCCACTATTTTACAGATTAGGAACAAAGATCTAGAAAAATTTTGACTGGCCCAAGGTCATACACGTGTGAGAGATTTGAGTTCATAACTAGGATTTCTTCTATTTTATATCTATTGTATATATGCATATATGTATGTATACATATATATGTACTATACGAAGAAACAGAAGGTGAATAAATTCTCAACCTGTTCAACTTCCCAAAGACAACAGTGATGAGTATCAATAAGCATCATTTAGAAAAGAGGAAATTAAGGGGATGAGCCATTGACATTCCCTAAATAATACATCAGAAATCATTTTCTATTATATGTCCTTAAGGCTACTATGAAAAGCTGAGGTATATCCCTAATGTGGTGGTCAGAGTTATCATAAAATCTTTGATAAATGAGCTACCCCAAAGGCCAATCATAGGATCTAAGGGGACGAGTAACAGAGAGAACATATAAGTTATTATTACATGAATTAGAAAGTGGTTCTTGAGTCAAACTTGATAGAATTAGATGGCAGTTAAGTTATTATTGTTGTTCAGTCATTTCAGAATGTTTGTGGCACCATTTGGGGTTTTCTTGGCAAAGATATTGGAGTGGTTTGCCATTTCCTTTTCTGGCTCATTTGACTAATAAAGGAACTGAAGTAAACAGGGTTAAGTGACTTGCTCAAAATCACACAATTACTGAGTTGTCTGAGGCTGGATTTGAACTCAGGATGATTAGTTTTCCTGATTTGAGGCCAAGAACTATCTACTACACCACCCAGCTGCTGGTTCCAAAGGATTGGCTATGATTCTATTAGCCTTTTAAACACCAAGTCTCTGAGTAGTAAGGCGAGGCCAGAGACAATTCAGATGAAAATGATCCTTGGCAGTAAAGAAGGGAGCCAGGAAGAGCTCAGCTCTTTCTTTGCCTTCTCCTTTATACCTCCACCAGAAATCAGTAGGGGAAGAAGGTTTATATTTTCTCACACAATCCTAGCAGCATGGTAATTTGAGGTGGATCTACTTGTCCAAAAAGGAGAGACTTTACCTAGCAGGGAGCAAATCAGTCATAAGTAGAATTAGAATTACTTGCTATTTTGGGGAGTGGAGATGGGTGGAAAAGAGGGAGAGAACATAGACTTCAAAATGTTAGAAAATGAATTCCGTAAATTATATTGACTTGGAAAAAATAAAAAAAAATAATAAAAAGAAAAAAAGTGGAGGTGGGAGATAGCATTTGTGGACCATGACCCTGACATCAAAGGAAAAACAAAACCTGATATGGGTTCCAAAAAGAGTTAACTCTGAATGTCTAAATCAGGTTTTAGAAAATAGCAAGTTCAGGGAGTTTAGCTGAGAGACTTGTGCAACGGAACCACAACATCCTTTTGTCATAAAAACTGAAAAGACATTAAGGCTCTAAAGTGCTGGAGAAATGACTTGCCTTGGTCATATAGGCTCCCTTTGTATGAACCTCTCTATTAGTATACTAGATACAACAATACTATGTGTATTTGTGGAAAATACATCTCACGTTTATAGGGGGAATGTTTTGTTACTATTCTTAAAGCATCATCTCTGTAAACGTCTGCTTTGAGCAAATTGTGTCTGCTAGCTGAATATTTAACTCTAACTATGGATTTTTCCAAGCTATACATTTAGGGTTGTGAAGTCACAAAATACCTCAAAGCTGGGGATAGCAGCTTCCTTGGGGACCTGAACTACAAATGTCAAGTTCGTGACTAGCTCTGGAGAAAATATTACATTAATGATTATTCCGCTTCCAGAAGAGGAATGAATGCTATTTCCACATCTCAAGTTCTTTCCAGTTACACAATTATCACCCTTAGTGTGGACCTTCTCACTCATCAAAATACTGATGACTACAGTAGCCTCCTAATGATCTCTCTGCCTCCAGTCTCAACCCTCTTTTAATGTTTTAAATACATACCTTCATCTTGGAATCAATACTATGTATTGGTTTCAAGGCAGAAGCATGGTAATGACTCAGCAATGGGGGTTAAGTGGCTTACCCAGAGTCATACAATTAGCAAATGTCTGAAGCCAGATTTGAAGGGACCTGCTCTCAGACCACTGAGACAATTAGCTTCCCCCTTACCTCTTGAATTTGTTTCTCACATAGCTCCACTGCATTTTAAGCTCATTGAGTCCAGGGGCTATCTTTTGCCTTTTTGGAGCCCCCAGGGTATATAGCAGGCTTTCAATAAATATTGGTTGAATGACTGACATAGCTGCCAAATTGATATTCCTGGAGAACAGATCTGGCTGTATCATTATTCTACTTAAATGTCTTCTAGAATCAAATGTGAACTCCTTAAACTTATCATTTTAAGTTCTTCACAACCTAGTTTTTTGGTTGCTGGAAGAGGATCACTTATCAAACTGGTCATCTCCCTTTTCAGCTGTATTCCTTCCCTTGTATTGGGAATATAGGTTAGTCAAATTACTCATTATTTCTCACATGACATTTTTCTTCTTAAAAATTTGTTTGTTTGTTATATTAAAATTCCCAGGTATGGCCTTCACTCCCTTCCCTTCTCACACTAGATAAAGCATAATTTGACAAAAAGATATATGTATATATAAAATTAAGCCTTGCTTGTTTCTATATATAATTTCTTTTTCTGGAGGTAGACATACATGAGTTATTCTTCAAACAATATTTCTCTTGCTGTATATAATGTTCTCTTGGTTCTGCTCACTTTGCTTTTCATAATTTTTGTAATTCTCTTAATGTGTTTTTTTTTACAAAATTAACCTTCTTATCATTTCTTATGATACTGGAGTATGCCATCACAATCATATGACACAATGACATTTTTATGCCTTTTTACTGACTGCCATCTACATGAAATGGGCTCCTTTCCCTCTCTCTCAAATTCTGATGTCCTTTAGAGTTCAATCACTTTCTTATATGAGGTATTTTCTGATGCCCCCCAGCTTCTAAGGTTTCCCCACAAAGGCATTCATCATCAATTCTCTGAAGTCATGAGTGATCACTACAAAAGGCTACATTTGAAGCCTTTTAGAATTGGTCTTTTTAACATTGAGGTTATTATGCAAATCAATCTCTTGTTTCTGATCATTTTGTAATGCATCAATTTCATATCAGTCCTCCCAGGTTTCTCTAGATCTGCTCATCTATTATTTCTGGAATCTCATTTATTTAATTACATGTAATTATAAAATTCATCAGTTATATTTCATTATATTCACATACCACATCAGAGTAATATCCAGCAGAAACTACAACACAACCAAATCAAGATACCTCGAAGGGAGGATGTTAAATAGATATTTTAATGTAACGAACAAATAAATTTTAAAAGAAAGATGAAAAAAGAAAAATCCTAGTAATTTGTAGGAATTGAATATTTTCTCCAAAAACTCTTTTTTTACTGGAAATGGAAATTTCCAGCATGCCCCTCTGAAGTGATAGGTTGATTTATATCTGTATGATATGGCATCCTTGAGGCTCAGCCTTTGAACTAGGCAACCACATCAGTTTAAGAGATCGCTCCCTGGGGCAGTGTAATTCATATCACTCTGACACACTGGGAAGGTGACATTTATTCTGGACGGTGGCAGATGTGTGCACAATAGCCCTTCAAAGGGGGAAATCAAAGTTGAGCACTGAGAATGGCCAAGGAAGGAGGCTACTTTTCCACTGTGCAAATAAAGTGCTTCCATGACAGATAAAAGACCAAAATTGCTGGGGGATGGCCCAAGTTGCTAAGAGATTTCATTGACAGTTTAATGGTGGAAGGGAAGACCTTGAATCCCATTTGGGATGATGACATATATGTCAACTATAAATGTTTGAAGGGAAGAGAGACTATAAAAGGGAAAAGCAAAAGAAATTACACCAAGTTTAATTCTTCCCTCCACTTTATCACCTTCAAATCCACATCATTTATACATGACTTTTCCCTTTAGCAGCTTTTCCATGAGGTAGCTCAAACTTTGATTTTTCTTTCATAGATTAGTCTGCTAGAGCACATTCTTTTAACAGATGTTCAAATGCTATTTTATGTTCTGTTTTGTTTTTTTGGGTGCTCAAACAGGATCAATTAGCGAGCTGGCAAATTGTGACACAATGAAAACTAGTTGGTGCTTGAGGTGCTTTTCATGTTGACTTTGTTTTTAGGGGTAATATTTATGGTTGCATTTTGAGTTATCTTTTGATTGTCACTATGTTCTAATTTCATCCTACCAATGGGAAAGAATACTGAAAAAGTCCTCATTGCAGTGCAAAGCTATTCATTAAACCCCAAAGATGATACAACAGAAGGTATTAGAATTTCAAGATGCTCAGTCTTTGAATTTACTGCTTCAAGAAACATCACTTCAAAAGTAAGTAATGACCCCTTCACCTATTATACTGATCCAGCTAAAGTAAAAGATTACTTCCCTAAAGGCCTAAAAGCCATTTGTAAATAAGATCAAATTTAAAAGGGAGCTACTATTTTTTAAGCTTGTTGGACCCTATCGCTAGCTGTCTCCTCTCTCTACTATTTAGTCATTGCTTATATATGTCAGGATGCTAGCTCCAGATTTATGAATTTGTTTGTAGCTTAATAGAAATAATGTGTAGAGTCTAGAATGACATTCACAAGCTGTCTACTTTCACTGATATTCATAATATTAGTCATTTTTCTTTAGAATCATAAGATCACAGATCTTAAAGTAGGAGAGGGAAAGTAACTTGACAGCTCTCACACTGGTAGTAATTGGGAGAGGTGGGATTTGAACCCAGGCCCTCTGACTCCAAATCTATTCCAATTTCCATGACACTACACTTCTTTTCCCACATCTCATAATATATAAGAACTGTTATATGTTAAATTTTACTAAAATTGGGGGCAGCTGGGTAGCTCAGTGGATTGAGAGCCAGGCCTAGAGATGGGAGTTCCTAGGTTCAAATCTGGCCTCAGACACTTCCCAGCTGTGTGACCCTGGGCAAGTCACTTGACCCCCATTGCCTAAAAAAATAAAAAATAAAAAAAATTTTACTAAAACTAAACCTTACTAGTATTTAATACCTTAATTTGAAATTATTATTTTTAATTATTATTCCAAATGCTTATAAATTCAAACAAAACAATTTCCATTTATAAGGAAAAAGACATTACACAAACGAAACCACAAATTTCCTATACATTTAACTTACTTTTCTTCCTATTTACATAATAGATCCCATGTACAAGATTCCCATTCTCCCCATCCTCCCCTCACTGCATGGGATATCATCATGGAAGACCACATGTTTAAGTCATTCATGTTTTATCCTCTTTACTTTGAGGAGGGGGCATTCTCAGTTTATTCCTACAGTTAACTTCTGCGGCTGTGTGTGATGTTCTCTTGGTTCAATTCATTTCACTGTTTATTATTTCCTATAGTTCTTTCCAGTTTAAAAAAAATCAGCATGTTTATCATTTCTTATGGCATAGTAGTATTCCATCACAATCATGTTCAGCCATTTCCCAACTGATTGGCATCCCCTCATTTCCAATTCTTTGCCACCACAAAGAGAGCTGCTAAAAATATTTTGGAACATAATGGGTTCTTTTCCTCTTTCCCCTTCATTTGAAACTTTGAGGAAAAAAAGCTACAATTAAGAAGTGACATGTATAATGCTTGAGAGTTACAAAACCGTTCATAGTCACCATCTTTTTGGATCTTCAAGACAATCTTATGGGGTGGTAGGTAGTAGAAGTAGCTATTCCCATTTTACAGAGGAGAAAATTGAGTTTCAGAGGATATGATTTACCCAAGGTCCGAAGTTTTAGTAAACAACACACTCAGTTTAAGTAAGTTAATTTCTAAGCCTCCACATTCCAATTTTACAGATAAGGAAACTAAAGACAAGAGATTAAATAACTTACCCAAAAATGACACAGCCAATAAGTAGCCAAGACAGGGCACAAAGTCCCTGCCTTCTAATTACAAATCTGAGGCTCTCTTCTCTCTTAGAGATCAAAGAATCTTACCATTCAGGCTCTCTGAACCTTTGGGAATTTTAACCCATAAGACAAGTTGCTTGAAAAAAATACATTTTATTATTAATTAACAGTTTTCTGTAATTTATATGGAATATATATATAAATTCTATAAATGAATCAATATAGGTGTATATTGGCATGTCAGCAGGTATATATATGTGTATATGTGTAATGTCTAGAGTAATAATATTTTCATAGTCAATGAGTCTAAATCTAGGTGGTACCTTTGACTCACTCTCACTCATCCCTCATATCTGCTTAGTTATTAATTTCTATTATTTCTATCTTTATAACAGTTCTGGCATATACACTCTTCTCTCTTCTGACACTACAGTCATCCTGGTATAATCCCTCATCACTTCAAACCTGGACTCTTGCAAGAATGTCCTGACTGAGGAGCAGTTGGGGGGCTCAGTGGATTAAGAGCCAGACCTAGAGATTATAGGACCTGGGTTCAAATCTGGCCACAGATACTCCCTACCTGTGTGACCCTGGGCAAGTCACTTAACCCCTATTGCTTAGTCCTTACCGTTCTTCTGTCTTGGAACTAATACACAATATTGATTCAGAAATGGAAGGTAAGGGTTAAAAGAAAAAAAGCCTCCTGACTGGCCTCCCTGCCTGGCATCTCTCCTCTCTCTAGTATTTCCTCCACTAAGTTGGTAAACTGATCTTCCTCAAATGCAAGTTTGACCGTACAACTCCCATAGTCAATAAATTCCAATGTTTCCCTTTTATCTCCAGGATCTAATATAAAATCCTGTTTCCCTTTTAAAGCCATTTATAACCTAGTTCCTTCTTACCTCTCCAGTTCTCTTATACCTTATACCCTTCCTTTTATTCTGTGATCTGATGCTTCATAAATGCTGGCTGACTGACTATAAATATATAGAGAATATGCATAATTTGTATTGCATACATTATATACAAATTTGTATGCTACTCGTATACATAACTGTATTTATATTACCTTGATACAATATATACATATGTATAAATGAATAAGTGATTAATAAATGTTATTAATTAATCAGTGCAATCAATAAAGTATTTTTAAACCCTCATCTTCTATCTTAGAATCAGTACTATGTATTGGTTCTAAGGCAGAAGAGCAATAAGGGCTAGGAATGGGGGCTAAGTGACTTGCCCAGGGTCACACAGCAAGGTCAGATCTGAAGCCAGATCCTCCCATCTCTAGGTCTGGCTCTGAATCCATTGAGCTACCCTTGAACAAAGTGTTTTAAGTACTTTGTGCTTGAAAATGGGGATAAAGACAAAAATGAAAATTTCTGCCTAGGTGGCCTTCATGTTTATAGGAGGAAACAATGTATTTAGAAATTTTGTTTAATCATTTCAATTGTTTCCAACATTCCATGAACCCATTTGAAGTTTTCTTGGTAAAGATACTGGAATGGTTTGCTATTTCCTTTTTCAGCTTATTTGACAGATGAGGGAGCTGAGGCAAACTGGGCTATGTGACTTGCCCAGGGTCACAGAGCTAGTAAGGATTTGGGCCTAGATTTGAACTTGGGTCTTTCTGATTCCAGACCCAATTCTTTATCTACTGTACCACCTAGCTGCCTCTCTCTCTCTCTCTCTCTCTCTCTCTCTCTAAATCTATACATAAAATAAATTCAAGATCATTTTGGTAGTGAAATCCTGTCAGCTATGGGGTTCTGGAAGTCCTTTTTAGATGAAGTGAGTGGGAAAAAAAGGGAATTGTATGAGAAGGAGGTAAGCTATGGAAAACCATAGAGAAAGGAGATGAAATGTCTTATAGGAGACTACTTTGATTGGACTATCAAGTAAATAACAAGTAAACAAAAAACAAATAACAAAAAAACCAAATAAACAAACAAATAAAACATTTTTGGCAAGGTAAAGAAATTGATATTGAAGACAGAGAACTGGTCAAACCCAAGAACTGATACAGTTAGAAGATTAGAAGTGACTTGGAATAATAGGCCAAATCGAAATTTGAAGATGCTTAGCTCAATCACTTAAATTTCCCTTTCCACATCTGAAGGGCATTAGCAACATTCCTTCTAGGAAGCCAAGGGGAGAAAGACTCCCTCGAACACCACCACCCCTTCCCCAAGGTTCTACAGGACATCTGGTATTCTACCAGGGGGGAAATAAATTATCTTTACCTCTATTATATCTTGTGGCCAGAAGAATGGATGCGATGCACATTTTTGTACTTAGTTGGAGGCCAAAGAGCCTACTTCAGAAGAATTTGTGGGGAGGAAGTTTTCTGCCACTAAATCCAACCATTTGCTTTGAAGATTGTCATCATCATCCAAAATTAAGGGAAAGTGTCTATTTGATATGTCTGGATGGATGGACTGTGCAGGGATTTATATTACTAAATTGTATCCGACTGGCATAAATCCAGGGAAGGATGCACTCCTCATCTTCAATGAAAGGACATCTCCATGTAGGATAGCTTTTTCTAGATTTATTTTAACACACTCACCTGCCTTTAGGTAAGGGAGGAGAGAAAGGGTTGAACACAGGTAGGAAAAGGAGAGGTTAGAAAGAGATTTCAGTAGAAGTGGGCATAAGAGGTACCTTTCATAGTGTTCCTACAATAAAATATTTTCTACTGAACGCATCAAACATCATATTTTAAATTAAAAGATAAGGGTATGGGCTTGGATATACAATATCAATAGAATTAGTATAGGCATGAACAGGGTCAATAATTTTCCAAAGACCTCAAAATTTTCAGCAGATTCAGAACCAAAAATTTTCAATATTTGTCATGGTGTTTCTTATAATTTAAATTCAAATCAACAAATGTACTCAGCACTTAAATGCAAAACACTGGGTTGCATACAAGAAAAAAACAAAGAAAAATAAACCAGGAGTTTATTCTGATTTGGGGGAGTTTACAATCTAATTTGGGGGGAAAATGAAGTGTTAAATAAACATAATTCACAAAAATAAGAATAAGTATATAGAAGAATTGCTCAAAAAGTACTATGAGAGACCCAAAGAGGGAGATATTACCAAGAAGAAAAATGGAAGATGAAATAAAGACATAGTAAATATTATAACTACTCTGAATATCGTTAATGACAATTAAGAAGGTGAAAATGATCAGTGCTATATACTGCAATTACTTGTGATGGTTGTGAAAGTAAAACCCCCAAACTTCAGTTTTTTGAATAATTATACCAGTTTTACTTTATATATATTTCTTGTGTATTATATATGTGTACATATATATTTATTGATGAACAATTGGTAGGAACTGAAAGATATAACTAAAGAATTTGTGCACATGGTTCATTGTCTTTTCAACCTGAATCTATAGGACTCTCCTTTGTTCTCCTTCCACATAATGATATGAGAAATGCTGAATATTATTTTAAAATATATTACTAAGGCAGGGCTTTTAAAAAAAAGATATTGACTACTCAATTACTTAAATCATTCCCTTCCCCCCAAATAAACAGTTAAGTGCTGGGTGTTGAGGATGGGAGTGGGGCAGGTGTCTGCATTTCTGTTAAATGAGGGTCTGGGGTCAAAGTGACCCCTGACATAAGCCTCTTTTCTTGACACTACAAATTGAGCAGGATCCTGCTAATAACCCTTTGGACAAAGCTTCAGGATCTGTTACTATTCCTTTCAGAGGAATTATGGATCTTATATCCTTTGCCTGGCAATTAGTGAAATTCTTATAGTGTGAAGACACACAGACAATGCTAATTCTTCATAGCTGAATGTAATGTGTATCAATTTTATTTACCCTTTTAAAAAACTGTCAATTAATAATTGAAAAGTGTTAAAACAGGATCACTAATTAGGATATGATTCCAGATATTTTATATACAAGTTGTTAATCTTCACTCTAGGAAATGTAGTTTGTTTTCAGTGGCCAATTTAAAAAAAATCTAGTAGTACTTAGGAATGGGCAGCCATAAGCTATTTTCTGACCTACGTTCACATAATTATCTTTAACTTGAATGAATGGATGGGATTCTTGCCAGAGACACATTTCAGCACTTCAGAGAAAGAGAGAAATCTGAACTAATTAACATGTGGCAAGCAACACTGACAGCTTACACTGGGACTTAAACACAGCCCTAATGAAGAAAATGTTCTCAAGGACGGTGTATTATTGATTAAGAATCAGCATTTTCTAATGGGAGACCTATTAGTGAAAGCCCAAGGTAAATGAATATTTAACTAGTTTATTTCAAAGTGGGATAACAATTTTATCTTTTAGCCATCAACTTGTTGCTTAATAGCGTGCCATCATCTGAAGGCAAAGCTAAGGTGGTTATTTTAAGTCAACCTCATGCTTTCCTACCTTCCACCTTTGTAAAGTTCAGTTGATTACAACTGTTTGATTTCAATAGTTTTGAGTGAGAGGTACCTTCATGGATCATCCCTCCCTAAGAAATGTGCACTATACGGCACCATATTCTTGTCTTCCTTTTCTGATTTTCCTTAATTTTCAAAACATGTAAGTAACGTTAGGTTAAAATTTGAAGATTAGCATTTCAGTGTTATCTTATTCCAGAGAGGGAGCACAAGTTCTCTGTATTAACTAGTGTGAAATAAGAAGCTAAAACACACA
This sequence comes from Gracilinanus agilis, assembly GCF_016433145.1. Lineage (NCBI taxonomy): Eukaryota > Metazoa > Chordata > Mammalia > Didelphimorphia > Didelphidae > Gracilinanus > Gracilinanus agilis. The sequence continues at coordinate 409,160,209 of NC_058133.1, read as the reverse complement.
CACGTGCACACACACACACACACACACACACACACACACACACACACACACGCTCCCCTGTTTTTCAGAAGCTATGAGGGTTTGGATCCTTCATGGAATCTGTCAATCAACATTTTTAAAAACCTTACCTTTTGCCTTAGACTTGATATTAAATAGCTGTTTTAAGGCGGATGAACAAGTAAGGGCTAGGCAATTGGGGTTAAATGATTTGCTCAGTGTCATACCGTTAGGGAATATCTGAGGTCAGATTTGAACTTGTGGCCCCAGGCTTGGCTCTTTATCCAGCTGACCCTTTAAACAACACTTATTAAGCACATACATACTAAGTGTGCTTATTACATTGCGCTAAGCACTAGAAATACAAAAAGATAAAAGACAGCCTCTGCTTTTAAGGCACTTATGATCTAATGGGGGAAGCTTGCATTTTTTAGTTACAGTGCTGAGAGGACAATTAAAGAAATTGGACATTGGCAGTGTTCGTTCACAGATCTTATGTTCCTTCTGTGTGATGTCAACTACCACGAATATAGTTGTGCACTGGGTGTGACATGTTATGAGGAAATTAGGATTTTAAAGTAAGGTAGCAGTCCGAACTTTCATGCAAGTCCTGAAGCTTCCAAGTATGGAACAGTGGTTAAGAGAAGGGTGCTTTTCCTGAGTGACTAATGGCAGTTTAGGTTGCTTAGCTTAACTGTTTGAGGGAAGAGCTAGGAAAAGTGGATTGTCTCCAGCAAGAAACCATCTGTCCGGTGAGGAAGCTCAGGTTGAGCACTGAATTTAGTTCTGTATGGTGGACATGCAAACTAGTTCATCTCCCTGACTTCATTAGCCTTTGGATTTAATTGCTGTGATACCTGAGGTCCTGGGGAGCTGAGAACATTGGTGGAGCTGAAGAGGACTCATCAGTGAGAAATCCTTTACCCCTTCTGACCAGCCAGCCAGGCTCCTCCTGACAGCCTGGGTTAGTGTTAGAACAGAGTGTCCCATCTACCAGCCCCTTGAGTTCATCCATAGCTGATTAGATCTAGTGTGACCTTTTCCCTTATCACCTACCCCTTAAACTTATCATTAAACTGTTTCCCATATACTTCCTGAGTTTCCTCTACTCCAACAAGAGCCCACATTGATTTACCTTTCCAAATCTGCTTTTTCTGGCTAGTGTGGTGGACCATTAAAATGTCAACTGACAGCTACCCAACTTGTGTGTTTACTCTGCCACTCCCCATTCTCCACATCCCTTGTGTGGGTTTCCAGTGTATCTAGTTAGTACTGTTTCTTGTGGGGTTGTGGATGTGGTCCTTGTGTTTTGGCACCCTCAATTGGCACTTGTTAAGTCCCCTTTGCCTATTTCAGACATCACCTGTAGGGAAGCTTGTGCATTATTCTAGGAAATATAGTCCCTCAATGACATCCCCAGGAGGAACACACCATCTATAACTCTTATTTATTTAGCCTATGTCCTCTCATTCACAGATATAATGACAACCTGGAAGCCTGATGGATCTGGGATATGAATACAAGAGAGCCTGGACTGAAATGTCTATCCTTGGAGCAACATTACCAGACTATCACTATCTGGACTACTTCAACTGTCTGCCTCATGGGTCTTCCCACTTCAGTCTGTCCTCCACTCAACTGCCAAAGTGCTCTTCTTAAAACATAGATCTGACCCTGTCAACCTTGTACTCAATAAATTTCACGGGCTCCCTATTAGTTCTAGATTGCCACTAGATCCGGCGACATTGATCTTCTTGATATTCCTCTCACATGCTATTCAGTCACTAAACTCCATGTCTCTTCACTGTCTGTCTCCCATTCCTGGAATGCTTTCCCTCCTCACTGATGACTCCTAGTTTTCTTGACTTCCTTCAAGACTCAACTCTAATCCTACTTCTCATAAGAGGGTTTTTGGGCTCTCCCCTAATCCTTTCCCCAATGCCTTCCCTGTGAGAATTTATACACTTTATTATTATTATTATTACTATTACTATTATTATTATACAATTTTTAAAAATATTTATTTTTAAGTATTTTTCCAAGGTTACATGATTCATGTTCTCTCTCTCCCTGTCCCCTCCCAGAGCTGACAAACAATTCCACTGGGTTATACATGTATTATCACTCAATACCTATTTCCATATTATTCATTTTTGTAATAGAGTCGTCTTTTAAAAACCAAACCCCCAAATTCTATACCCATATAAAAAGTTAAGAATCATGTGTTTTCCTTCTGCATTTCTACTCCCACAGTTCTTTTTCTCAATGTGGATAGCATTCTTTTTTGTAAGTCCCTCAGAGTTGTCCTGAATCATTACACTGCTTTTAGTAGCAAAGAGTATAGGTCTTATGTGTACATAGTTGTTTATGTGTTGTCTCCCCCATTGGAATGGGAGTCCCTGCAGGGTAGGACCTACCTATTTTCTTTTCTTTCTTTCTTTTTTTTTGTATCACCAATATTTAGCACAGTTCCTGGAAATAATAAGTACAATAAATGCTTATTGATTTAGTGAGCGAAATATTTAGCCTCTCAACAAAATTAGGGGGAAAGCCCAAGCTTTCCTTAATTTTCAAGATAATAGCAAGAAGTTGCTTTATTCTTTAGTGCTGGTTAATTTAGTCATGAGAGAACAAGATTAGGTGAGCAATATGTTCTCTATTACATATATCTCAAAATAGCTTGCACATCACAGTTAAAGCACAACATAGTTAAAGCACGGTGGTAGAATTTAGTGAGTAAATAGCACAGCTTCTGACCTCCAATGAGAGGTGACTGCTCCTTGGGAACACCTAATCCAGTATCTGTCATCAACTGCATAATTTATAAGCATTTTATCATTTTCAAAAATTGATTATCCCCCAACTGCCAAACCACAGTTTGTTTGTTTAATTGCTTTTAAAGCCTTTTCCAGTCCACAATGTGTAAGGGTTTCATAAATCATCCATAGGAAGGTTATGTGTCTTCAATGCCTTAAATGAACACATAATAAATTGCTCAAATAAGACAGAATAATAAAACCCAAATTAAGCAAAGCAATTCTTACTAACCGCTTCAAGCATAGCAACCCAAGAAGATGCATAGCAACAGAAATAAATGTCTTATTCAGGGTCTGAAAGCTTCTTCATGCTTAGAATCCACATCAACACTTAAAGGAATGAGCTGCGAATGCTAACCCTTTGCTCTGAGAGCTTAGTTAACATTATGAAGGAGTGTTGCTGTCTCTGGCTAGACTGTATGATTTCCAGGGAGGAAGGGACTACTTTTCCCTCTTACGTTAGTCTTTAAATAGTGTGGGTGTGCATACACACATACATATATGAATGCATGTATGTATATATATCTTTTGAAATTTCATTCTATAGTGTTGAATATTTTGTATTTTTGATATTATTAGTCTTAATAAGGGTTAATAAAATGATTCATTGTTGTTATTATTGTCATGCTAATGGGTCAAAGTAGTAGAAAACATGTTTTTCATAGATTACTGCATTTTTTCTGTATAATTATTTTAATTTTATTTTTTAAACCCTTACCTTTTGTCATAGAATCAATACTTTGTTGGTTCCATTGGTTCCAAGACAGTAGAATGGTAAGGGCTAGGCAATGAGGGTTAAGTGACTTTACCAGGGTCACAGAGCTAGGAAGTGTCTGAGGTCAGATTTGAAACCAGGATCTCCTATCTCTGGGCATGGCTCTCAGTCTCCCAATCCCAATATAATTGTTTTTAAAAGGTCAGGGAAGAACAAGGGAAAAGTTCTGGTGAAGTGGAGGACAATCTCTACTGAAGATTAGGAAACGAATTCTAATAATGGTTTTTTGTCATTAATTAACTTTATAATCTTGAGTCAGTAACAATAGTTTCATGAGAGACAAGTTCCTTGTATGAAAAATTAGGGAACTGGAAAAGAGGACCTTTAAAGTATACAACTCTGATCCTAATTCCTACATTTCAAAACTGTGAATCTATGTTATTTTATCTCATTGCATCCATTATAGAAAATCCCCTGTTACAGTGTTTACAGATAACATCTAGAGAGCAAAACAGGTGTTAATTCCTGGGCTTCGGTTTCCCTCAAAGCAGTTTATGTGTCATATTGGTTAATTTTGGTGGAAAGGTTGCCTTTTTATAAAACAACTATTTTCTTCTTAAGAGTGGATTGTAACCATTTTAATCTTATCCAAATCCCATTTTTAAAAATATTTCTTTAATATCTCTTCAATATCTGCTCTTATGGCTCTTTTATAATGATAAATCCTAAACTCCCATCTCTAGTCCAAAGCTTTCTCTTGAGTTGTTATCATAGTAAAAACTATCAGATATGTCCAGAGTGATATCACTAGCACATTAAATTTCATATATCTATCTCTGAAATCAAGCTCTTTCCTTCCTCCAAATTCTTACCTTTTATCCTAACTTTTCTGTCTTTGTCAGCATCATTTTCCAAATCACTGGAAATATAGAAGTTATTTTTTTGTCCCATCCCTTTTCTACATACCTCTAAATCAGTCACGTTCCATAGCCTATCAATATTTCCCGGAAATATCTCCAATATCTGGATCTTTCTTAAACCATCCTTTCTTTCACCAAATTTATTCATAATCCATGCTCACATTATCAAAAATAGCCTCCTGGATGACATTTCTGACATCCAGACACTGCTTTTGCTAATCTATTTTATTATATTGCCAAATTAGTCTTCCCTAAATACCACAAATCTAATTCAGACATCCCACTGACTCAAATACTGAGTCATATTCATTCATATCTGTGTATCTTTTTTCATGTTATTTCTGTTATTTAGAATACTGTTGAAAGAACTCTGAATGTAACGTTATTTGAAATCCGTAGGTTTAAATCTGCCTTCAATGCTTCCTAAGCATGTGATCATGAGTCACTTAACATATGTCAAATTCCTCATACAAATGATGAGAACCATAATACATTTAATACTTATGCCACAAGATTTGCCACATATAATGACCCCTTATGAGGATCCATGAGGTAATATGACAAGTGCTTTGCAAAACTAAAATTGTTAAACAAAAATAAAATGATAAAAGTAGTTAGTACTTATTTTATTATATTTTTATTTCATTACATATTTCTCAATTATATAAAATATTTTAACATTCATTTTTAAAAATTTTAAGCTCCAAATAGATACACCCCTTCTGCTTCCCCATCCAATGAGAAGGCAAGATATCCATTATACATATGAAATCATGCAAAATATATTTCCATATTAGTCCTGTTGCAAAACACACACAAATGAAAGAAAAATAAGGGATGTAAAAAGAGAATATTTTAATCTGCATCTAGAGTTCATCAATTCTCTCTCTGGAAGTGGATAGCATTTTTTTTTATCATGGGTTCTTTGGAATGACCTTAGATCATTGTCTTGATCAAAATAGCTAAATCTTTCACCATTAATCATTGTTGCCACATTATTATTACTATGCACAATGTTCTCCTGGTTCTGCTCACTTCATTTTGTATCAGTTCATATAAGCTTTCTCAGGTTTTTCTGAAACCATCTTGTTGATAATTTCTTAGAGCACAATAGTATTCCATCACTATTATAAAACACAACTTGTTCAGCTACTCCCCAAATGATGGGCATTGCTTCAATTTCCAATTCTTTACCACAATAAAAAGAGTTGAATAGCTAGTACTAAAATAGCACTTTAATATTTGCAAAACATTTTATTAATACTACTCTTTTCATTTTACAGTTGAGGAAACTGAGGCAGAATTGATTAAGTTATTTGACCAGAGTCACAGAGCTACTAAATGGGTGAGATTGGTCCTTTTTTTTGTATTAAGTATTTTTCCATGGCTGCATGATTCATGTTCTTTCTCTTCCCTTTTCCCTTCACCCTCCCATAGCTGACAAACAATTCTACTGGGTTATACATGTATTAACACTCAATACCTGTTTCCATATTATTTGTTTTTGTAATAGAGTAATCTTTTAAAAACCAAAACTCACATCCAATACCCATATAAACAAGTGATACGTCAAATGTTTTCCTTCTGCATTTCCACTCCCACAGTTCTTTCTCTCAATGTGGATAGTATTCTTTCTCGTAAGTCCTTCTGGATTGTCCTGGATCATTGAATTGCTATTAGTAGCAAAGTTGATTACATATTGTCAGCCCATGATGTTTCAGTTTCTGTGTAAAATGTTCTGGTTCTGTTCTTTTTAGTCTGCATCAGTTCGTGGAGGTCTTTTCAGCTAATATGGAAATCAGGCAGTTTATCATTCCTTATTGCACAATAGTATTGCATCTCCATCATATATTACAATTTGTTCAGTCATTCCCCAATTAAGGGACACCTCGTCATTTTCCAATTTTTTTTGCCACCACAAAGAGTGCAACTATGAATATTTTTGTACAAATATTTTTTCTTATTATCTCTTTGGGATACAAACTTTGTAGTGGTATTGCTGGAAGCCCTTTGGCATAATTTCAAATTTCCTTCCAGAATGGTTGGGTCAATTCACAACTCCACTAACAATGCATTAGTGTCCCAATTTTGCCACATCCCTTTCAACATTTATTATTTTCCTTTACTGTCATATTGGCCAATCTGCTAGGTCTATTTTTGAACTCAGATCTCCCTGGTTCTAGGTCCAACACTCCATCTAATTCATTACTTACCTATCTCTATATAAATTTAGCTTTTTTTGTTTTCTGTAATCACAGGATTAAATGTTCCAATGAGGGTTATCTATCTAGTCCTTACCATCTTATTGACAAGTAGATTATAAAGTCCGAGAGGGCAGGAGACATCTAATACTTGTTTCTATATTCATAATATCTAACACAATTATAACTTCATAGTCTGCATGAGGAATACTTGTTGCTAGATTAATTTGTTGAAAGTTAGAGGATGACTGGAAAAGTGATGACTCTTAAAAAGAGATTTGGAATTAAATTCCATTACATAAAAGCTTCTCAAACCTTTTCTAAACTGCCAAATCAGACATGTTAAAGCTTCTCTTAAAAGAATATTGTGTCTTGACTTCAAATTTAGTATAATTCTGAGTGTTTTGAGTTACCAAAACTTGAAAAATTAATATGAGTAGTAACAGAGGAAATAGAGAAGTTTATTGGAGTCAATTATTACTTATTTTATAGACTTTAGCATAGTACCATATGCAATCAGATATTTTAATATTTTTAGTTGATAATGAATTAAAAACTAATCTTTTATGTACCATAAAGGAATGTTAAGTGTACAAATCTCTCCTGTACTGCCTTGTTGTGGTGGAAGGACTTGTGTCACTTAATGAAACTATGAGCTATAATGTGCAGGGTTACCCAAGACAGACAGGTCATAGTGGAGAATTCTAACAAAAGGTGATCTACTGAAGAAGGAAATGGAAAATGACTCCATTATCTGCCAAGAAAGTCCCAAAGGCAATATTAAAATAGTAAAATATAGGACACTGAAAGATGAGACCATCAGGTCAGAAGGTGTTCTAACACATTACTGGGGAAGAATGGAGAACAACAAGAAGTAGCTACAGGAAAAATGAAGAGATTGGGCCAAAGTCAAAAGGAACATCAGCCGCAAATGAGTCTGGTAACAAAAGGAAAATCCAGCATTGAAAAGATCAATATTTCATAGGATCCTGGAATAGGAGATCTATGAACCAAGGTAATCTGGATATGGTCAAATAGGAAATGGAAAGTTTAAACATTGGGTAGAAGTGAATTTAAATGGATATGAATGGGTGAATTTAATTCAGTTGATCATTGCATAAACTACAATGTGCAAGAATACCTTAGAAGAAATGGAGTGGCCCTAACTGTCAATAAAAGAGTGAGAAAAGCAGTAATGAATAAAAACTCAGATTTGTGATGATACCTGACAAGCAACTTAAATACTGAAGTTCCATTGCTAAAGGAAAGCAGGAACTAGCCTTTGAAGGAACTGTCAGCTTATTCCTTAATAAACTTGTCATGCTCTGCCAAAGGTGATAAAGGTGAAATTAATTACAATTTGACTAGGAAGAAAGAACTATATATAACATAAGGATAATGTTTCTAAGTTTATGCATTTTGGATCTCTATTCTTTTTATTACTTCTTAATTAGATTTTGGGAAGTAGTTATAATCACTTTTATCTTTGACCAGAAGTCTGGATAGTCAGTGATTTAATATTCAGTGCTACAACATCTATGTTAATTTGATGACTTTTTAAAATTGTGGCCTTAAAGTTTACATAAGTTTAATATCAGTTCTTTCATGAATGTACAAAGGTTCATCTTCTAAAAGCCTACTCTTAAAACAAAGGACATACAGAAGAAGTTATTATTAACATGTTGAATTTCTTACAATAGTTCTTCTACTCACCTTTAATAACTACATTTTGTGGGAAATATCAGTTAGAGAGCATTATAAGATGTAAAATAGATAATTTTGATTATATTAAATTATAAAGGTTTTAAACGCACAAAACGAATGCAACCAAGAATAGAAGAAAAGCAGAAACCCTTTGGAAAATTTTCTCTGATAAAGTTCTCATTTCTCAAATATATAGAGGCTGAGTCAAATTTATGAGAATACAAGTCATTCTCTAATTGATAAATGGTCAGAGGATACAAATACATGGTTTTCAGACAAAGAAAACTTTATAGTCATGAAAATGCTCTGATTCATTATTGATTAGAGAAATGCTCATTTAAAAAAAAATCTAAGGTATGACTACACACCCATCAAATTGGGAATATAACAGAAAAGGAAAGTGATAAATGTTAGAGAGGATGTGGGAAAATTGGGACACTAATACACTGCTGATGGAGTGGTAACTTGATTCAACAACTCTGGTGAGCAATTGGGAACTATGCCCAAATAGCTATAAAATTGTCCATACCCTTTGATCCAACCATACCAGTGCTAGGTCTATAATCCAAAGAGATTTTTTTAAAAGGGAAAAATATAGCAGCTCTTTTTGTGGTGGCAAAGAATTGGAATTTGAGGAGGTTGCCATCAATTAGGAAATGGCTGAACAAGTTGTGATGGAAAAATACTACTGTGATATAAGAAATGACCAGGAAGATTTCAGAGAAACCAGAAAAGTCTTATGTGAACTGATGCAGAGTGAAGCAAGAAGAACCAGGAGAACAGTGCATACAGTAAAAGCAATGATGATGAACATCTGTGAATGATTTATTTTTAGCAATTTTACTGTTCTCAGCAATACAACAATCAAAGTCAGTCTCAAAGAATTCATACTGAAAAAGTTCTTTGCCACCAGACAAAGAACTGAAGAAATCTGAATGCAGATTGAAGTCTACTGTATTTCACTTTATTTCTTCATTATTTTTGTTCAAGTTTTCTTCTACAAAATGACTAGTATGGGAATGATTTATTTGGTTGGATATGTATAACCTATATCAGATTGCTTACCATCACATGGAGGAGTGGGAAGAGTGAGGGAGAAAATTTTGAACACAAAATTTTTAAAATAAATGTTAAAATGTTTTTATATGTAATTGGGTAAAAAAATAAAACACTTTAAAAAGGAATTTGGTTAGCATCAAGTGGATTAATCATATTTTAATTATTTATGCTATTAATATGGTCTATTATTTTTATAATTTCCTAATAGTGCTAATATAAGTCATATCTGGTTATAATACATAATCTTTTAAATATGTTATTTTGTTCTTTAGCTAACATTCTTGTTGAATATTTTTCCATTGGTATTCATTAGAGAAACTTTTATTCCTATAGTTTTCTTTCCCTGATTTGTCTTTTTCTAGTTCAGATATCAAGACCATATTTGTGTCTTAAAACAAGTTTGGGATGATCCTTCTTTTCTATTTAAACATTTATTTATAGTAGATTAATTATAATAACATTATTAATATTATACATATTCTAGCTTTTAAAAAATTCTATTTGAGTCCTCTAATTCTTTTTTTAATTTTTCCTATAGATTTGTGGTCTGAAAAAAAAAGTAGATTGCATTCACTTAGTTTTAATGTCAATTTCTCTCTGTAACTTGGTTAATTTTCCTTCTAAGTGTTTAGATGACTATGCAATTTAATGCACATATTAAATATTGTTGTTAATTCATTATCTATAATGTCTTTAAACATAATGCAGTTTCCCTGTTTATCTTTTAATTGTATGTACTTTTTCTCTTGCCTTTTCATGGCTACTATTCTTGCTCTATTGAGTTCATTTGAAGTGTAATAAATTTTGTTATAAGCCCTTAATTATGTGAATTCTGATGTTTCAAGTGTGGCTTTTTTTTTGTAAACATAATATTGCTGGATTCTGCTTGCTTTTTTCTGCTTTCTAATACATTCTTTATTCCTTTCTGTTTTATAGTGAGTTTCTTCCCATTTACTCATATGGTTATGATTTTTAATTGTGCACATCCTTAAATTTCCTTTTTAAACTTTTTTTCCCTTTTGTATCACTCTCTCTTTACAATAAGAAAGTGGTTTTAAAAAGGAGAGTTTTCTACCAGGACTATATTTGAAGGGATCAGTGCTTCTGCTCTTGTCTTTATTCTCTAAGTCTTTGTTGTTGTTCAGTCATTTCATCATGTATGATTCTTCATGACCCCATTTGGGATTTTCTTGGCAAAGATACTGAAATGGTTTATCATTTCTTTCATCATCTCATTTTACTTATGAGGAAACTGAGGCAAACAGGGTAAGGTTACTTGTACCCAGTCATATAGCTAATTAGTGTCTGAAATGAATTTTGAACTCAGGAAGGTGAGTCTTCATGACTCTAGACCTAGCACTCTATCCACTGCATCACAATGCTGTTCTTTTACACCCTGCTAATAAAAGATTTTTACTCTTTATTTCTTTCTCTTTTCCCCTTTGTGCTCTAACTTTCAAAGATAGAGCTGTTTTACTTTTAACTGATCTCTCACTAATTCCTCCCTTCCCTTCAAACCACTTTCTCGGCTTTCCTATCCCAATTGTTCTGTTGAATGTAATGCATTTCTATAGCAAACACTTGGTGGATATGTGTTCAATTATCCTTTCTCCAGCTCTCATGAAATTGAGATTCATCTGTTTCCTGTGATTCTTAACCTATCCCTGAATTCCTTTTGTTCAAGACACTTAGTTCCACCTTCTTTTCCTTTATTTCTTTAGTTTATTCCTTTTTCCTTTTCATGTCTTTCTTCTCTGAAGACCATCCAAACAATTCATTTTATATCTCTGGCTTCATTTATTCTAGCATGCTTCTAGTCCTTAAAGTGAAGCCAATCTTTACTATGATATTCTATGTATCCTTATTATAAAATTATTTTCTTCTTATGGGTTTACCTCTTGGGGCTGCTCTTAATCTATTCTTCTTCGTGTTTCTTCATTATGTTTGTTATTTTCCTTCTGTTTTCTCATATCTCTAGCCTTTATTTCTGGGTTTTTCTTGGATCAGATTATGTTATCTCTCATACTCTGAAATAATATGAGTTGACCTACTTGGTCCTTAATTTGCTAAGACTGGGACCATCCTCTGCAAGAATTCCTGGGCTTTAGCTCACTGGTGTTTGGTGTTGGACCCTTCCTGTCTCTTCTTTTCCCAGTCTTGGACATGGAATAAGTGTTTTTTTTCCACTTCTATGACCTTGCCTGGTCTAAACCAGTTGTAACCTACTGTGCTGGTGGTATACTTTCTATAAGTCCTTAGCGGATTTGTTGCCTATGTGTTGCCCTGGAATTCCTTTTTGCAGTATTTTTTTTCTCTGCGACTAGAATGTCTTACTTGGTGCTGCCCTTCTCAAGGACTGGTCCAACCCTATTTTTATGAGTCTGGACTATTTCCATATGCTTTCCCTTGAGCCCACCCTGACTTGTCTTCATTCAGAATCTTATTAGATTTTCTGCAGTCTTCTGGACCAGATGAAGGATTGATAGTGATTTCTCTTTGGTTTTCTTCATCATTGTTCTTTCTGGTACATTTTTTGCTTTACCATGGAGTTTATAGGGATTTGAGGTGTCATAAAATGACACCATCTTAGCCAGAAGTCAAAATATTGGAATCTTTAATAATAATTGACAGACTATTTTAAGGTTTGCAAAATTATGTTCACATTTTATCTCTCTTGATGTTTACAACAAACCTGTGAGGTAAGTGTCATGGATATCTCCCCCATTTTTCAGATAAGGAAGCTGAAGTTCACCTGATTGATAAAAACTAGAGGTAGGTTTAGAATGCCAAGCTCCCTGGACTCCAGATTTAGGGCTCTTTTCCCTTTTTTCATGGCCTGAAGTAGTTTAAGCAGTTCACTTACTGACTTCAGGTGGCAAGAATCTGAGTGACAGTCCTATTACTAAGATTCAGAGAAAACACGATGTGGGAGGAATTTGCTGTACGAAAACACCAATATATCTACTTGGCTTGAACAGACTTGACCTGTCAGAGACTATCACTTCACATTTCTCCCTTCTATAGAATGAAACTGAAGGAGACATAAGAATCTAAAGCATCTAACAAACCTTAGATTAAATTTAGGGATTAAGCTGCAGTCTCTTTTTACCTCTACCTGTCCTCCCCTTCCCTATATCTAATTCAATGAACCACATGGTGGCTGGGGTGAATTATTTCTTTTCTCTCTTTGGAAGAGATAAGAAAGTAGCAGGCTGTGAGCCAGGAGAACAAAACTCAAACTGAATTTTTAAATAAACAGTCTCCATCAAATCATTGAATAATTTTGCAATTAAAAATGAAACTGAATAGATAATATGTTTGAATAATCTAGTATGGACAAGAAATGATGCCATTCAAAAGGAAAAATTAAAAAAAAAACAGTTCTTTTAACTACTATTGCCTGTCTCCTTATCAGCCATCTTGGATCAAGTAAATCTGCTGGGCTTCATTACCCACTGTGAGGATTGTAGCTCCTGTATATATCATAGTGATAAAATCATTAAGATGGGCTAATGCAGAGTGTAAAGCAATTCTTCATGTGTATCTCCTCAACTAAAGTGCAGTCCATGGGCGATTATTTTAACGCACTCCCTCCTACTTGCCTGTTGCAATCAATTTTAATACAATTAATCCTACCTTGATGGCCACACTCACTCTCTTCTCAGGAAAAATCACTTCATTGTTGGAATATAGAGACAAAGCATTTTGTTGAAAAAAGACTAAATATGCAACATTTAAATCTTCAGAAATTATTTTTAAATTACCTTCTGGGCCATAAAACACTTTGCAAAGTAGATTTGTTTAGTCTATTAATTGGTTGTACTCTTAAAGATTACTGGTATCGAATTTTTGTTTATGATACCAATGTGAGATTTGAAGACTCCACTTATATATGCTCAGAGCAGTGATTGGGAGCTGTGTGTTAGGTCATCAGAGTGTTTACGCCGAGTTACTTCTATATGATAGTCAAACTGAGCTTTGCAGATCAAATCTTGCCAAGGATATTTATGAATGGCAAAACCATTTGGCAGCTCTTCTGTACTACTATTTTCTAAAAAAACCCTTTAAATTAACAACTACTTATTTACTGTCCCTACAAATTCATTCTCATTTCCTTCTCCATGTCCACCCCACCCCAAGATACTTTTAACAAAGCAAATCCCCATATTGCCCATTTCCAGAAATTTGTCTCAATCATCTTGAGCCCATCATCTTGCTATCAAGCAGTGGGTGTATTGCTCCATCATTGTTCCCTGGAATCCTGGTTGGATTTTGTATTGTCAGTCACTCATAAACATTCATTAAGCAGCCAGTTTGCAAAGTGCTGAGAGTACAAAAAAGAGGCAAAAGATTGTCCTTGACTTCAAGTAGCTTACAATTTTATGAGGGAGATAACAAGCAAAAAATATCTACAAACAAGCTATATACAAGATAAATAGGAAATAACCAAAAGAAGGAAAGTTACTATAAATAAAAGGCTTCCTGAAGAAGATGGGATTTTAATTGGGATTTAAAGGAATCCAGGAAAGGTAGTAGGTGGAGGTGAGGGGAGAGAACATTCCAAGCACTAGAGAGAAAATGCCTTGATGTGAGATATGTTGTTATGTTTGTGGAACATCAAGGATTCTGGTTTAGCAATATTGAAGATTACATGGAAGGGAGTGAAGTATAAAAATATTGGAAAAGTAGGAAGAGGCTAGGAGGTCTTTGTATACCCAACAGAACACTTTGTCTTTGATCCTGGAGGCTATTGGGAGCCGTTAGAGCTTATTGAATAGGAATGTGGCAGAGTTAGAGCTGCCCTTTATGAAAATCTTTGGTTGCTAAATATCGGGTGAATTGGAGTGGAGAGAGACTTGAGGCAGGTTGTCCAGCTAATAGACTATTGTAGTAACCCAGATGGGAAGTTTTGAGGGGCTACAACCAAGTGGTGTCAGTGTCAAAAGAGAGTAGGGGACATATTTGAGAGATGTTACAAAACTGAAATCAATAGGCCTTGGAATCAAATTGGGTATGGGCAGGGGCAGGGGTGGTGAGAGAGTGTGAATAGTTCAAAGTGACTCTTAGGTTGCAAGACTGAGATTCTTGGAGGTTTGGGTTATACTTGATAGTAATAAAGAAATTAGGGATGGGGAGGCAGGATATCGGGAAAGATAATGAGTTTGGTTTTGGACATATTGAGTTTGGGATGTCAAATATTTTAAATGTCTAAAAGGCAGAGATGTGAGACAGAAGGTTAGGAGAAAGAAAAGGGCAAAATAGGTAGATCATCAGAGGAGAAATGGTATTTAAATCCACGGGAGTGATGAAATCATCTAGTGAAATAGTGTAGAGGGAGAAGAGAAAAAGACTCAAGCCAAAATCCTATGGGACACCTATGGTTAGAAGGTGGGATTTACATGAAGATCCAACAAAGAAGACTGAAAAGAAGTGATCAGCTAGGCAGGAAGAGAACCATGAAAGAGTGGTATTACAAAAAATAAAAGAGAAAAGATTATTAAAGAGGAAAAGTTGATCAACAGTGTCAATGTTGTAGAGGTTAAGGAAAATGAGGATTCAGAAAAAAGCCACTGGATTTGGCAATTAAGAAATCATTGGTAATTTTGTAGAAAGCAGTTTTGGTTGAAAGTTGAATTATAAGGGGTTCAAAAGAGTGAGAGGAGAGAAAGTGTAGTCATCTTTTGTAGAAAACTTTTCTAAGGAGTTTAGTCATAAAGGGCAAAAGAGATATAGGATGACAGAAAGAATGGATAGAAGGATCAAGTGATAGTTGTTTCTGGTTTTGTTTTTTTTTTTTTCAGGATCGGGGAGGCATATTTGTAGGGACTAGGGATGATAATAGATAGGGAAATCTTTCAGAGTCTTACAATGTTGTTATTATATAAATCATATTCCTGGTTCTTCTCACTTTACATCAGTTTATGCAAAATTTTCCAAATTTTTCTATTCTGACATCTTTCCCCTTCAGCATTTCCTACAGCAAACTATTGTTCTATTAATTTGCCATAATTTGTTCAATCATTCTAATATTTATGGACCCTGTGAGTTTTTAAAAAGAGTTACATTGTTGTTTCTGGTGAGTTCCAACCATGCAACTTCCCAGTCTCCAGCCATCTCCTCCATTATCTTGCTAAATAATTGTCACTGTACTATACAATTTCCTTTTCTTTTCTCCCTTACAAATCTGGACCCAGAAGCTGCAATCAAATCAGTTCTGATATTGACCTGGAAGGAGTATACCAAGCTATATCACTCTATATACCCACCCATTATGCCTGTACCTTGTCAGATCAAATTACTCCTTGAGTACTCACTTATACATGCCATCTCCTGCATTATGATGATTCAAATAAGCGGCCAACGGGCAGAGACTCTTTGCTTTTGTAGCATACCCCCAGTGTTTAGCACAGTGCTTTCATAATAAAATGCTTTTTCAATTATTGAAAATCCTTTTCTCTATAGATCTTATCTTGGTACGCCTAAAGTAGGTTCAGATTTTCATACATTTAGAAATGCAAGGAACCTAAAAATCATCTTATCCAGCTTTCCCATTTTACAAGAAGTGTGAAGTGACTTTTTTGGCATCATGCAGAAGAACTCAGATTTGCTGATTTTAGACTCAGAATACCTTTTTCTAGCAGTTTGCCTTATAACTACTTTAAAAGGAGATTTACATAGGATACCCATATTGAAATCCTTTTAGGATTTAGTAGATAAGTCCTAGGAAGTTGCCTAAAGTGAAAATATGTCATAAAACTGGTTAGTGCTAAAGGCAGGGACTTGGATTCCTTCCTTCCTGACCTCCAAGTCCAGCCATGTCCATTCTACATACTTCTTCAAGAGATAAAATGGATAAAATGCTTTGAGATTTGTATAACAATCAGGTAGCAATTATTGATGATGAGTCATTTCAGTCCTATTCTTCTGAAGAGTTCTTCATGACCCCATTTAGTGTTTTCTTGGCAGAGATACTGGAATGATCTATTACAGATAAGGAAACTGAGTTAAACAAAATGAAGTGACTTGCCCAGCATCACACAACTATCAAGTATCTGAGGTGAGATTTGAACTCAGGAAGATGAGTCTTCCTAATTGCAGGACTGGCACTCTATCCACTATACCACCTAGCTACTCTGTTGTAGTAATTAATACTAATCAAACCTTTAAACATAGAATCCTTGATATTTTGGTCTTCCTTTCTTAAGGATATATATTAATGTCTGGGAGTATTTGCTACAAATTAATATCTGAAATTTTGTGTAGAAACACCAAGGAGGGAATTCTTTTGCTAGCTAACCACTTGACCCTAGTCATTGTTAAGGGCTGGTACTGGCAGTTCCATAATCATTCTGTATAGTTTTTTATCTGCCAACATTGACATTAGAGGGAACCTGGGGTTATCACTAAGCACTTTGACATTCAGAGAATAGACTACTTCTCTTCCCTAGCCCCTCCTTTTTTGGGTGGAAAAGCCTGTTTGTTTAGCCTAGGGGACTGTGAGATGTGGATTTATCTAATTAGAATCTTATATGTTATGTTGTTTCCACCCACTGAGACCAAGCTTGGCACACTAGAGCTAGTCACACAACTATTGTTTAACTGCATACAGTTTCTTAGTCATAACCATAAAAAGGAAATAGAAATGTAATAATTGAAATGTACGTGCATACAAAAACACTACATGGATTAGGTGTCTACAATTGCTTCCAGGACAGGCAGTCCAACCCCTTTTTGGTGTTCAGGCAAACTGAAAACCCAGGAACTGAAAGAATATAGTTAAGGTGTTTAGATTTTAAATTTCCCACTCTGTGTTGTTCAGTTGTTTTGTAGTTGTATGACCCTTTTTGACCCCATTTGGAGTTTTCTTGGCAAAGATATTTGAGTGGTTTGTCATTGCCTTCTCCAACTCATTTTACAGATAAGAAAACAGACAGAGTTAAGTGACTTGCCCAGAGTCACACAGCTAGTCAAGTGTCTGAGACTGGATTTGAACTCAAGAAGATGAGTCTTCTTGATTGCCCACTTTTTTATCCACTGCACTAAACAATTACCCTAACTATCTTTAATCAATACCAGGAGAAAATCTAGTAATTTAACTTAGAATCAAACTTTGCCTCCTATTATTGCAAAAAGAGAATAATATGCATGAAGCAATCAATTTAGGTTTCTTCTATCTGAGGCTTCTCAGTCCTCATCAGCAAATTCTTTCCACCTCCTCCTTTCTGGCCTTATTCTTTAGGCACTTTATATCCCAGATTTCTGAGTTCTGACAAGTGGCCAGAATTGAAACACAGGTGCCTTGTGGCCATCACCCCTTCTACCTTTCCATGTCCTTAATCCTTTTCCAAATATGTGCTAGAGAAAGTTCAGGTCCTTTCCATCTCAAGTCAGCTGAGTCCCACATCTCTGTATTAGGATACTTGTTCCATCATTCTCATTCTTCTCCCCCATCTTCCTTCTCTTGTTTTTGAGAACATAGACTCAATTCTAACCTATCGTCAATGAGGAGTGGGAGGCCACTGGGTAGAGACAATTATCTACAGACTACATACAAGAGGGTTAGACATGGATCCTCCTATTAAGTAGTAATCTTAGCATCAGCCTTACCTTTAAGAAAATCAAAGCAACATCTTAGCTGAGACGCAAAGGCATTCACCTTTGCTTTTTGAGTATGAATGTATTGTCCAACAATTATTAAACATTTTCATCTTCTCCAAATCCATGTAGTGCAGAGTGGAAGGTTGCCTAAATGAATACTTCTTCTCCTACGGCCTGATGCTTTCTGGTACCCATCTTCCCCCAATCTCTCCCAGGTCTCTATACCATGTTATTGTCCTCTAGAAATTTATGAATCTTGCCCACTCGTACTCCTTCCATTTTCTTGCATTCATGGGAACCTGATTTCCTTAAGAAGACACTAGACTAGGAGGAAGAAATGTCCTCCTTGCTTCTCATTGCCCCTATTCAGATCTCATCTCTGTGACTTTCTCAGAAACTTCTATTTCTCTGAGACTGGCTCAGTTCAGTCCTTTCACTCAAAAAGATCCAATGATATTTGTTTTCCTTTCTTACGGAGTTGAACAACTGGTTCACAATCTTAATGTTTATTCCAGCCCAGTTCTCATACTTGGTAATTTCAATGTGCAAATTGACATTCCCTCATATGCTCAGGCTTCCTAGTCCATCAGCCTCCCATAGTGTGTGTGTTCTTTACTGAACCTCAATCTACTCAGAGATAGTTTTATCTTCTATCTTACTGGATCTTCCTGATCCGGATTGCTGAAATTCCTCTCACAGACCATAATCTTTTTCCTTCTATCTCTTTTCTGGGGATATTGTAAAAAGAATTCTTGATTACACCTGATTCTCAAATTACCTTATGACTAAATACTTTTCATTCTTTTCTTATTTGTTTGTGTACTGATATTGGGATTTCTTATTTCCTCTATTCAAGCACAAACTCTCTCAGACTAAGGATTATTTTATTCTTTAAATTTTGTCTCCAGAGTCCAAAAAAGGGTCCTG
Source organism: Gracilinanus agilis (assembly GCF_016433145.1). Taxonomy (NCBI): domain Eukaryota; kingdom Metazoa; phylum Chordata; class Mammalia; order Didelphimorphia; family Didelphidae; genus Gracilinanus; species Gracilinanus agilis. The sequence goes on along the minus strand of NC_058133.1, from coordinate 409,141,272 downwards.
AACATAGTAGATACTTAATAAAGGGATGTTGTTTGTTTGTTTGACTGATTCTTGTCTAGGTACAATTTAAACTAGATGATCTCTTTTAACAACTTGATGACTGCAACTCAGCCTCCACCATGATATTACTAAAACGATCCTTTATAGAATTTCTCACATTTAATGGAATTTTCTAATGTTAGAAACAACTGAAATTTTGTTTGACTGTCCAGTTATGTCTGACTCTTCATGACCTCATGGATCATTTAGTCCATGGGGTTTTTTTTGTTTTTGTTGTTTTTTTTTTGGCAAAGATACTGGAGTGGTTTGCCATTTCCTTCTCTAGTAGATTAAGGCAAACAGAGGTTAAGTGACTTGTTCAGGGCTACCCAGCTAGTATCTGATATTATATTTGAACTCAAGTCTTGCTGACTCCTCTAAGGGAGCTAATGAATATAAAAATCTATAGAGATCACATTTTGATGTTCAATGAATATCCCAATTGGATAATTTTACAAAGTAATATTTTGAACCAAATTTTATATGATGTTCATTTTTGCATGGTCTTTTTAAAACAAGACTTCAGTAACCTGTATTAGTTTGTCCTTTTACAGATAGAAAACATTAAAGCCTGTTCTTCCTGGCTTTGAATACACAGATAGATGGTTTTAGATTTTCTTTCTGGTTCCAATTGTGTTCGTGCCATATATTTACCTCTTTGGGTCTTGCAGCAAAATAAAGACTTATTTTTTAAAAACAAGTGTAAGCAAACAATGAAACAAGTTGATAAAAGTTAGGCTACAAAGAAGCTAAATAGGGCATATTTTTTTTTAAGTCAGTCCATTTTCTTTTCCTCATTTTCATCCTAGCAAAGCTTAGGGTCACCCATAGAGCTTCAACTTCATCTTCAAATTTGTGCCTTTTTCACTCAGGGTCAGAACCTCATTTGCACCTCCATATAGCTGTGTACAGGCCTTGGTTGTGTGGAAGAAAACAACATAACAACCATTTAATTGCTAACACAGATAAAGGAAGAACAGGAAGAAAATGTTAGGTGAGGAACAGAGGAGATCTTTTATTCAAAAAATATTTAGAGAGCTCGTTCTAGAACTTTGGGAATGCTATTGTTCTAGGCCTAATTTCATAAAATTGTGTTTGCCATGAAATATGGAACCCATACCACTAATTTGGGCAATTAATCTTAAGGCACTACTGATCAGCAAAAAAAAAATGCTACACTGGTATTAAATCAGAACAAAAAATAATGTGTAATGTCCATTAAGCACTTTCATTCTAATAGAACACAATACTAATGGCATGAAAATATAAGCCCAAAGCATCACATTTGAATAAATCAAAGCCCTAGTGTTTTCACTTTGCTCTTCCTGAGAGGAGGAAAAAAGGTATATTTTTCAAATATAAAAAGAAAAGACACACAAAGCACATTAACATGAGCATGAATCAATTGTATTTCATTGTATCAATGAAACCACCAAAAGAGTTTTTTTAAGTTCTGTTTAAAAATAAAAAAGAATACAATGAAATACTACTGTGCCATAAGAAACAATAAATAGATTAATATTTTTTAAATTGTGGAAAACTTCTATATAAGATAATGAAGAATGAAATGAGTAAAATCAAAAGAACATTATATACTTACAGAATTAACATTTGGAGAATAACTGGGACTATTCTCCCCCAGAGAATGAACCAAGAAGTGACAACACCAAACAAATGATGCCTTCTATAGTATGGGGAGGGAAGGGAATGGCTGAATAAAAATAATATATAAGTAAATAAAAATTTAAAAGGGAATGGATGAGGCAAATCAGAATTCTTCTTTGATTAACTCTTACAGTTGAACTACATTTGTAAATTTCTCTTCCTTCCCTTTTCTTTTTAATACCTTATTTTTTCTCTAGAAGAAACAGCATTCATTGCATGATGGAAGGTCAACCTTAGCTCCAGCAAGACTTGGGTATGAGTCCCACCTTTGATTCATCTTGGCTATATGACATTGACCAAGTTGCTTAATTCCTCAGGTCTCTAGGCAACTCTCTCTCTTTAAATTATAAGGTTACAAAAAAAGGACCAATCTGCTCTTGTAGAAGGAGTTTCCCAACCCAGAAATCTTTATACTAATGACATCGTAGACTAGACCTTATCCTGGTGTAGATAAAATATCTCCCTCTTCCTGTCTCCGTCTCTGTCTCTGTCTGTCTCTCTGTCTCTCTGTCTCTGTCTCTCTGTCTCTTTCTCTGTCTCTTTCTCTCTGTCTCTGACTCTTTCTCTCTGTCTCTGACTCTCTCTCTCTCTCTCTCCCTTTTCCCCTCTCACTGTTTTTGTTATTTTATATGATTATATTAATATTTTTATTATTTACAAGAATATTACTATATTTTCATTTGTCAAGATTTCTATCATGTCCAAGTAGTTCCACCTTTCACAATGAAAGATTGATTTAATAATGAAATCTGAAAGCAATAGGACATCACAGAGATGAGAATATGCCCTCAGCTTCTATGCTTTCAGCTTAGCTAAAGGTGCAAGTCTTGACTAACAATTCCAAAATAGATCATGTTCTATTAAAAAGTTTAAAGAGGCTCAATATATAGGGCTTTCTTGATCAGAAAAAAACCCCAAAACTCTGTGAAGGTGCTATCTGGTATAAACCAGTAAAGGTATCTTAAGTCTCTTTATAGGAATGTTAATATTAATATTTGGATTAGTTGACTTTGTTCACTTTAAATTTGAATGTTTTTGTTTAGAAATATATGAGTTAAGTTATTTCATTTCACAGGGGATATAGTCATACTTCTTCACAGTCAACTGGTCAGATTTTCACAGGGCTAGACCACTGAGTAGTGATTTTGGAAGCAGGTATTCTGGAGGTCGGATCTTGAATTCTATCTCATAAAACTTAAATGCCTTCAATATAGGCTGCAATTTTGCAGCCCAAGGCACCAAACACAATTTTCTTGTCTCTTATTAGGTCAGTTCAGTTTGCTACTGAAGGACTGGATTGGATGGTCCAAGCTGAAATTAAACTAGATTTCATCAGAACATGCTCTTTTCAAGAGAAATGTCTTTAGGCATTAAAAAAAAAGCTAAGGGAAATGCATGGTTAAAAGTGGCAATGGATACCAAGGAGAAGAAAAAAGTGTCACCTCTCCCCATTATTTTAATGAAGGTTATCTGTAAAAGCTACCAATGTACTTTTCCATCTGAAAGCTAAAAGAAACACATAAAGTTGTTACCCAGGTAATAGGTTGATACTCATTTTTTTTTCTCTTTCAAGAAAGAATGATCTCAAATTGACCTCTTGTATTTAAGGGGTTTTTTTAGCCACCAATTGAAGAGCCCTGACATCAGCCATCAATTTCACTAAGGCAGTAATACTGGGCATTACTTGTAGGAAGTGCTTCTTTGTACCTGTTTGAAAATCCTATAATAGAATCAATCCATTCTGTTCTGGGCAATAATATAAATATACTGGTATGACTTGTAGCAGCCAGCTTCTTAGAGAAAACTAGCTTCTCCCATTATTCAAGAAAATTAAGGACTATGTAGTTAAGCATTATTAAGAGTAGACTTATCACTTTATTAGTTATATGAATATTATTATTTTATTTCTTTTTATTTTATATGTATAAAACAATATGTGATAATAATACATATGATTTGTTATAAATATCTAATAAATTATAATAAATATGCTTATCCCCAAAAAACAAATTCTCACATTAGCTATGTACAAAAATCTCTCTCTTTTTTTCTTCCATCCCACTCTTCTCCCTACCCATTATGGCACAAAATATGATATGTTAGACATATATTATCATATGATATATATTTCCATACTTTTCATGTTGTGAAATGAGCCACATATTGCTCATACTAGAGAAAAATTCATAGAGGAAATAAAGTGAAGAATATACTATGATTAGCAGGATTGCATGATGGAAAGTCAATCTCAGCACCAGGAAGACCTGGGTGTGAATCCAGCTCTGACTCATGCTGGTTGACCAAGTCATTTAATTTATAAAGAAAGTCTTGGATATTGCATTATATTCTTACTTTAAAAGTTTTGTAACATCTGTCAAGACTATTATCATATTCAACATCTAGGTCTATCTTTTGTAATGAAGAAATGATTTAATAAAGAAATTTGAAAGGAAAGTGCCATCACAAAAATGGAAATATACTTTCAGCTTAGCTAAATGTACCCAGCATGACTAACAAATCCAAAATAGATTTTATTCTATAGAGTTTAAATAGACTCAATATATAGGACTCTCTTGATCAGAAAAACAAGAACAAATTAAAAAATCCATTCAAATCTACACCTTTGGAATAAAGAACTGGAGGAATTCCATGTGAACTAGAATGACCTCTAGCAATTGATGCAGAGTGAAAGGAGCAGAACCAGGAGAACATTATACACGGAGACTGATACACTGTGGTACAATTGAATGTAATGGACTTCTCTACTGGCAGCAATGCCAGGATCCAGGACAATTCTGATAATTGCTATCCACATTCAGAGGAAGATCTGTGGGCATAGAAACACAAAGGAAAATCAACTATCTGAACACATGGTTCAATGGGGATATGATTGGGGATGTAGACTCTAAGTGATCACCCTAGTGCAAATATTAATAATATGGAAATAGGTCTTGATCAATGATACATGTAAAACTTAGTGGAATTGAGTGTCAGCTATGGGGAAGAGGTTTTTAGGGGAGGGGAAGTACATGAATCTTGTAACCATGGAAAGATATTCAAAATTAATTAATTAAATGAAAATTTCTATGGATGTTGTATGTGTTTCTGGGAAGATGTATCCAAGGGGGGAAATATTTTAACTGCTTTTCTTCTTAGATCATCTTAGTAAATGCCTTTTATTTTAAAGCTAATAGTGTTTATTGGCTGATTATAAAAGGAAAACTCCCTATTGAGGGCTGATAAGCTATAGGTTTAGGAATACAAACCCACAGGGTACCTTTGAACCCTGAAGATAGGAATTCCCATTGGGATACAACCTGAAAGTGAGTGTCAAGTTGGGGAGAGGGGTAACCCAAATATGTAGCTAAATATACCTGTATAGATATTATACTTCCCCAGGAGAAAATAAGCTTTTTGAGGGCAAGGACTAGTTTTTGGTTTTAATCTTTTTATCCCTAGTGCCTAGCAGAGTGATCTACACACAGTAGGTGCTTAATAAATGCTTTTTTGAATTTAATTAAATAAGCACCTTCTGTGCAGTGCACTCTGCTAGGCACTAAGGTACTTAGAGAAATACAAAATATATGTCAATGACCTCACTGCCATCATGGAGACTGTGGTTTACCAGATCTCCTGGCCCAAATAACTCTTTTTTGCCATTTTCATTTCCAATTACACTCACTATTATCTAGACCAGTAGAAAAATATCTTTGCCTTGGAACATCAAATTGGATAGTGACCTCAAATAAAAGATTTTGTAAAATTTCTATTTTTCCCCTCATCTCTAATACATTAACATATTGGTGACTGGTCATTATCTGGGTCCTATCTTTGGCAATATTGCTTTTATTATTATATTAAAATTCGTCTACCAAATGGGAAAGTACACTCATTTTCCATTATATGGCTTCCCTGTTTTGACAGCATCTTGGTTAAGAGTTCATGAGTAATTATCCAAATAAATCATCAATAGGTGCTGGCGATATTGATCTTGTGTCAGTGTCCAACTAAACTACAGCCTAGCCTGCCTCCTATGTCATGACTGCTTCCTCTTTTACTTTATTTTTCAAAGACTGTCCCAAAAAGTGTTTGGCTTCCACCCAAAATTTACTACAGAGGTGCTTTCCCCAGGAAAACTCACTCTCCAAATCAATTCTCACTCATGGTTCTCTCACTCTTCCTGAACAGTCTCCTTGGATCATTTTACTGTTCTTCTCTAACTAGTGTGAAATGCTAATATGGATGACTGTGATTTCCCCACAAAGCCAAAGGGAAATGCGATTACTGTCACAGGGTTTCACATTAGCACTTCCCTCTGTTAATGTGAAAGAGGTTGGTCTGCAGGAAAACCAATTTCCCTCCTGGCTCTAGCTTCACCCCCCCCCCCTTGTTGTTCTTTGTTTAAGAAATATCCCCTAGGTCCACACCAATGTAAATGTAAGAAAAAATAGAAGGGAACACAAGATCTCAAACTATTAAATATAAATTCCAAATCTCAGTTGAACTAAATCCTTTAATGACCATCTTTTGCCTAGGAAGTCATTTAAAAAGATATAAGATATTTGTTACTTTTCCCCAAAATCTCAGCTGCATTAAGCAGAAAAGATTAGGGTGGGAGGTTTACAAAGGGGATAAAAATCTAAGTTTACTGAAGATGAAGTAGACAACATTGTGCCTCATCAAACCAAGAGAATCGAGAAAATAGATTATAATTAAATTTTTAAAAATTTAATTCTGGAGATTTACTCCTATTGTCCCTACCCTATGATAGGGCTTGGGTTCAAACTTTGTCTCTGCTAGTTATTAATGTAAGCCTGGCCATTATTTTAATTCTTTGGTTCTTGATTTCCCCATGTTTGGACTCAATTCTGCCTGGGTTCCTTTCTGATTCTAAATCTCACATCTTGAGAATGGAATAATGTTGGAATAAACAATAAATGTTGGGAATGCTTTATATTTTCATGCAGTATCATAGATGTGGGAAAATGTTGACTGGGGTACTATTGTAAGACTGTAATTTCTAGAAGATGTTCTGATCTCTATTGGTAGAGGGAGTCCCAACATCAGCAAGGTAAGAAATCCTGATAGCTTCTCTCACCCCCCAAAAAGTTATAGATGTGGATGCTGTAAGGTGAAGTCAGACATCTCTACACTGATACCAAAATAATTATGCTCCTTAGAGAGATCTCTAGGTTGACTGATCAGTGCAGAAACTATAAAAACAAAAAACATTTATTTAATGAAACATTTTGTTATTTTAGATAAAGATTTATTTCAATCCCTAGAATCACTAAGCAACGGTGACTTTTTTGTGTACAAAAGATAAACTGCGTTCCTTATGCAGCAGAGGAATGAGGGGAAAAGGAGATGGGTGATAATAGTCTTAAATATTATTTTTAATGATCTGATAATTTTATAAATGTTTTCTTAACTCCTACTTTTGTCCCCAATTATCCAGAAACTCTGAGAGAGGCACAAAGTGATTCCTTTCAATTAGATCTTTTCCAACTACTTTTCATAAATGAAAGATGCCCTGAGAAATATCTACCCAAGCTGTACTCTGACTGGATAAAGAAGACTAAGGACTGGGCTTAGAGCTAACCTGGCCTCTGTTCTGCCTTTATGTACCTCTGTGGACTCAGCTTCTCCTTTCCAGAATATGCTCAAATTTATTTGTGGATAGGTACATGTGTGTGATTGTGTGCATAAATGCATGTAGATATCGATGTATACATGTATTCATGTATATATAACCAGAGATATTTGTCTTTTATCAAAATGGCTTTCAAAGGGCTGTTAGGTAGCCTAGTGGACAGAGCACCAGGCTTGGGGTATGAAGGATCTGAGTTTAAATCTGATCTGAGATACTTCCTAGCTGTGTTATCCTGAGCAAGTCACTTAACCCCAATTGTATACCCCTTCCCACTCTTCTGTTTTAAACTTGATGCTAAGAAGTAAGTAAAGTTTTTTAAAAAATAAGTGGCTTGCATGGCAGCCTGGCTATTTAGAGCATATTCACCTTTAATTATAAAGTGATTTGAATATAAATATATTGAATATAAATATAAATATTGAATATACTGAATATCAATTGAATATAATTATATTCACCTTATAATTATACTTAACTATAATTATAAGGTAAAATCAAACAGGTCATTTTTCTAGTTTAGTGCCAATATTGCCTCTAAAAGCTACGAGCTCAGAGAAACCTTTAGAGAATCTGTTTCTACACCATGTTCACTGACCTAATGTAAGGCAACTACTGTCAGCTTTCCAAACATACATGTATTTACTGAGTTTCAGAGCTAGAGAATCTCCAGATCTGCCTCTCACTCTGCCCCAACTTCATAATTTAGAACTATGACAAAAAATCATGGGATGAAGGGAAGGGAGGCTAATTCTAATTCATGTTCAAAGTGTAGTTTGAGAAAAGGTAGTTTCACTGCTGGCATAGACATGTAAGCAACTTGTATGATCTCTTTTTGCATTATCTGCTTTAAAAGCCCAAGCAATAGGTTTATATAATTAAAACCAAATCTGATGGCTTCTCTGATGAGAGTCATCCTAAAATGAAAGTCAGTTCATGCTTAGAAATATACTCTAGATCCATTCTGCTTTGATTGGGTAACCTATTTGGGAAGGCTGGGAAGGTTCTCCATTTTCATTTTTCTCAATATTGCATTCCTCATTATCTTTCTAGACTTTCTCTACCATGCTCTAGAAATTTTTTCATCCTGGAAGCTCATTCCAGCTCTGGACTCCCCACATGGGCTTCTTCCTCTGATTGGATAGCTCTTCCCAGAACCATTATTTAAGGAGGGCACTCAAGCCAACCATGTCTCCTTACAATGGCACTTGACAGGAAACTTGATCTTTCCTTCTATTTCTAATTTCCTTATTCTGTATTTTCTTTTCCCATTAGAATGTAAACTTCTGGAGCAGCTGGGTAGCTCAGTGGATTGAGAATCAAGCCTAGAGACAGGGATGTCCTAGGTTCAAATCTGGCCTCAGACACTTCCCAGCTGTGTGGCCCTGGGCAAGTCACTTGACCCCCATTGCCCACCCTTACCACTCTTCCACCTATGAGACAATACACCGAAGTACAAGGGTTTAAGGAAAAAAAAGAAACAATAAAAATAGAATGTAAACTTCTTGTGAAAAGAAGAAACCTTTCCTGGTAACTGGCACAGTGCTTGGCACTTGACTTAATAAAGCTTTATTGACTTGACTTGATATAAGTACTAGGGATACAAAGACAAAATAAGTTTGCTTTAGAGGAGCTTATATTCTAAAGAGGGGCTTTCGTGGACATAAATTGGCATCTGTGAGATTCATACGATGTAGATTCAAAGAGAAAGGACTGGTAACTCTTGATATACCTCAGATCTCTTATAAAAGATGGCTTTTGCACTGCAACATGAAAAATACTAAGGCAGAAGGGAGCAAGAGAGCACCTATCCTTTATGAACTCCAAAGGAGAACTTTCTTCCTAATTGACATTAAACCATTAATAGTTTTCTCTTCATTATAAAATGCATCTTTTCCCAATTCTTCCATCTTTCAAGTAAGGAAACCGGACAATCACTATAGCCAATTGCCATAAAATAGTTAAGATGTGAGTTTTGTCTCCACAACTTCTCTTCCATCTGTTTCCTTCTTTCTACGTATGTGGTCACTACTTTAATTCAGGCTTTTATAACCCCCCACGTAGACTATCACAACAACTTCATAATTGGTCTTTTTGCTTTCATGTCACCTCTCTATTCTATCCTTCACTTGGTTATTCAGATAATTTATCTTTAGCACAATTCTGGACACCCAAGTCCCCTGCTCATGCAGCATCAGTGGCTCCCTATTATCTTTAAGATAAAGTACAGACTCCTCAGTTGGGCATTTAAAGCCTAAAAATCAGGCTTCAGTCTATCTTTACTGATTTCACATGATTTCTCCTCATGCACTATACAAATTAGACAGTTGTCTTACATGCTGTTGCCTATTCACGATATTCTGTCTCCCATTTTGGCACTTTTATACAGACATGTCTACAATGAACTTCTTCACTATCTTCTTTCTGAATCTTTTGCCCCTTCAAGAATCAGCTCAAGTATTATGTTATATGAGACCTTTCCTGAGTACCTAAGGTTGTATTCTTCCTCCCCAAAATTACTTTAAAATTACTCGCATTCTACCTACTTTATATTTATTCTATGGGTATATTTATATTGTATTTATTCATCTATGTACATGTTTCTTTCCTACCCCCTGCCCATTAGAACTAAAGAACCTGAGGGCATGGACTGATTTGTTTATGTCATTGTATCCTCAGTGCCTGTCATTTTAAAAATATTTGCTGAATTGAAATGTTTGTTCAGGAGATTTCTTGAGGAGGACAGAGATTAAAAGAACCTTTCTCATCCTATAGAGGCAGAAATAAATACAGATCCTTCCTTTATCTATGTCAGGGGCTAACTTTACTAGATAGTGCCAGAAAAAATATTGTGTTTTTCAAGGCCAAATATTTCTATGCTCAGAGAAAAATATTTGAAATAAGATTTTAGGAATGCTGAAATTTTTAAAGCTATGTCATTCCAAATTCACTGAGATACCATTTAATTCAGTTATTGAACTGGTTCATTGATGACATGATTTAATGGGAAAAAAGTATTAAGATAGAAAGGATCAGGAAGTAATGAGATGAGTAGAATGGTTGGAATCAGGGGGATGATGTTTTGGAATTATAGGAAGTCAGAGGCAACTTTGGTATAATGGTTGAACAGTGATATAGTTTAAAAGCCTAGATTCAAATCCTATTTTTTCCTTGCATCTAGCTGGGTGACCATGACAAATCATTGAATGTCTCCAACCCTTTTTCATCTTCTGTAAAATGGGAATGAATTTGGTGCTACCAATATCACCAGGTTGTTTCTAGAGTAAAATGAAATATTTATAAATTATATTATGAGCCATAAAATACTATATAGAAAACGTTATAGTAGTATAGAAATGGAACAGATTTTTGAGACAAAGGACCTGAATTTGAGTCATATTTTTGAGATTCCTACCTGTGCGACTTGGGCAAGTCACTTAATCTACCTGGATCTCATCTTTAAAATGAGGCCTTTAGACTAAATGACCTCTGAGGGTCCTTCCAAATTTAGATCTAAGACATTTGAAATAAAATATAAAATATCAGATAATATTTTGAGGAGTGTGGAAGGCTTGGTCTAGAGAATTTGGACTTTATTATCTCAACAGTGGGGAATCACTACAGGATATTGTAAAACAGGGGAAATTCAATGAAATTGGAGTTTTAGGTAATAGAATCTATCCTAGTGAATAGGATGGATTAGAGGTAGGAGAAAGAGACTAGAAACAAGGATACTATTTAGAAAGAGTATTATAATAGCCAAGTTTTCTAAGGTGAAGATATTCTGGATAGTAGCTGTTGTCATTTGTCCTTCATTTTCAAAGAGGACCAGTGATATCACAAGGTAAGGTCATGATTTGTTCATAAATCAGATTTAATTAAGGTAGACTAGCACAAAGTTGTCAGCTTCATTCTGTCTTTCAGTCATCAAAGTGCAATGGCAAGACAAAAGTCCGGATGACTAGTCAATGGTCCAGGTTGTAGTAGATGATCTTGGGGACTTCAATGTCTGTCCAAGCTCTAGGAGTACCATAGCACCTGCTTTAGCTACCTTCATGGACATTAGAATAAATTATTCCCTCCCATTCACCCATTCCACCATGGGAAGTCTTCACATGTCTGAGGTAGACATTCCCTAACTCTCTTACAAGTTTGAGTCCTGCCAGTTGCCCTTAACCTAGTTTAGGTCATCTGCTGATTTGATTTTACTGGGCTGTGGCTGCTGTACATGCTATAGCTTCTTGGAGCTACAGGTAAGAATTGGGTGACAGATAGACATCAAGGATGGATGATCAGCCTTGACAAAGGCTTGACAATCCCTCATAGCAAAAGTGCTAGTCCTTCTTGAACACCCCATATTCCCTGGATAGAGGCAGTAAAAATAGGAAGGAAGAGACATGAGAATAATTTTTAAAGTCATATTGAAGGAAAATTCAATGATGATTCTGAGGTTTCAAACATTTAGAATGATATAATGGTAATACAATGATTGTAATATAAAAAGAATCCTGATGAATTGGTTGGGAGAGGTGGTAAGAGATGGCTTGAAACTACAGTATTATATTTGCAGTGACTATGCATATGGGAAAATGCAGTAAGCAGCAAGAGTTAATGAATTAAATTTTTGGCAACAATGTAGTTATGAAGATTATGAGCAGGGCCATCTCTTCAGGCTCAGGTAAAAAGGTAGAGGATACATGATTGAAGGTGAGGAGGGACAGTCCTACTTGTTTTGCCATATTGACAGTGGAGGGCACACACACACACACACACACACACACACACACACACATATATATATATATATAAAAGCTTCATGTCTATATTTTTTGTTGAGCCTCAACAGAATTAACCCCTACTTCTGTTATAACTGCCTCCCAAATTCATCATGGAATTCATCCTCGAGATTATTGATTTTAACAACAATAATAAGCCCACTCAGAGTAAAGAACTGGATAGATTACCTCAGTTTACTATACCTATTGGATAAATCTGACCTTAAAAATACAGGAGAGGATTCATTCCTTGGGACTCTAGCATTGTCTTTCAAAGTGACCTCAGCAAAAAGTATTGTTTGGCATCATATTAGAATCTAGTATGTTATAGAGCTTGAATTAGATTTCTTCTCTGACCTTAATTAAGGTGCTAAAAGTCTCATCATGAAGAAGAAGGGCAGACACAGGCATAAAAAATACTTAGAGCCTATTGAAAAATAAGAGACAATCATGATATATTTATTTAGGAATGTGGCTAGATGGGACACCTTTAAATAATATAAGTACAAACAAGCTTTGTCTTAAATTATAAGCCCCTTGAGAGCAGGGACTGTTATTCCATTTCATCTTGAATCTCCAGTGCTTAGCAAAATGCCATTTACATTTATTTACCTGATCTGTGATTCCAAAGGTACAGAGGATTTTTGTCTGAGATAACTCCCAATACCGATACATACTGACACCTATTCTTCAATATATAGTCTTATTAGGGTACCTGGCAACATTGAGAAGCTAAGTAACTTGTCGTGGGTTATGCAGCAGTACTTGAACCCAGATGGTGACACTTGGTCAGCTTTCTATCCATTCTGCTAGATTACTTCTCACATAGTAGAGTCATAATAAATGCTTGTTGAATTGCAAATCTAGAAAAAATATTCTATCTCTAGAAAAGATTTTTGGATCCAAGCTTTAAAAGCCCAGAAAAGAGAAATACCAAGAAAGAGGATAGGGTGAGCAGCTCTGAATAAAGGAGGCAGGCAGCCTCTCTAAAAACTTAGAGATAGGTGGTCCAGTTTTGCTGGGCAAGAGTGTTGGACAGAAGCCTATGTGTAGAAAAGCAGAGTAAAACTTGAGTGGCACAGGGGGATGAAGTGTTCTTGAAACACACTCATAGAGGGCTCATATTAATTAGATGGACAATTGTGAACCAGTTGAGGAATTTGATGAAGTTACGATATGGCCAAATCATTGTGCTTAGTGAATTACTTGGACTGGAGTAGGTAGAATGGGTTGAAATGGGGATAGGGAATAGCTGAAAATTTCTGTGATAGAGACTGATACACTGTGGTACAATCAACATAACAGACTTCTTTACTAGCAGTAATGCAAGAATTCAGAGCAAGTCTGAGGGACTTATGAGAAAGAAAACTAGCCACATTCAAAGGAAGAATTGTGGGAGGAGAAACACAGAAGAAAAACAACTGCTTGAACACATGGGCTGAGGGGGATATTATTGGGGATGTAGACTCTAAACGACCACCCTAGTACAACTATCAATAATATGGAAATAGGTCTTGATCATGAGACATGTAAAACCCAGTGGAATTGTGCATTGGCTATGGGCAGAGAGGGAAGGTTTTTTTTTTGGGGGGGGGGGAGAAGAACATGAATCATGGAACCATGGAAAGATATTTTTAAAAATTTAAAAATTTAAAAAAGATAAAGAAAATCTCTGTGATAATTAGAAATCTGGACATGAACAGAAACTATATCATGACTGAACCCAAGAGAGCAACTGGTCTCTCTAGAAGAGTTTGTATCATCAGGGAATAGTATGGAGCCAAGAGTAAAACCCTTGGGGTTTCCTCAGGGGATCAGAGAGTAAAATAATTTTATAATGTTCTTTGCCTAATTTTTATTACATACTTGAAGGTTTTCATATGGAAAAATCTATTTCACCATCATAGTATTTCATATATACAGAGATACATATATATGCATGTGTGTATATATCTACACTAAATCTTTTATGCTCTTAATCAAATGTAAAAGGATTTCAAGGTAGGTGTGTTTTATATAATAAAAATTTTCACTGAATTACCCAATGGCTGCTTTCCTCATTTAAAACATCATCTCTGATCTTAAAAAAAATGCTTCTGTACCATGGAAAATAGCACCCATTAAAAAAAATACAGATGTAGTATCAGCACAATCCAAAAGGCCAAACTGTAAAGTCTAATGCTGATCATATTTCACAAAAATGGATGCCATAAATATAGTGGTTAGAATAGAATAGGGCAAGAGCAGATGATGCAATGACTATAAAATAACCCGGGAGAATACAAATGAGCTCACTTCTCATCATCCTAACCCCAACAATCTAGCAGCTGTGTGCCTTCTCATCCCTATCCTTACCCAACAACTCTCCAGCTCCTTCCTATTCCCCATCACTCTGGTGACTTTGAGCCTCATGCCAATGATTAATCACTTCTAACAGACTCTTCAGACTACCATGCTCTGCCATTACACCCTCTGTGCAGATTAATGCTTCTCCAGAACAATAACACTGCTTTTGGGGATGGTTTTACCCTGCTAATAATAGATCAGGCATGCAACTCCACACCTCCAACTATTCTCTCATGTCAGTAAAACAAGGAGATAGAAAGGGAGATGCTTTTTTTTTTTTGATGGAAAGTTCCACATATAATATATTAAATGAATACCATTTTTTTTTTCGTCACCGCTCTCAGAAAGGTGCCTCCTTTGTGGTTTGTAAATTGTTTCGGAAATCTTATAATCTTGGTCAAAAATGTAAATGGACATGCTCTTGTCATAAAATGAGGGCTGCTGCGAGGTGGTGTGGGAGGAATTTAACCAGCTTATAAATGTTAAAATGCAAAAGCAAAGAGAGCCCTGTTATTCATCTTCTCTGCAATATTCAGACATTCATGAAATTGAAAGTTAATGTACCAGGGACTTTCATTATCTGACCCATTCCATCCTATCTATTAGATTCTCATAGCTCTGGAGACAGAGGACCAATATGTCACCAACACAAGACTGGAAAGGTCAGAAAAACCAAGCATCAATAAAGCACCACTTCTGTATTAAATTCCTCAATGCTTGGTGGAAAGGACATTTCATGAACTAAGAATACTTATAAATACAACCCTCATAGCTAAGAAGCATGGAGCTGGGAGGACTTCATGATTTATGGGAAAACTAAACACTTTTTAATAGTTCAATTAATTTTTTTATTAAATGTAAACCCTCTTCTAAACCCTTAACCCTGAAAAAGAATATTGTAATTCAACCACAGCAAAGTTTATATTAGTAAAATGTATTAGTGCTTTATACATGGCAAAATGTCATGTTAAAATTACACTTACTCCTTTCCTTACATGTTTAGTGGGGTATTGTGTATGTTTCATTTCTGTGTTTTTATTTTATAATATATTTAAAAGGTTTTATATATTTATATATACATATATATATAGATTTTTTCAAACATCTATGACTTTGTTGACATCTGTATTCTTTCCATTCATCCAATGAAAGCATCTCACAACCATGGTAGGATTGTAAAGTGGTTTGTCCAAAGTCACGGGAAAAAAAATTCTGAATTTTTATCTAGATTTGAGTTAATTATTATTAATTAATTATGATTTTATATATTATTATATTAACATACAATAAATAACATGATAATAGTTAATTAATAAAAATTAATAATGATTAGAGTTCTAATCTAGATTTGAACTCTGGTCCTCCTTACTCCAGACCAGCTTTTAATACATTACAATATACTACCATAAAGTGTCAAGTGTTGGTAGGAGAAATTTGAGAAACAGAGAGAATAAATGACTCTTTCCTCTTTTAATTATACCTCAGTAAGGAACCAGAAATGAAAATATAGCACATTAAATGGAAGTTTCCACTAATATAGGAGTCAGAAAGATTCCCAGAAATCATGTAGTCTAAAGTGCTCATTTTACAACTGAGAAAACTGAGACCTAAATTAATGAATAACTTTCACTAAAGAATAAGGAATGGAGTAATGGCAATAAGAAATAGTAAAGATTTGAACTGGGTTTCTCTAATCCAAACCCAGTACTATTTCTACTACACTGTGTTCTCAACAGAAGATTCATAGGAACTGTAACATAAGTCATAGGAGAACATCCAATTCTAAAGGACATAGGGGATCCAGATGGTGTCCTTGGCTTACACCATGACCTTGGATAAGTCAACAGCCTCCTGAAAAGAATAATGATGAAAAGGGTACAAGAGATGTGAGCTGAGTCTCATCTCTGATACTTAGTAAAGTCATAATTTGGATCAAAGAATCAGATATATAGAATTAGAAGGTACCTTAAAGTCTGTCTAATCTAGATCCCTTATTTTACAAAAGAGGAGACTGGGGTTCAAGGAAGTTAAGTGACTTGACCAAGGTCACAAAGGGAGTAAGTATCAGAGGCAGGGTTTGAATTTAAGTCCTTGTATATCAGCATCAAAGACTTTTCTATGACAAATTATTCTTAGACTGGCCAAGGGAAATTGTTCTGATATCCACTCCCAATTAAGAAGAGAGAAAAGAATAGAGGAAGGAGAAGCAGGAAAAAGCAGGGGAAGAGATGAAATAATGATGTTTCTAGTCACAATATAAGTCATTTAAAACTGCCTTAATTTCCTTTTTTAAGAAAATAGAAAAATATTTTTATAGAAAACCCATTCATATAGTCAACATCCTAGAATGGTGATATTCTGTTTTCTCTGGATTTATTCTCCATGAACATTCCTGTTTTAATCTGCTGTCACTCACTTTTATCATCCAGCATGCTCCTTTGTAACATCATATATCTACAGTCAGCATCCTGGCTTGGTGATTTGCTACTTTCTCAGATTTATTCTCCATAGGGTATCTCTATTAGTCTGGTATAAAGTGCTCTGCCTTATCCCTTTTTTCTTGCATTTTTGTTATGTAAAAAATTTTATCCAATTTTCCACCCTTTGATTATTTTATTTAGAATGTGTTCCAAATAATCATTGTGCCCCAAAATGTTATGTAATCCTAAAAGTTTTTTATCTTTTAATTTCTTAAAACATATGTGTATATGTATGTGTATATGTGTACACATACATTTATTTACATATGTCTTAGCTAAGTGATAGTTGATTATTTTTTAAATTATTTTGTTCCTTTAATTCTACTTTGAATATTTTAGTAATATAAATACTTTTATCTTTTAACATTAATTGATAATGAATATTAATATATTCACTAATGAAATTATACCCCTGTCTAGATTTTGCTGTTTTTAAATGTACCACACATATATTTAGTTAGGGATAAGATTATAATTAAAGAATATAGAGAGAAATAGAAATAGAGAATTAGGGATAGATTTAGGGTAAGGATAGAGACAAATATAGAGAGTGTTTCTTTTTTTATTATTTTAGGGACATGTCAAGGGCTAGTGCTATAGACAGTTTAAGGATTAAAGTAATAAGATTAGTGAATAGGAAGGAATGAGTTAGAATTAAGTACATAATTAAGCTTAAGCAAATATTCATTACATCAATCAATGTTAAGATTAGAATTATGAAAAAATAGCTTCAAAATTTAAGAACTAGATTTTATACTGAAATCAGTTTCTAGATGATGATGTCAGATGAGGAAGAAACAAAGTTAGAAAACTGTATTTCTATTGGCAAAAGCAAAGCAAAATTTTCACTGGTTGTGAACTTCGAATGTTAGACAATATGAATTCCTACTAAAGTTTTACAAGAGGAATGAAGACATTAAGATACATGAAAAAAATAGGGGTAGCTAGGTAGCTCGATAGCTCAGTGGATAGAGAGCCAAGTTGGAGACAAGAGGTCCTAGCTTCAAATCTAGCCTCAGATGCTTTCTAGTTGTGAAACTGGGAAAATCACTTAACCGAACGAACTACCTAGCCCTTACCACTCTTCTGACTTGGAACTGATACCTAGTATCGAGTCTAAGATAGAAGGCACAGTTTTTTTTTAAATAAGAAAATATTATAGAAGAAAGCTTGCTTTGTTGGGTGCCAGTTAATATCCTGCTCTATTGAAGAGTGTAAGAAGCAATGGAGTTGATCATCCTAACAACACTGGAAACTGTGCAGGGGCTTTGCCCAATAGAGATGTTTCATATGTCCCACGTCATGCCAATCAAAAGGTACCATTTTTCTCTAAGCCTGTTTGGAAGGATCTCCAGACAGCCAAAGTGAGTCAGCAGTCAGGGAAATAAGCTACTTCTTGGAGATTTCTACCCGAACAAAGAATTTGAAAATGAGAATAGGAAAGGAGCCAAAATAGGATAGGTTGGTTCCTCAGGAAATAGGAGGATGTAATAAAATTAGTGACAAAATAAAGATTTTGTATGTCCCTCAGATATTTTCAACTAAACTGGCAGGAGTACCGAGAAGGGAAATTGATAATGACATTTTAAATAATAAACTACCATTAAAAATATTAATCCATGGTTGTCCAATTTTTAAAGGGAATGTGGTGGAAAATTTTTTTAATTATAAAAGTAAACCAGACTTTAAAAAAGAATTTATTAAATTTTATCCAGAAAGTTTGGGATATGTGCTTAAATACAATGATACTATGATATAGTTTAAGGCCAAAACATTAAATCCTGCAGAGGAAGTAGCCTGGTTATAGGACTAAGCCTTCATGCTTTCAGATAAATAACTCATGAGCTTTCATCAGCATATCAGAACCCAATAGTTTTGCATGAATATTTAAAAGAAGTATTTGGATCCAATGCCACTTTCCCCAGAATTTTACATGAACAGAACATTCTTCTCCCACACCCTACATGAACTTCAGTGTAGCGATACTATTCCTAATAGCTATTCCATAAAGTTTAGTGTAGAAAGTGTCTTCAGTTCCCCTTCTTAAGCAAATATTCAGATGCCCAAATGAATCAATGACCCAATCGATTTGGAAGTTCTCAATCACAGCCCATTCAAGCCTGCCTATCTTGTGTGACTATTTTCCATATCCTTGATAAGTTTTCCTCTGGGGTTCCCCCAACTTGCTGGATATCTTCAGTTTCTCCTGATATTATGAGGATACCAGTGGAGTATTTTGGATATCCACTTGCCATCTCTAACTTTTATTAAACTACTAGTTATTTTTTTAATCATCCAAGTGATTCTTTGATGACTTCCTTTATTACTTTTCTTCACTGGTTGTATATTGCAGCAACTTATTGGCTTCTTGATATTTGGTAGGGAGCTTTTCCATTGGTGCTAGAGTTACAAAGAGATAAGAGAACAGTTTGGGGGGACACAGAGCATCAAAAGACAGCTATCGACATAAGTTAGGACTTGGTAAGTGTCAAAAACAGCAAGTGGTATAGGATTTCAGCACTTTCAGAAACATTCAGAAAGACTTTGGGGCAGGGACTTGGGGAGGAGAGTGCTTAGAACTAAGCAAAGATGACAGTCACCCACTCTTTCTCCTCTCATCTCAAACTATTTTCTATAGGGAGTTTCTCCACTCCTTTCATTAAGTAAACTGAGCAGTTAAAAAATTGTTTCTAGACTGGCCAAGGAAGCTGTTCTCTGATACCTACTAAAAAGAAGAGAGGGAAATAATAGAGAAAGGGAAGCAGGAAAGAGCAAGGGAAGAGATGGAACAGTAGTGTTTCCAACCACTATAATCACCTTGCCTCTCATCAGTTCTGTAGTAAATTTCTTAGTGCTCCAAAGAAAGAAAGTTTATGAAACTATGGCTATTTCTAAATACAATGCAAATAATCTAATATGCAACTCAGAGGAGATAATGATTTCTGAAAAAATATAAAACACTTCCTGTTTTAGTTTGTAGTCACATTTTTTATTTATCCTTTCTTTTGTCCCATGCTATTGCAAGCTCTTTTAGTTTGGCTTCAGAGGAACATAGTTCCAATTTATGACATTGTTCCTATGGAAATAACTGCCCGCTGCAATTTTTCCGCTGAATATTATGTCTTTGTATAACAATCTGACCAACATAGGGAAGGTATGCCTACAGGAGACACATGCCTGGTCTTATGTAATGGATTAAATATACTGTATTGAACCTTAAAAAGAAAGGAAAACCTCTCAAAAAATTTTCTAGGGGAAAAAAAGAAATATTTAAACAAAATTAAGTATGTTGTTTTAATCTGGAAATATCTACTGATGTTTCCCTTGGTTACATATCAGGCTGTTTCATCCCCTCCTATTTATTTATTTGACTAATCCTCCACTTTCTGTTCATTAAAAAGGTCTTGATTCTTTTCTAAAAGCAAAATAATTTTATATCATTAAAGGGGCTATTCTACTTAATTTTTCACCTGAATTATAATCAAAGCAGGGGTAGGTTTCCTGAGCAGAACAATACTCTAGTTTTCCTAGCTCTCAAATACTTTTTACAATGCATTTTGGAATAACTTAAATAATATTCTTTCAAGGCAAACATCCAGCCCAAAAGGTTTCAGTAATAAAATACCAATCTATCCACTGCAATTTCATTGAACCATGGAGAGATTTTTTAAATCCTCAGAAAATTTTATTGAATAATATGGTCTAAGAATATGCTCATTAGATTCTGAAAAATTAGAAAGTAACCTCTTGGTAATCCCCTAACCACAAAATGAAGTGGTTTTGGAAGCTGAAAAGGAAGTGGTAATGGTCATTCTAGCTAGACATGCTCTATTAAAAACAATAAGGATTTTTAAGACTCTCAGGAGACTGGGCTCTAAGATTCTTAAAAAGTAGTGTCCATTAAATTGTGAAGCCCCGCTAAAGAAGCTCAGCCTCCCCATTAAATACCAGCAAGCCCATGTCACTGAAAGGGTGGATAATTTCTCCCCAGGAAGCTGTCAACTTATCAAGCTTAAGAACCTTTCTCAAAAAGTTAAGTAATTGCCCCTAGTTTTCCTCCCATCCAGACTAGGGGATGGGTTTGTAATAGATTTTTTAAATAACTACTGCCCTATTTCCCTTGATATAATACTTAGGTTTGTTTTTTTCAAGGCTACAGGTAACAATACATTCAAACAGAATTTGAGGGTCTTGACAGAGAGGACTCCAGAGAGGGCTTATCCAATTGATAACACAGAATCCAATAAGTCTTTTCATTAGAATCTGTATGGGAGCAGTGGTTGGGATCAGGAGAGGGAAACTAGAAGGAAGGGAATGTTAATAACCTTAGAAAACTCTTGTTAAAAAAAAAACAAAACAAAACAAAACCAGTCCTCACTATTCCCAACACTCGTGTATCTTCAAATTGAATCCCTAGACTTTTGCAACTCAGTATGTATGGGAAGTAGATCATAGTATCATAGACCTAGAATTGGAAAAAGACATCAGGGGCCTTTTCCCTCATTTGGAAGGAGTCCAACTCCCTTGTTTTACAGGTGAGGAAACTGAGGCTCAAAGAAGTCAAATGACTTGTCCACAGTCAAATAGGGTGTTGTATCAGGGACAAGATTTGTAGCCAATCTGACTCCAGAGGAAAGGCTTTTTCATTTAACAAATATTTATTAATAAGCACGTGATTTGAGACAGGTACTCCACTAGATATTGGAGGAAAGATGTAGAAGAGGATGCCATGATTGATATGATCTATATCTTAATGAGATTTGAAAAGATAGGCTCCCCAGGAGAGTAACCAGTTGTTCATTTCCATGAAAATAATAGCATTTCCATTGTTTTCAAACACTTTTTCTTATGGTTGCTCTTTCTGAGGATCGTTTTATTAAGCATGACTTTAAAGGGGCTGTGTATAAGAATGATGAGGAGAGGACAGGAATTCAAACTGAGGGTTTTCTGGAACCATCTTGGAGATTTTTACTTCAAGCATTTCAGTAACTGGCAAAGAAGATAAAATAGAGCTCGATTCTTTTTCTTGGTTTTCTAGACTTAAAGAAAGTGAGTGAGAAAATGTTAATAATGCAGATTAGACTTAAAATATATCATTCATACATATTTTTGGAGAATGGTTGTTAAACATTTACTATACTTCCAATCCAGTCTTCCAATTACTTAACCTATTTGACCCTGAGAAAATCACTTAACCTCTCTGGTCCTCCTCTACTAAACGAAAGAGCGGTGCTACAAGATCCCTTTAATTCTAAAACCGATAGTATGCACCAGGTCTGGTTGAGAATAGAAATATTTCTTTGTTTCTCTGTCTCTGTCTGTCTTTCTCATTTTCTCTGTCTCAATGTTTATCTGTCTGTCTGTCTCTCTATCCACCGCTAAAGCTTTAACCAAGTAATGCCGTTCCTATTAGTAGTGTACCAGCTGTTGCTGCTTTTTTACAGCTCTATTTTATTGCTTGAAGTCATTTCTCAGTACATCCTGAAAGTAATTCTTCTGTCCACCAAAGCTTATTGTGTAACAACTGCTCAGGCATCCTGCTGTCATTTATTCTACATGCATCTAGTTATGATATGTTGAGATTGGCAATGTTCTGGGACCTTTTAATTAGTGATCCAGCTTTTATCTATTTCAAAGACCTTGGAGGCAACCTGGTTAAAACTTTTTTCAAAGCATCAGCAGAGAGAGAAAGAAAGAAGAACCAGTTAGTCCCCCAGGATGAACCTGGGGTATGCTCACCCCGAATGCTCAAGTAGTGAAAAGGAAAAAAGAAATGTTTGGAGAGGTAAGAAAAACCCAGGAAAGGGTGATGTCTCTGAAACCAAAGGATAGTGTATTCAGAAGAAAGTGGTCACAGAGCAAACTCAATAAATAGAATGATGGGCACGCATACAAGGGGATGAGGAAAAAACGGACAATGAGACAATGAGTGTGTCCAGTAACTGCCTGTAGTCAATTTTACCAAGAAATAGAAAAGGCTGACTAAGACTAGACATAACATCCAACACTGTTTCACTCCACTGGTGAATGAAATTGGTTCAGACAGGCAGCCATTCACTCTGATGCAACTGAGCAACTGTCCCTCTTGGTGATTGTCTCACTGCTTACTCATGCCAGCTGGCACATGCCCAGTCACACTACCCCACATTGTCCCCTATACCCTTCTCTGTCAAATTAAGTCTCCATATTCAAGCATTATTTCCAGGCTAGTAATCCCAGGTCAGGTGTTAATATTATATCTATTAAACTTCAACTTGGAAACAAAAAGATTTGGAAGGATTAAAATCTTTGGTCTTGAAACAATCATTTGTACTCAAATGAATTAAAATTTTAGATTCATTTAACAACTCACTATGTCAATTCATCAAAACATTTTTAATGAAATTAAGCAAATAGTTACTAAGCATCTACTATGTGAACACATCTAGGAGGCAGAGTGGATAGAGTGCTGAGCCTGTAATCAGGAAGACTCATCTTCCTGAGTTCAAATCTGGCCTCAGACATTCACTCACCATATGACTCTGGGTAAGTCACTTAGCCCTGTTTGATTCAGTTTCCTCATCTAATGAACTGGACAAAGAAATTGTAAACTACTCCAATATCTTTGACAAGAAAATCCCAAATAGGGTCATGAAGAGTTGAATGTGACTGAATAATGACAAAGTGCAAAGCACTGTGTTAAGAACTGGGGGTCCAAGATGGATAAAGCACAAGCCATGAACAGAGTTTACTAGGTAATCAATGAGAATGAATTAGTAATGCAATACCTTTGAGCTTTGGGTTTGGGGGGTAGGACAAGTGGATATTCTCAGAAGTTGATCAAGTTCACAATTTTCTAAGGGGAAAATGCCAGAGATGATGAGCTTATGAATAGTTATGAATCCCAACCTCTAGAAAGTAAATCTTGGCCCCATGGAGGATGCTCAGGTCTCCTCTCAATGACATCTTTATGTATAGACCACAGGAAGAGTTGAGATGCTCTTATAGAATAATTTCTCATGGTTTTTGGTGACAATGGCCACTTTGTTGGCATCATCACCACTGGGGTCTACCCAGCCTGTCCCACAAATAAAACTGCCATGTCTTTTGTGTGCTGTGGTTACCCTGGAAAACAAAGGTCCAGGAAAATTCTCTCACTAGTTCATGCTCCTTAGGTGCTCCTTTATGTCATAAACCATGTCTCTCTATGAAACACCTAGACCCAAGTATGTTGGAAGTGGATTACACTCAGAGCCATGCCATAAATCCCTTGGTTAACCAGTAAGCTAATGTTTAGAGGGTTCCATGTTTTCCAATATTCCAGTTGTTCCTTCTGTCTCTATCTGGTATATCCTCAGCCTAGTGGGGGACCCAGTTTAGACAAAATCTTCTATGAAATCCTCATGCCCACTTACCCAGGCATTGCCCTTTGCAGTTCCTGATTGGCACAGGTAATGAATTCTCCATGAGAGTTACAGTTTTTGGGTCCTAGTTTACCTCTCCTGATCTATAGCTTCTACAGTCAAACTTGGGTAACTGGGATGGTGATATCTGAATTGTCTTAATCCTTCATGGACCAGATGACTTGCTTATCCTGGTCACTTCCCCAAAGTGGGTTGGCTTTGACAGTAGCATATGGTTTAAAGCTAGGAAAAGCTAGTGAATAAAATAGATCACTTCCACACTCATGGTGGGGTCAGATCACTGGGAGAATCAGTGTAGGGTGCTATGATAAACTCTATGAGGGACATGAAGGAGAAAAAGGGAGGGACAGGAGACATCTACTCATAAATAAAATAACTGAATAAAAAGGGAATGTACAAGTGCCAAAAATGCATCACAGACAATGAATGAGGCATGAGTTCATAAGTAGGAGAAATCACAGTGCCCAGTTGTAGAAGGCATCATGAACTTGAATGAACCCTGAAGGACAGACAGGATGTGACCAGGCAGAAATGAATGAGGAAAGAGATGGAGAGAACTCTGTGAGAAAGGGGAACTGGTAAAAGTCAAAACAGATTGTGAGGAGAATGAACAGACTACTTAAATGAGTTCATGCAGGGGAACTGTGGTATATCAGGCTGGAAATGAGCTGGAGCAAGGATTCGTGACCCTTCTCATATCATGGACCTCTTTGACAATCTGAGGAAGATTATGGGCCCTTCTCAGAGTAATGTTATTAAATGTAAAAATATAAATACTTAGGATTACAAAAGAAACCAATTATGTTGATATACAATTATTAAAAATAAGTTCATGAATATCAGGGGCTGGTGAATTGCGAATTTATGAACTCCCTGAAATCTATCCACAGATCCTCTGGACTTCTGATTAAGAATCCTTGAACTAGAGAAAGATTGCAATAGTCTTGAATGCCAAATTTGGGAATTTGCATTTTCATCTTGAAAACAATGGGGAGCCATTAAAAGTCTGTGAGCAAGGGAGTAACTTGATGAAAGTAGTTTCTTAATAAGATTAATCTTGATAGTTTGCAGTATAGATGTAAGGAAAAAAGAAATTTGAGACAAGAAAGCAAATTATCAGCAAATTGCAGGAGTGGATGTATGATGTGATTAGAGTTTACCTTGGCACAATAGCAGTAGGAATGGACATGCTTTTGGGGAAAAATCAGATTCTGGTATGCTAAACATTTTGACTTTTAAATAAATTTCTTGTGTCTTACTTAAAGGAAAGCCTTCTCAACTATTAAAGAGATATTTTACTTCATTTTAATAGTAGTGTAGAAAAGTAGCATGTTGGGTTTTTTTGGTGCTAGTTATACTTAAATCTTTTATTCCTAACACACTAGTCAGAGGAGGAAGTATTGTGTTTATAAAATGTACATAACATTGCTTTTAGATAAATCCCTAGTACATGGCTTATGCTTTCTCTGAATAAAGTGCTTTTTGAAGGTTAGAAGAGAAAATAAAGGAAAAAATGAAAAAGAAAAAGAATTTGGCTTGCTGGAATAGCTGTTTAACATGCTTCCTGTTACTATTCTCAGGGACTGTTATTATGGTTTAATTAGATCTTCCTGCCAAAATTCATTACAGAAAAACCTGGCATAGTGAAGAAATAATAAACTCAGCTCATTCATAACTTATTAATTATTTTACTCTTAAGCAAGTAGAATGAAATTCCCTCCTTTCTCTGGGGAAGGTGGGGAGGAGAAGGATAAAAGCAGTAAAAGGGGGAAGGGTACCTACTTTAAATCATTTCTGAAAGTAGAGAAGCTATAAATAAAATAGTTCATTAAGAATGAAAGGGAGAATCCAACAATATATCTAACATGACTTCCAAAACATTGAACACTCAATGTCACTTTACTAAGTCCTATTAAACTTTCATATATTTAGGAGGGAGGGCAGCTAAAACAGAAATAGATTCAAACATTATTATTGCCACTTTACAGAGGAAGAAACCAAATGACCTCTCAGGCTCAAAGAACTTTTAAGCATCAGACATATTCATAGCTAGCTTTCTTCCTCTATATTCTGTAATTTCTCAAAAAAGTTTAAAATTGTTGGGTTTTTTTTTCATTCCTAAAGCCATACAATAGCTTCCTAAAGGGCAGTAGAGAGGCCAGAACTGGTACATTGAGAAAAATGACTCATAGCAATAATTGGTGGATGTTCTGGCTCTCCCAGGGATTCTCCATGAAAAGAGACATAACTTTTCAGAATTTCTGAGTTGGAAGGCATCTTAGTGGCCATCTAGGTCAACTTTTGCCACAGCAAAAATCCTCTATACAATAAGCCTGATAAGTAGGCACTTTGCTTGATGACCCCTCAAGAAGGGGAACCCACTAGTCCCTGAGGCAGCTTATTTCACTTTTGTACATATATATATATATATGTATATATATATCCAATAATATCCTATATATATATACACACAATATGTCCATTTTTAAAAAGTATATTGTTTAATATTTATTAAAGGACAAAATATGTTTTAGGTTTTCTCTTGTATTTTCTTTAAACGATACTCCATTTGTAAGTTCAGATTTGGTTGTCCTTTTTTTGTTTTTTTCTCAATGTTTTATATGCTTCCATTTTCTTTTTTATAGAGATATTGTGCTTCTTCTCTCTCTTGTTTTCTTTTTTCAAACTCATATATATGTATATATATATATGTGCGCAAAAGTCTGGACATGAGAAATAGTATCATCTAAGCTTGGTGAGTACTTGGTGTTGGATTGACTGCAGTGTATATGTGGTGAAGGGAGTCCCTAGGAGGCTGCTAGGTGGCTAAGTGGATCCCATCCTAGGTTCAAATTCGACCTCAGACACTTCCTAGCTGTGTGACCTGAGCCAGGTCACTTAACTCCCATTGCCCAGCCTTTGCCACTCTTCTGCCTTGAACCCAATTATTTTAAGATGGTGGGAAGGGGTTCAAAAAAAAGAATGAAAGGGAGTAAAATGGAATAAAACTAGAAGGTAGAGTGAACTAGATTGTAAAGCACTTCAAATCTATGTTTGATTCTTGAAATAACAAAGTGGAATTTATCTAGTGGCAGCATAAAATGGAAAAAATCTATGCAAAACCCAGAAGGAAAATAATTTTGCCAACTGTGCAGAGAATAAATTTTATTGGAGAAGTCCTGAAGGCATGGAGATGGATTTGAAGACTATTGCAACTATTGCAAGTTCAGGCAACAAGTGATAGGGCCTGAAAAAGATCAATGATCTCTGTGAATGGAAAGAAAAATGTAAAGAAAAAAGAAAAATACAGATGTGGAGTTAAAAGGGTAACTCATGGTACATCTATGGTGTTATATTTTTATTTTAAATCTGCAACCCAGAGAATAGGGCTCCTTGTCCCTCCAAGGCTCTTGATTCCCAAAGGTAAGGTCCAGTCCCGAGGTCCAAATAATGATATGAGTCCCTATCTCTCTTTGGTTTGATGTTGCCACCTGGAGTTACTCCAAGAAATATATATTAATGGCATTCACAGGTCCTGTCTAGGTTTCCCAGTGATGGGTAACAGGATTCACAGCCCTAATATAAACACGTAAGAAAACAATATGAGTATCAGATCTATTTAATGGAAAATGCAGGCAACCATAAAAAGACATAAAGAACACAGAAATCACTGAAAAAAAAAAAAACCACTCAATACCTCCAAACACACATACCACCAAAAGGAACTGAACTTAGAAGTTACTATTAGGGCAATCCTTTGACATTCTTGCAGATCTATAATCTTCCCATAGGGTCCAAGAAAATCTCTTTTAGACTTTAATGTCACCTAGTATTTTAGAATATTTCCAGAAAGCCAAAATACTCTGAGGCTGCTGAACAAACAGTCTCCTTTCATTTGGACCCATACTGTTAAAATAAAAAGGCACTGGCTTTACTTTACAAGTAGAATACCACTCAGGAAATATATGGGCAATATTCTTCTTTCTCTAACTTGTAAGCTGCAAGAACAATTCCTCATCTCTTTAGAACTTTTTGCTGTTCATAGTCTCAAACTTTGAAATTCTTGAACATGGTGAACTTCTCCTCACAGACCCCACTCCCCCCCCCCCCCATTTTCCTGGATGTGGTCTGCTTTGCTACAGAACTTGGTCTAACTTCTGCACAGAGGGAGGCAAAAAAGAAAATTCAAGGGAACAAGGTGGTCTGTCAGTTAGCTTTTACAGCTCACAGAGAGTGGTAGCCCCATTGACAAAAGTTCATCCCTTTGAGTCCTGGTCAGCCGGTCACCAACATTTGCCTGAGTCCCCTCAAGCAGGATTTATTGTGGATATTCCCAAACTCACAGGGGGAGGTGGTCCTAAAATGCTTCCAAAGGTTAATGCCCTTTAATCTCATGAACGTGATTGGAGAACTGATAAAATCAATTCCTCCAACTAATCCCCTGTATTTGGATTCGGTATTTGATTTAAACTGGCACCATCTTGGCCAAACCCAATTTTATGACTCTGAGCAATGGTTTTACTTAACTAGACAATCAGTTATCATTTGCACTCTAAGCCAATCTATATTACACCTGCATTCAGATTATATTTACTGGTCCTAATTCCTTTAACCCATCTCATTTTCCTTTTAAGTTCCTTTGTCTTGGTCCAAATTTGGCAATCTAGTTATGCCTCTTGTTACATGTAATACTGTGTTGGCTTCTGGCTTTTTCAGTAATCTTGCTAACTGAAAATGATTGACATTAGTAATAACCCCCAATGGCTACTCCCCAGACTGCTCACAGCTCCTGGGCATGACCCAGAGATAACTGTCCAATGTTTTCAAACCTGTAAAAAAGCATAAAAGTGGCCACATACCAGGCAGCAATAAGAACATGTTCTCTGATGAATGGAAATAAACATAAAAGCTGATCACGCTGTGATAAAACAATAACGATAGCCTAAAATTATTTATCACTGAGCAATCACACCCTTTTTGTCGCCTGTATGATCTAAGCTATAAGGCATTCTGACACCAGTGAACGACTTGAGGAGAAAGACCATGAGGTCATTTTAATCTAGGAACTGTGATCTCATTATTTTTTTTTTAGGGTTAAAGTTATTATGAGAGGTGAAGATGTTAGAGAGTGGATCAAAAGAAAAACTGAAAGCTAATTTTTAACCTCTGCCTCTCATGCTCTTCTACACTGGAACCCATGACCTCTTTCAAACAAAGTATGTGTGAAGGAAGGAAAAAATCATTAGCAGACTCTTGTGTGACATTAGAGACTCCGAAAGTGAATGCTGCCCTTTCAAAAGAAAAGATGCTGAACAGAGCTTGCAACTGATAGCGACACACCTTTTGCTTACAATACGGCTTTATCGAGGAATTATTATCGGGTAATGAATGCCATTGAGGACGATTATTTCGGCAGACTTAGGGATGGGGGAGGGTGACGATGGAGGGGGGCCATGCAAAGAAGAGAGACTCTAAACTGCTCTAATTTCAGTGCACTGTGACGGCTGCACTCCAGAGGGGTCACACGGAACCAGAAACAAGCACAGAGGATGCTGCCCACGAAGGGACCACATGCATTTCTAATGCATGCATTAAGTACACTCATATTACTGCCATCGGTGCACATGTTTCAAGAGCCTCATGGCACATTCTGTTCAAGTTCTATGTCCTCAGAACAAAAATGTTGCCATGGAAACCTGCACCATATGCAGGTGTACTTGTGCAAAGGACGGTGGGGGTACAAATTCACGTTCCCATGGCAACATTTTTATTCAAAGGCTGAAGAACCTCAACTAAATGTGCCAGTACATATTATTACCCAGCAGGAGACACAGGTGGGATTAACAAAGTTCAATATTTGCTCAACTAAAAGTTATAATCACGGTTTTAAAAAATGAGTTGAAAATAGTTTCTATGGATAGTTTGTGTAAACAGGGTTCAGAGTTGTAACATTACTTACTATCTCAGCAAAAGTGAAAATATCAGAGGAATACTGTGAGCAAATGTTTTTTTTTCTTTTATAAGAAAGACTTATATGAATATATTACTATGAAATGTATGAATGAAGCAGGAATAATTGGGAAGTAATTCAGTCATCTATCAGGCTCACTGATGAAATGTAGAAACTCAACTTCCAAAACAAAATGATAAGCACCCTACAACAGAATGAACAAACAGAGCCAATTATTCACATGAGCAAACAGCAAAAGAAAAAAAAGTCATGGCAGTATATCAAAAACATATGAACCTCTCTGAACAAAATGTGCCAGATAGGATATCTATGATTACTGTCAAATCTAAAGCCCTGAAACATCTGTATAAATCTACAGATAAATAACACTCAAATTAAGAAATATTTCTCTGTATACATTTCAAAAATATTTGAAAAACTAATAATCACTCTTTCAAATAATGTAGAATCATAGGAGGATAAAATGAAAGCACAACATTAAAGATAAAAATCACACAGAGGTTATTCTGAGCGCTGCTTTTAGAAATATGTAATCTATAGTTATTTCAGGTCATCTCTAGTCCTCTGAAATTAGATCTGAAGCTGAATTTGTCATTAATAAATGCAGGTATTACATACTTTGTGCAATTTTCTGGGTAGAAAATGTGCAGAAATAAAATTTCAGGAAATCAAATTAAACATTCTCGTTAAGGGACTTTTTGGGTAAGACATTTAGTTTCCTTATTTCTAAGTAAACCTTAATGAGTATTGGCACCTAATATATTAGTTTTCCAATTAGCCTCCTGGGAAGACCTCAGAAACACTCAGATAGAATTGCCACCTGATCAGAACTTGACTTCTTTGACTTGTACTCTTTTCACTAAAGCTTATTGCCATTAAGAGCCTATGAATGATTGGAAGCCAAATAATATTAAGACATAGTAGTAGAACCTAAATAATATGGCACCCAAGTTGGATATTGAGTGGGAAGAGGACTGGGAGTGCCAAGAATTCATACTAATATTCTCACTTGCAGCCTGTTTTTGTTTTATTTTGTTTTGTTTTAGTCATGATTTGTTAACCCTACTGCCAAAGAGTTAATGATTCATAATGAAAAGTTTTCATTGGGGAGCTAGCCATATAAAGGAAAATCAAATAATTCATTTTAAGCCATTCATTGATCTGTTCTGTAATCATGTTTTTCTTAAAGGTGGGGGAACACATTTTCATCCTCTCCATTTTCAATGCTAGCTTGATTTTTCCCTCTGAATTCCCAAAGATACTATTTCTTAGAAATTTAAAAGTCACTAGTGTGGCCTTGGTCATCAAACTCAGTTTCCAATGTCCATTCTAATAAATAGCTTTTCCCTACTGGAAGCACAAGGCAGATCTACCTGTGCTGACTTAATGAAAATGTTCACTGTCATTGCTTTGGAGAAGAGATAGTGAAAAGTTATTTTCCAAAAAGAGAAATTCTTTCCAAATGTCTATAGGACACGTTAAATGCAATTCCCTCAAGGCACATGCTCAAATGTTGAAGAGAAGAATATCCTGAAAAATGAGATTAGGAACAAACAAGAGTTTAGAGAAATTTTGAGGAAAATCATGCCTCTCTAAAAATCTGAAGGCAATGTACAGTTATTAAGGAGATTAGATTGGGTGAAGAGATGAGTTCTATTCCCTTTGCTACTAATCAGTTATGAATTTGGGAAAGGGAGAAGAAAGATCTCGTGGGTAAATCACTTCACCATGATGGGTCCCAGTTTCTCTGACTAATGAAAAGTTTGACAAGCTAGATTATTTATATTTCTAACTAACATATTATAACAGCTTTGGTACTTGGAGTGGGTAACTTCAATTCCATCACAAATAATGCCTCTGCCACTCATAGATATGTGGTTATGTGTAACTCATTTAACCTGAGTCTCAGATATGTCATATGGAAATTAATGGGTGCCAACTAGATGGCTTTTAAGGTCCCTTCTAGCTGTAAATCTATGTTCTTGTGATTCTTTATGGTTCTTTGTTTTATTTTCCCACAAAGTTCTTATAGATCTATCTGACACACTTGAAACTTTCTTCTTATTCTTTTAATTTCTCATTGGTGTCAAAATTTTAACACTTACACTATTTATTGTCTCTAATTCTTGTTATTGACCATGAAATATGGTGTGATTCCATTTAATTTTCAATCTTCAATACCTTGACCTCAGCAATTACCAGAGTTCACTTAGGTGAAGCTCATTCAAATCTACCAAATTTACTCTTTTTCTATCAAGGTGGACCACCACAAACTAACACACAAAAATGGAACTAACTTGAGTGTATAAAAATATGGACTAACTGTTAATTTTTGTTGTATCATTTTCTTAAGATAACAGAAGTCTATTTTCTTTCTCTTCTATTCTATATCCTACTGGGAAAAAATAAAAACAAAAACAAAACTTTTATTACATGTATGTGGTAGGTAAACAAAAACAAATTCCATCATAGAGTATATTCAAATTCACACCATCTCCTTCTGCATTATGAGTTTCTCACATCTCTGTCAAGAGGTAGATAGTACGCGTCATCATTCTAGAACTTTTTAAAGGCTTCCAACAAATAGAAGAATGTTTTTAAAAGGACTAAGTAGTACTTTCTCAAGTTTGCTGAATATAAATGTACAAACAGACTTGCTTCTTTGCTTTTCGGGAAGCTATTAAGCAAATGGTGCCTGCAGAGTACATTTTCTGATTATCATCTGTCTTTTCTCGAAGAACAAAGTGAAAATTGTGATCTACCTGTGGTAGGAGACACCAGAGCATAATCTCAAACTGATTATAGACTTGTAGAATTGTATCAGCATCGATTGCAAAGGCCAAGCCCTGAAGCACATCAGGGTAGGTCCACTTTTTAAATGCAGCACTAAGGCTCTTCCATTTGAGCCCAATGCAATTACTCTTAGATTTCATTATTGTCAGGGCATGTAAAGAGATGACAGAAGCCTTATTAAAATCAGTTTACTGTTTGATCCTTCAGAGACTTGTGAGGAAATATGGATTAGAAAGAATTTGATTCTTAATGAGTCTTACTACTGGCAGCAATGATATTTTTTAAAAGCACCAAGTTGTTTATTTCATACATTGAATATATTGGAAAACTCTATTTATAGCATTACACCCACCAAAGAAGAGCCATTTGTAAAGGACAATCTAAAGATATATCGTCTTCCTGGAGGATTTCCTCTCTGAAAGGAAATTTTCTTATTTTCCCCAGCAATACCTCTATGCCACACCTTGGACTGGCTATCTGTGGCCTTTTGTTCTTATCATGAAACAAGATTATGGATTAATTTTGCATTAGAGAAAAAGAAGCACATTCAACCAAACTGAAACCTTTTCCACAAGACTGTAAATTTGCCAAACATAATGCAATTTTCTATCTCTGTCTTTAGAAAAGAAACTTTGAATTACCTGAATAAAGTCGCATGTGAACCATCTGGTAAGTTTCTTATTAAAAACCTGGGCACAATCATGCTAAATAATTTCTAATGGCCAATCTCATCCTAGGAGAACAGATGAGAAAATATAGTGAAAGAAGAAAGATGGCAGACTGTGGATACAGAATGTTACATTCATTGCTTGTGTCTGTGTGGTCACTGTGTTTGGTTTAGATTAGTTGTTTTTCTTTGTTACAAGGGAGAGGGTTGGGTTGTTCTTTATGGGGGGATATTCTTAGAAATGAGTCATATAAAAAGTCATCAATTAAAATTATCATTTAAATAAATAAACAGGCACACACAGAGACTAAACAAACCCGATGAAGCTCTGCAACTTAAAGTAGGGTACCAACTAATTGACTTATTTACAGAAAATCCTTTCCACTTTCTAAGCAAATCAGCTAAATGATGCAGATGCTTTCATCAGGTTTAAGTTTGGAAATCACAGTGAGAGCTGGCAAATGTAATTAACAATTCCTTCTAGTGATCTTGCATAGTATCTTCTAAAAATAAGGCTAAGTAACAGAATCCCCCAATACACTGTATAGGTCAGACATTGGTACAACAAAATAAATACCATGCAAGAGGACACCTACTTTTGATTGCATGGAAATTTCTTGGTGCAGGGGGACAAATTTTGTTCTGAGATGGCATGAGCCCTTACACTGTATCTTTCTCTAAAAAGCTAACAGACTATGAATGAATTTCAAAGTTACTGAAAAAAGAAAAAAAAAACAAAGACAAAAAAACTCATTACCATTTACATTTGAGCAAGCCAAAAAAACAATTAGCAGCAGCTACCTGCAATCATTAAAGCTGGAAAAGGAAATTGAACCAAGTTGACTATGTCTGTTTCCTTGAAGCAAACTTAAGGCACAGTGAAAATAAATTTAAGATAATTGTAATAGGATAACTCAACTTGCAAAGAATAAATAGTGTTCCTTAATTTTTTTTTGGAAGAATGGCATAATGCTTTTCAAATTCTTCACTTGAAGATATTGATATTCCATATTGTCAAACCCTGGTAGAGCTCCTAAATCTATGACTTGAGCATTATGAGAGTACTTTCTCCCCAACTAGTAAAGATCAAAAATTTCTTTTTGTCTTAATGGAGAGTTTCATAATGATAATGATGGGGATGATGATCTTAACTATAGTAATGATAATTAAGACATTTATAAGGTACTTTAAAGTTTGCAAAGAATTTAACATAAATTAATTCATCTTGAGTTGTTGTGCCTAAAAACATATTCTCTAGTAACTAACCTTCACAGTATGATCCATTTTGAGTTGAGCTAGGCTGGACCTCAGATGCCAGATATATACTGTAGCTGTCACCAGCCCCATATACAAATCCTTCCTAGCTTGATTGGGCTTTTCCCTCCTTGTATGTCATAGACCTGCCTCCTAGACCTCAGGGTAGCTTTAAGACTACACAGTAAGGCACGGAAGGAGAACAGAGAGAGTAACTACATCAATGGGATAAACCAAGTTCTTCCTCATTTCCAACAGCATTGCAGGGAGGGGTCTTCAGACCTCCCATCAATATAGTATGAAGGTATGCAAGGAAAGTAGATGGTTGCGATGACTTCCCGACAACTGCTATTGCAGGATGCCTCACTCAACCTCTCCACTGTTTGTATCAGAAGTGGCAATCTTGAGATGGAAAGGATTGTGAAAAGAAGATTGAATCTCATGTCCAAGGCAGCATAGGGTCAAGCATTTGTCTCTACGCCTAGAGTCAGGAAGACTGGGAAGCCATCATCTCAGACACTTACCAAGGCTAAGTGGACCTCCTTTCAGACACTTCTTAGTTGTAATAGTCTGAGTAGGGAAATTAGGGGCTCAGAGAAGGAAATGAAAGCTGACAAGAGGGGATATACTTCATACTTCTGCTACTTTATAATTTTGTCTAGTTTCAACTGTAGTCACGTCCTTTAGCATCAGCTCATAGGGAGAGACAAAGAGAGTAGTTCTCTTCTTTAATCCATGTAGGAGACTATTCCATGAGGAAATTCCCTCTATCAATATAGGCGGATGCCTTGTCTAAAATTTAGTTAGTTGGGAGAAGTGACTTGATCAGGGTCACAAGACCTACAAAAAACATAAGAAGTGAAACTTGAACTCAGATTTTCTTGACTTTGAAGACAACCTCTTATTTATTTTGCCATGATGCCTTAGGTAGATTAAAAAAAAAAAAAAACAACCTTACCTTCTATCAGTTCCAAGTACTGGTTCCAAGGCAGAAGAATGCTAAGAGGTAGGCAATTGGGGTTAAGTGACTTGCCTGATGCTGTACAGCTAGAAAGTGTTTGCATTCAGATTTGAATCCAGGACCTCCTATCTCTAGACCTGGCTCTCTATCCATTGTGCTACCTAAGCTATCCCCAAAGGTTTTATTGTTGTTCAGTCATGCTGGATCTTCATGACCCCATTTGGGGTTTTCTTGGCAAAGATACTGGAGTGGTTTGCCATTTCTTTCTCCAATTCATTTGACAGATAAGGAAACTGAGGAAAATAGAGTTAAGAGACTTGCCCAGGTCACAAAGCTAGTGTTGAGCCTAGATTTGAACCCAGGAAGTTGAGTCTTGTTGATTCCAAGCCCAGAACCACCTGACTACCCTTGGGTAGATATTTTTTAAAAGTTTTATTGATGTCTTTTCTTTTTACATCAGTCATTTTTGGATATGCCCTCTCTCAATCATCAGTATTTTTTAAGAAAGAAAAAAATGGTTAAGCAAAAATGTAATTAATATAATGACAGCTTCTAATAATGTATACAATGTTTTGTTCCCATAGTTTCCCATCTCTCTTTCACAGAACACTTTTGACATTTATTCTATGTCTTGCCAACTACTGACCCACTGATCCTTGGACGTTCTTGTCCTTTATTCCATAAATCTTTGAGCTCAATAATGATGATAGAAAATATCAGTTTTCTCTCTAAAAGGAATAGGATGCCTTGAAGAAAGGCTCAGCTTTATCAGAATGATCCTTTCTGTCTACAAATAGTTTAAAGACACAACCAGCATTGATTTTTGAAGGGAATTAACAGTTATAGAAAGTCTCTAAATCTCACATCTCAAGCCTAAATTTCACAAGTCATAGTTCTTTATTATTATCACAATTAGAAATGTAAAAAAATATCTAATCCATTCCACATAATTTTTAGGGAAAAAAATAAGAGGAAAGTGAGACCAATAGAGATTATGTAAGCTAAAGTCATATAAGTAGTAAGTCAAGATTAAAACTCACATCCTATGATTTCAAGTATAATTCTCTTTCCACTATCCTAGGTCCCTGGATAGGAAATGTTTTGTCACAAAAAGTAAGTTAAATTGCCAATTAGAACAACTTGTTAACACAAGAGTTATTCACAACTTGAATGTCCTTTAATGTCACAATATGCAATACTTAAACCAATTTCATTGGTTCAGCCCAGTTATGGGCTTCGAAGAGACATTAATAGGACTTCAACTAATTATCCAGATTATTATGTAAAATAGCCCACTTCATCTGGGATGGTGGGACATAAACAGGATCCTAACAATTAGCTTTGGTCACCCTTGCTGTGTGAAAATTGAATGATAACACTCACTGCAGGAGTGTAAAGCTCTGTGAGATAATCACATTGGTGCTTTCTATCCATTCAGTTCCTGTACACTATGGAAAAACAAGGATTCCCCATAGAGATGATAATAATTTGTCCATATTCTTCATCAGTAATTGTTTTCCCTATAATATCCTTTTGGAAACCACAAAAAGCATGGCTTAAGAAAGAGATCCTTGTCTTTTTGTATTTTTTTAAATGATTAAATTTTTGTATTATAGGTAGCATGATTTAAGCTGATGGAAACAAACCTGTTTTTATTGAAAGGAAAACCATAATGTGATATCTTACAGGTTACTGAACTTATAAATAAGCTTCTTTTCCTGAAGCTTTCACAACTCAATTAATATTTATTGAGATCAGATATGTCTTCAATCATTCACTACTCTTTTGGTTAGATTTGCAAAACTGAACAAATAATTACTTGACTGTAGAATAAAATATTTTATACTAATAAGAAATAGTATTTTCACTCAAAATGTTCATTTATACAAAATGATTTTCTATTCAAACAATGCATATAGAAAAATTAGAACATTTATTATTTTAATGAAACTCTTCATTGAGCATCCACTATGTACAAAGATCTGTATTATACAGAGTATAAAAATGGAATCTTACAAACTAAGCAGTATACAAAGAACATCAAATATCTAAAGGAAATGTCTTCTAAATCCTAAACTCATTTTTTCAAGGAACATTTATTGTGTCTACTATATACTGAGAGCAGCTAGATGGGGCAGTGAATAGAATGCCAGGTTTGGAGTCAGGACCCTAGGCAAATCAATTAACCCTGTTTGCCTCAGTTTCTTAGAATGGGCTGGAGAAGAAAATGGTAAATTGCAAACCATTCCAATATCTTTGCCAAGAAAACCCAAATGGATTCATGAAGAGTTGGACACAGCTGAAACGACTGAACAAGGACACTATATGTCAGACATTAAGTTAGATATTGAAGCTAGAAAGATAAAGCCAAGCCACTGCTTACCTTGAAGGAATTTATATTTTATTTCATCTATCATTTTATTTAGATGATATTGATGGGACTGACCTATGACCTCATCCATATGGTTCTGGCTTTCCTGGAACATTTCAAGAACCTATTTTTGATGGGGCAATTCTAATATATGTAATCTATTTACATAATTATACAATCTCAGAGATGAAAAAGACTTCTGAGACCATCTAGTACAACTTATTCAGAGCAAGAATTCATTCTACATAAATGTTCTAGTAGCATTTCCTTAAATACTTTAAATGAAAGGGAACACATTTCCATCTGAAATAGTCTACTGAAATTTTGAGTATCTCTTATTGGTAGGAAGATTTTCCTAAGATCAAGCCTAACTGTGCCTGTCTGCAACTTTAAGCCATTTTATCCTATTTTCACCCTCAAAACCCAGCCAATACAAATTTAATTCCTTTTGTTTCACACAGACAACTTCAAAAAAACTAGATTTAAAAAAGACAAACATCAGGGGGGCAGCTGGGTAGCTCAGTGGAGTGAGAGTCAGGCCTAGAGACAGGAGGTCCTAGGTTCAAACCCGGCCTCAGCCACTTCCCAGCTGTGTGACCCTGGGCATGTCACTTGACCCCCATTGCCCACCCTTACCACTCTTCCACCTATGAGACAATACACCGAAATTAAGGGTTTAAAAAAAAAAAGACAAACATCATACATAAGTTCCTTCAAGAAGCAAACATTCTTTTGGGGAATATAGCATGGAAAGCAAAAGAGGAAATATAAGATCATTTCAGGAGGCAGAGAACCTTAATTACTAGAAGTTTCAGGGAAGACTTCAAGATGACTATTAAGATGAGCTTTCAAGGAAACTCAATATCTAAGAGGCTATAATAAGATAAGAGAACACTTCTGATTGAAGGAAAGTATCATGTAGAGCTTGTGCTATTATAGCATAAAAGGCTGAATGGATGGATGTAAAGAATCATTAAGTGATTATTATATGCTAAGAACTGATATAAACAATGGGGATATAGATAGAATGGGAGATAATCCTCACTCTCAAAGAGTGCACAGCTGTAGATCAGATGAAAAGGCATAGTAGTCCTTAGGGTGCAGTGGAAGAATAGATGATAAAGCATTCACATTAGTGCCATTTCTATTAGTGACACTTCATCATTTCATTTTTTAAATTTTTTATGATTTTTATTTTTTCAGATTACACATCAATACAATTTCTTAAATTTCATTTTCTGATATTTTGCAATTCATGTGTTCTCTTTCCCTCCAAATTACCTCTTTGTATCCTTTGACCCATTTCATCATTTCTAGCCTGACTGCTCAACCCTCTATCTTACTGTTCCGTAGCCATTTTCATGCTATGCTCTTATGTTCCAGTCTATACCTCCAGTCTAATATGCCAGCTCCCACACTGCTTTCCTGGACACTGAATGGCGAGACTTCATCTACTCTTAGCCTGACCCAGACCCACTATGTCACCATTCCCCTGCCATATGCATTCTGTGTAGGTTTTCCTATACTCCAATTTCCCACTTTTCCACAATTACCTCTGGAAATGAGAATCAAATCAATTTTTTGTTTCTGAAAAGGACATGTGAATCAATTCTTCTATTACTCTAGTAACTATCTCTAGGACCCTCTTAGCCAAATACACCTCCCTGGCCTTCAACACTTAAACATTTTTTTTTCATCAGCACTTTGCAGAGTTTCTGCAACAAAGCCCTTAAAAACTTCATTTCATTCATTTATTCATTCATTCATAAAGTCATAATGAATGTTATATAACACTCATTCATTTGAATGTGCCAGGACTTTGGTGGCAAGAATTTTCTTTCCTGAGTCTTTAGTAGTTATGACTGCTGAGGAGGTAGGTGATAACCTGAAGAGGCAATTGCCAAGGGGGCTCTATATTTAGAAAAGAAAATAGTTGTGGGGCTGGGTATGAAGCATAGACTATGGTCTAGGGCTCTGTTGGTAAAGGTGAGGCACTCATGCCTCAGCATTCCAGAAGGGACTGCTCTGTTCCCCCTCTCTACCATGCCTGAGGACAATTCTCAAAATATGCCCCACTTCTCTGTCCAGCAGCACAAATGTGAGCATGTCCTCCCTCTGCTGTCTGGCATACTGTAGGCATTCACAGGCAGCTTGAAGTTGCACTTTGGGCACTTGATCTCTAAAAGGTTCACCAGTACTGGTCTAGGGGATGTTGCTATTCAACCGTCATGGATATAGCATCTTTGACTGCCTCACCAAGATCTGAGTAGAGGTGATGGTCAAGGTAGTGGCAGGGATTTTACCCCACCCCAGCATGTCACCTCTTGCTTCCTCCTCTTTGACTAGGATGGCTTACCTGACCATAGGTGGTGACACTTGTTGGTCAGTGTCTGATGGTAGTGACATTGAGGATGGCAGTTTTGCCTCTATAGAGATTACAGGAAATGAAATGTGAATAACAAATAGGAAAATTGGGTTAGAACATGGTTTTTAAAAGGTATATTGGAGCTTTAAATGCAAGGTTTAGAAATTTTTATTTCATCTTAGAGATAAAAGGTAGCTCTGCTTGATTTCAATTCCATGGGACAAAATGTCCCTCCTAGGATAAGCTAAGCTCTCCAAATGTCATAACCTTGGATATGTAAACTCCTTTTAACTTCCTTCAGTCTCCTCTCACCTCTTATTTAAGGGCTAGAGATTTAAACATTAAACTCCTCCCCAAATTTTTCTTTTTAGATGGTAACATTTGGACTTTAGAGTTCACTCTGCCATTCCATCTGCAGCTCTGCTTGATTATAACTGCACAGACAAGATGTTCTAGAGGTACCCCATTTTACTTAATGCATGGAAGACAATAAATATTTGCTGAATAGAAATAATTAGTTAAGCTTTAGGCAAATAATCAAATCACTCATTAAAATGTTAAATGACAAAGTACTAAGCTTAGATTTCTAAAGCATTCCATTAATGATCTTCCAAAATGACCTTGTTTAGGTCTGGATATTAAAACAATGAATCCATCAAACTATCATATTGTATAGTCCCCATCATCAAGTTTTATCTACTAGAACTGTATGAGAGACTTCAGAAAATACTTTACTAAAATTTCATTAAGCCTTATGTACAAATTCCCCATATCTATCAGTATTATAACCCTATCAAAAATTGAAATGAGATTAGACTAGCATGACCTCCTCTCTGTATTTGCTGCTTTACCTATTTCAACTCCTCAGAACAAGATGCTTCTTTCTTTCTTACAATTCTTTCCTGCATCCTTTTGAGTATTGTCTCCCCACCATTAGATTAAAAGCTCTGTCAGGGCAGAGACTTTCTTTTTCAGTGCAATCTCAGTGCCTGGTACATAGTAG
Source organism: Gracilinanus agilis (assembly GCF_016433145.1). Lineage (NCBI taxonomy): Eukaryota > Metazoa > Chordata > Mammalia > Didelphimorphia > Didelphidae > Gracilinanus > Gracilinanus agilis. The sequence goes on along the minus strand of NC_058133.1, from coordinate 409,099,529 downwards.
GAAGTTAATAAATGTTTATTGGATATTGAATTGGATTGGACCTGGGCCTGGATATTCTGGTTTTCTGTGATTATTCCTTCTTTTCTAAGTTCACCAACTAGACTTTTACTAAGCCTAATTAAAATTAAATACTTTAAAAATACTTTTCCTAAGTATTTTAGAATTTTACTAAGTATTAAAGTTAGTTCCATTGACATAACTTCACTTAAAAAAAATTAGACAGGGGGCATCTGGATAGCTCAGTGGATTGAGAGCCAGCCCTAGAGACGGGAGGTCCTAAGTTCAAATGTGAACTCAGACACTTCCCAGCTGTGTGACCCTGGGCAAGTCACTTGACCCCCATTGCCTACCCTTACCACTCTTCTGCCTTGGAGCCAATATACAGTATTGACTCCAAGATGGAAGGTAAGGGTTTAAAAAAATTAGACATTTTCCCTCATCCAATTATCCCATTTTCCATGCTATTTCAAAGATAGTTGCCAATATGCCAGCAATTCTAACTGCCAATTCTTTCTATGCCCTAGGATATAGTAACCTGAGTTTGATGACTTGAACTCATAAAAGACAGCTAGGTACTCTTATGGGAAAAAAGGGGAGTTAACTTAAATATTATTTGTGGGTTCAGTGGGTTCAAATCTGCTTTTAAACTTTTACAGCATATACCTATTACAGTACCCTATGATTATCTTCCTACTTATCTTGAATTCCACCTCTATTGTGGTTTTTTTCAGCCCCAAAAGAAGAGGAACAAAATACAAAATAAACTTCCTTCATCCAATGTAAGTATTTCATGCACTCTAAGCAGTCTTCTGCTTTTTGATCTTCCTCATCGCTAACATAGCTTAAAAACGCAACAAGACATCTTTCTCTTATTCTTCACTTTACTCCCCCAGACCAGTTTATTTGCAAATCTTACTGCTCTTGACATTATTCATACACTTTTAAAAATTATTTATTTTTTTCAGTTACATGTAGAAACAATTCATATACTTTTTGTATTCATTATTTGCATGCTACTTGCCTTGCCTCAGTTTCTTACATAGTTCTTTTTAAAATCAGTTGCTCAGTGAGTTCCCCATGTATCTGCTTTAGTTGATTTAAATAATTTCCATTACCTTCCTTATTATAATTATTTCTCTTTCTGCCTTTAGAATTTTAATTTTGAGCTTTTTCCCTCCCTCTTGGGATGACGCAGCCAGTAGAATTTTACTATCTTCTCTCTGAACCTTTGATATGTCTGCTCTCAGAATCTATGGTGCATGTCAGACTTTTCTCTTTTAGCACATATGCTAAGATAAAGACTGACCACTACTCAAAGTTTCCTCTATTTTAACTCCTGCAAATAGTTAGTTTCTTTCTCCATTTTCATTAGATTTGGCTACATTCATTGAGTCTTCCACATTTTGAATGTTTCTGGCATGTTGTTGTTGTTGAAGGGAAAAATTCAGTGGCCCAGTCGATAGACCATTGGGCTTGGAATTAAGAAGAGTCATCTTTGGGAGTTCGAATCCAAAATATTCATCAGGTCTTTCACATTTTGAATGCTCCTGGAACATAGTGGATATGTGATAAATGTTGATTGATTGATGGATGGAATTAGAGTTAAGATAAGTAAAGAAAGTATTAGTTACTATGTTTTTGAAGAGAGAGCTCAAGCTGACATCTAGATATCTGAAATCCCTTATTATTCTTTCATCATGTTTCTATGCCAGACTTTTGACCTGCTTCCTTCTCTTCTCATTACATTTCCCTTTATGCTAAGGTGGTCTGTTGTATGTCTTGATTATGATATCATTCCTCTCTCTACCTCCATTGGTCTTTATTCAGACACATACTCTCCATCCTGCTTTTCTCCTTCTCTCTGCCATCTTGGTTCCTGGATTTCCTCATAAGAATATCTTCTGAACATACAACTTACTCAGTACAATGCTTGTTATGCTATTCTCCTTAAAAAGTTTTACCCTTCCAGCATTTTATTACCCTCAGTCTCATCCCACCAAATCTCAGTGATGTATGTGATGTCAAATTTGTTTCGTTTCATTAAGGTTTTTAGTTTGTCTTGCCTACTACCCATATTTTGTTCACTTGTATATAGGAATCTTAAATTGCTGGACTCCCTCCTTGTATTTTGTCCCCTATGAATTGTTGAGTAGTCTATAGCTACTTTTGTATTATAGCTATTTTTGGATATTTAGACTAATATATGTAAAATGTTTTTTTCCTTCCTTTTTTCTCCAACTTAAATCTCTTTTGATTATTCTGTGATTTAAAAAAATGATGTGTATTTGCATTTTTACCAGCCACAAAATTTTAAGTGCAATTCATTCTTGCTCAGAATCCTGCCATCCCTATTTTTTAAGCTGTGGAGTGGAGATCCAAATCCTGTTCTTAGGCAGCATCATTATCTTAACCAGCTTTCTACTTCCCAAATTTGCCTTTCTCTTTTGAAGCTCTTGTCTCTTAAATACAGTGGTGAGGAGAAGCTAGATGACTCAGTGGATAAAGTGTTAGACCAGGAGTATAGAGGTCCTGGGTTAAAATCTACTTGCATGACCCTGGGCAAGTCACTTAACCCCAATGAACTACCCCTCACTCTTTTTCTGTCTTGGAACTGAGACTTAATGTCGATTTTAAAATGGAAGATAAGAATTTTTTTAAAAAAGACAATGGTGATGAATAAGCCCCTTGTCCACTAAGGTCTTCAGTATCTTTTCAAAATATCATGTTTTTTCTAGGTATATATGCACTTTTCCTATTTATGTTTTTATTCTGTGGCTTGACTGTCTTCTACATAATTGTTCATTTCAGTTGTTTTGAACTATGAGCTCCTAACGGCAGGACCTTTGCTATTATAAATTGAAATAGTAAATAGAGCATAAAGTGCTTTTAACCTAAGTATTTAGGTTATCTGTTGGCTACAAGCTCTTAGGTAGACTGAGAGCAGTTACAGGTCCTTCACTTGACCAATAGCAAAAAAACTAAAGTTATATTTTTTTGTAGAAAAGCAATTATAGAGAAATTTTCACAACAAATTGCCTCCTTTTACAAAAGAGAAAAATGTCTATATTACTTCTTTGTAAACCCCACTTTTTGTATCCAGTATCTTAGATAGTGTCTGGCCCATAGTAGGTATATTAAAATATTCGTTGATTGATTGATCTGAAAAATGAACAAATTAGATTAGACCTAGGCTGGCCAACCTAGGGTCCATGAACTAATTTTTTTTTAACTTTTTCAGTATCATTGGCTTCCTTTGTAATCCAATTTATTTTATCTTATGCATTTTAAACAGTACTCTGGGGAGTCCATAGACTTCACCTATTTCCCAGAAAGTTCCATGTCAAAAAAAATTAACATTTCCTCAACTAGATAATCTCTAAGGAGACATTCAGTTTCAATATTCTGTTTCTAAGTCAACCTCTATATGAAATTCTTAGTTGGGAGTTTCTGTGTCATTAAATAGAAACCAAATGAGAAGTTTCTTTGAAGTTTATATTTTGGTAGATTTCAACTACCCAGAGATGAGTTTCTTTTTTCCCATTTGGAGCAATCTTTTAAATATACACTTTTCCCATCTCAATCTTTTTAACTCATTTTTGGTATACTGCTTAGTTTATAGCTTCTCTTCTGAAATGACCCCAACTACTATACTCCATCATTAATCTGACTAAGACCTAAGAATGATCATTTTTGACAGCTCTTGGCAAGAGGACCTGGCTTGATGCCTAATTGCAGGGATCTATGAACTCCATTACAATTGTAAGGAAAAAAATAATCTAAGTAAACTATATTCACTGATTCTAGCCTATTGGATATACGCTTAGGCCCATAATACCCTTTTTAAATGCAAATTAATTTCTGTTGATGTTGTCCACCTGCTGGTACCCTGTTTCAAAGGGGCCCCTTCTTATGGCATGCCTGTTCCCAGTGGGGGAACTTTTATCCCAGCCTTCCCCATAGGATGATTCCCCACATCTCCCCTTGCAAACACCAGGCTTTGGGGGAAGCATTAAGGCATTCTTCCTTGGCAAGAGCAGCTCCCTCTGGCCTATTCACTGCTAAATAGTGATATTTTCAGGGCAAGTTTTCTGAGAAAGAGGGCCTAAAGCACATTTGCATGGTGAAGGTGCATATATCATTTTAAGCATGCAAATTATTGTTTTTAGAAGAATAAAAGGCTGTAAATATTTTGAGAAGTGGGCCCCTAGTGCCTTTTAAGTATTCTAAACTACACTGTGTGCTTCATAATTATGTAATATATAGAATACCAGCTGCTTTGAATTGTGCTCAGGAGGTTTGGATGATATCGAAAAACTCTCCTCCCCCAGTGAGAGCCATAATCAAGCAAGCAATACCATAAAGCCAGATCAAATTGACATTGAGATGCAGGATTTTAACACGCTTTAAAACAGATGTTAAGGCTATGTGTCATGGTTACAAAGAAACATATTTTTTTCTTAAAAAAGTGAGTCCTGTAAAGTTTTTTTACCTATAAAAATATTCCTTTTTTTCTTTTTTTTTTTAATTAACTTTTATCTGTGGGAATCTATATTGCTCCTTTTAGATATATGGCACACAGAGTTGGTATAGTCCATATTTAAATATTTATACCGACACATTCAAACACACCCTTGGTAAAAGATGAAACTCTGAGGCTCATTCTCTACTGTGACCAAAAAAAAAAACCAAACAAAAACAAAAGAAACGAACCAAAAAAACCCCAATTCTCGTTCTTCTTTTTGAGATTCCCAGAGAAGAAAATAAATACAGCATGGGTTCATTGGCCATAGGGCCCCACATATGCACTGCCCTAGGGGCTTCTGGAAGTTTGCCATCATCCTAGGTATTTTCTGCCTGCTTTAGGAAGGGACAGGTAAATTATTTACAACCCAACCCTTGCTTTGCCATACACAGAAACAAGATGTATGGGAGTCTGACTTTGACCACAGGCAGGTTGGAGCAGTTTCCAGGCCCCTCTGTTTTCTGGATGTCACCTTCATTAATGCCTGGCATGAAATACTGTTTTATCTACAAGTTAATAAAAAGGAAACATGGGAAAAAATTCTGTGGCCTTAAAAAATCATGTGAAAATAGGTCTACTAATCTCCATCTTTACTTATATTATTCATATTACTATTACCTCTGTCTCTTCTACTAGAAAATCAGGACTTGTTAGCTATCCCCAAAGGCTAGTGTGATGAAGTGCCTAACCTCACCTAAAAAAATAAAACAAGTTTTATTTCCCACATCTGCACCATGGACTTAATTTCTTGAATGCTTGTGTTGCTCCTACTTCCATTCCAGTCCACACATAATTAAACTAACCTACAAATCCAACTCTTAATCTGCTATTTAATGCACTGTACTTTGTCTCTTTTTGTCTGGGCTCCACATAAGCTCTCAAATTAAAATTTGTTGTCCTTTGTATTTTAAGGGTGACATAAAATATAGTCACCTCCTTTTATGCTCTTTCCTCTATTTTCCTAGTTTCTAAAATACTTTAGATATTCCACAACTGAGAACAGCTACATTATGTTGTTATTCAGTCATATCCAACTCCACTTGGGATTTTCTTGGCAAAGATATTGGAGTAGTTTTCTATTTCCTTCTCCATGCTCTTACTTTCCCCTTCACCCCCCGACTTCCCCCTCCCCGCCATGGCAGATGCATATTTCCACTGGTTTTAACATGTGTCATTGATCAAGACTTATTTCCAAATTGTTGTTAGTTGCCTTGGTGTGGTAGTTTTGGGTCTACATCCCCAATCATGTCCACCTCAACCCATGCGTTCAAGCAGCTGCATTTCTTCTATGTTTCCACTCCTGTAGTTCTTCTCTGAATGAAGGTAGCATTCTTTTCCATAGGTCCCTCAGAATTGTCCTGGTTCATTGCATTGCTGCTAGTACAGAAGACCATTACATTCTATTTTACCATAGTATATCAGTCTCTGTGTATAATGTTCTCCTGGTTCTGCTCCTTTGACTCTGCATCAATTCCTGGAGGTCTTTCCAGTTCACGTGGAATTCCTCCAGTTTATTATTCCTTTGAGCACCAGCTCATTTTATAGATGATGAAACTCAGGCAAACAGGGTTAAGAGACTTGGCCATGGTCACACAGCTAAGTGTGAACAATAAGGGGCATGCAATTCTGATTTTCCCTGATCTGAAATGTTGATAAGATCAACTATTTAGAATGTTATTAAGAGAGAAAAATAAAATGACCCCCAAATGGAAAGAGAAATCACAAAACAATGACATAAAGAAATTTAATTTAAATAAAGTAGGTATATATCTGTGTTATCATAAATAATCTTTTAAGAATGGGCAAATTATAAGAACATTGGAAATAGCCTTTTGGTGTACTAGTTGTCCTGCAAACTCAACATTCTATCTCTTGTCTCCATGACTTTGCACAAGGCTGTTCCTACTTTATGATCTTTGACAGATCATTTAGCTTCCCAAGGCCATGGTTTCTTTGTCAATAAATTATGGGTTTGGACTAGATTTTCTCTGAAGTAACTTCTAGGCCTAGTTTTATGATTCTCTAATTCTAGGATCATACATATTAAATTAAAGTGAGTTATTATTATCTCAACATGCTGAATCTAGTAATGTTCAGTTTAATGAAAAATACAAAATCATGCACTTAGTTTCAGTGAATCAACTGTATAAAATTGTATACAAGATGGAACTGATGTGAGTACAGCAAAACAAGGCAATTTTGTAGGCTGGCAACAAAAAATTAATGGCTTTTTTTTTACTAAAATCTATGATTTCATTGGTAATTCATTGGTTCATAGGAAATTATCTATATTAACAGAAGTCATCACTTTTTTCTGTAACTTAGATTGTTAGAGTTATGTCATTGAGAGGCTATGTGACTCTCCTGGGGAGGCATAACTAGAATGTGTCAAAGGACTTGAGCCCAGATTTTCATAGTCCAAATATACATCTCTAGACTATATGCCATCCTTTCTTTCTCAGCTTATAGGGAATCGTTCTTTATTAAGAGAAATATAGGTCCCAGAACAAGAAAGACCATATCCTACTTTATCTTTTTTTTTACTTTAAAAAAGACTTTATAGAATTATACAATAGAATTTTAGCAACTGTTTGTAAACAAACATAAAATACAATTATATTTCAGTAGTTTATTTTGAAGAAACAAAATAAACTAGTCAGACCTTGCCTGAAGTATTGTGTTCAGTTTAAAGAACCACATTTTAGAAAGACATTGACAAGCTGAAATAAATTTTAAGGACATTGACAAGAATGGTAAAGAGCCTCGAAAGCACCTTATAAAACGATTTTTTTCAAAAAATAGTTTATTTATCTTGGAAAAGGGAAGACAGACAAAAAGTGATAATCTACTTCACAGATGTGCACCATTGTCAGGATGAGGATGGATCAGATCTATTCTCTGCAACTTTAAAAGCACAACTAGGACTAAAATACAGAAGTTACAGGGAGGTAGACAGTCTTATAATACAGGGAGAAACATTAAGCAAATAGAGCTTGAATGGATCACCTTGTAGGGTAGTTACTTTCCCCTATCTGGAAGTTTTCAAGCAGAGGTTGGATCATAATTAATCGAAGATGTTTTTGAGGAAATTTATGCATTAAAGATGAAATTGGACTGGACAATTTCTAAGGTCCATTCTAATACCAAGATTCAGATTCTCTGAAGATTGTTGCTATTTTCTGGATAATCCTAACCAAAAGACTTTTCATCTATAGACTTAAAGGCCATCTTGTTCACTCAACTTAGTCCTAGTTACTTTCTTCCCCTCTAACCCACTCATACTTGGCTTTCATGACCCAACTTTTTTTTTTTTGGTTCTCCTACAATTTTTTTCAACATAAATGAAATACCAGTAAATACTGATTTGTAATTATTTTTTAAATTATGATAGCATTAAAAATTAATCCTGTTCAGCCTCTTTTTTTTATCTACTCTACATTCTAGCCAAACTGGATGACTAGAGATTACCTAAACTTGACACTAATTCTAACAAATTGTTACAGACTATTCCCATCTTTGGAATGAAATTCTTCCTTCAAGAATCTATTTTTCTTTATGGGTCAACATTTTGACTTTTGTCTTACCTCTGGACATCAATGACTTCTGGAGAAAGAGTGAGGCTATAAGTTAGTTCAACTCTGCCTCACTCAAGTCCAATTCATATTTGAGTCAATATATCACTCCATCATACTTCTTCAGAAGTTCTTCTTCAGAAATGAAGGATGAACAAGAAGAACAAAGTACTACCCTCTAAATCTAGCCTTCCTTGATTCCCTAATTCCCCAGCTAAAGCTATTCTCCTGCTGAAATTTTCCAGGGCATTTTGGCTATATCCTTTGTCTCCAATACTCTTTTATCTATGTACGTGCTGTATCTTCCATAGTAGAAAGAAAGCATCTAAGAGGTACAGCTGGACTTCGAATCAGGAAATATTCTGAGTTCAGATCTGACTGCAGAGTGTTACAAGTGTTAACTGTATGAGACTTATGTAACTTAGCCTTTTTCAATTTTAGTTTTCTCATCATTAAAAATGAAAAAGATAATAATACTTACCTCCCAGGATTATTGTGGGGCTCAAATGAGGTAAACTATCTGATTTGTTTTATAAACCTCACAGCACTATATAAATGTTAGCTATTACCACCATCATTATTATTTTTTGCAAATACAGAAAATTATTTGAGACAGAAATTTTATTTTTCATCCTGAATCTTTAGTTCTTAGCACAATGTCTTTGCATTGTAGATACTTAATAAGCATTGAATATTTAATACTGAGTTTCTGATATTCTCTCAAATTTTCTATTTTGAAAGTATGAAGGCCATTATTTTGTTTTGTTTTTTTTTTCTAGAAGGATGTAAACATAAAGGAAGGGACTATTTCTTAGTTATCCGTAGGTCTTCCCCATTATGGAACAGAGTGCAACTCAGCCAGGTAGTTAATAACTGCTTGTTGAATGAATGAATGAATGAATGAATGTATAAGATATATTTTTCAATATATTGCATTCTCACAGTAAGCCAGCCTTAAGGGTGTCTTGTGACTCATGCCATGAAGTTCCTTAGGCTACATATCTTTCAGAGGCCTTTTATTAATATTATTATTACTTAAGTATTATTATTATTATTGCAAAACTATTTATTAAATTAAATAATTGATTTAATTTAAAAATGATATTACTTAATAGTATTACTAATATATGCAAAAGGAGTAACAGATCTACAATAGGATGAAGGCTGTAAGATTCATCTGTGTAACTACTGTTTTACTTGTTGATACTTACATGGGCACATGAACACAATATAGTATGCTTGCAGAGCAGTGGATTATAATGAATTATGAAATTATTTCTAAGAGTTAGATTCTCTATAAAAATATAAGCTTCCTACTAATAAAGTTTAATAGCAAAAAAAATTCTAAAGAAAAAATGATGCCTTAGGCTATTTAATTGAAGCTTAATGTCTACAAATGAAAGAGAGGTTAAAAAGAAAAGAAAGAAAAAATAAACTTGAAGGTTAGGGACTATTTCTTATCTTTGGATATTCCCCAGCACTTTAATGTGAGTAAAAAATATGCCATTTCATTTGTCTTCTTCTTTTGGAGAGAAATACACATGGAAACATTTCTGAGGGTACTATCGTCCTTCCAAGCTTGTCATCTCAGACTCCCGTTTGACTCTCTGTTCTCTTTCACCACCACCTCCACTATACATAATCAGGTGCCATACATCTGTCTCTTTTCTATGTGCTTTTCACCAATGTAATGCCCTCATCAGCTTTTCCCTGGACTATACTAATAGCTTATTAATTGGACTTCCTGTTTTTTCCCTTTCCCCCTCTCTATCCAATCTGAAAATACCAAAAGTAATCTTTCTAAAACAGTGGTCCCTTACTCAAGAACTTTCAGTGAATGCCTATTGTCACTACAATAAAAAGTGAAGTGTTTTTCATTCTCTAGTTCAAAAATATATTAGCTAAAATATTTGATTTTAAAAATATGCACACAAAAATTACCTCCAAATGCTACTTAGAAATGAGACATTGTTGAGCTATTTAATTTCAGAAATGAACCAGCACCTCTTAAAACCGTATATGCTAGCAGAATTTGCCTTTCCATTTATAGCCCTGTATTTTTTATTGATTACATTTGTTCTTTAAAAATAAAACAGCCTGGAAAATGATTTTCCTCGAGGTTTCTTCCCTATGAACATCAAGTTCAGAAACCATGCTTCAGTGATTGCCTGTGATTCAAGGACAGGGCTGTGCAGCAAATTCATCACAGCAGGCAAACTCAGTGGAGGTACCTTTCCTCATTTAAGTTGGGGGCTGGGTGAGGAACCAGGAATAAGATCCATGATGTAGCCCCTAGACATCAGTTGTTAATGAGAGGAAAAGTTCCTTAGAAAGGATCTACATGCTGCTTCTCCAAATGCAGGGAAAGCACCATGATTTTAGATTCATCAAATGCCATCTGCTAAATAAACACCACTGGATTTGGAGTTGAAAAATCTTAGTTAAAAAAAAATCACAACTCTGCTACTTCCTACCTCAATCTCCATGGGCAAATAAGTCATTCAGTCTTTCTGGATGTGTTTCTTCATCTTAAAAGTCAGAGTTTTAGAAAGAGTGCTATGAAAAGAGTATTGGATTTGTTGTCAGAAAGTCTGGGATCAAATCCATTCTCTGTCCCTTGACAAATTGCTTAAACTCTCTGAAACTCAGTTTCTTTATCTGTCAGATGAGTGAAGTAGGATAGAGATTCTTTGAAGACCCATTCCTGAGCTAAACCTATAATCCTATAATCTCTAAGGCCACCTCCAGTTAGAAATGTTATGAACTGATATGATGGGAATATTGAGAAAATGACACTATCAAAAGTAACATTAATAAGCACAGATGTCCAAATCAGCTTGCTCTTCCAGACAGCAGGTATTTGCTTCAAATCCTAATGGGTAATGCTTCAAATGCCTATGGGTAACCCAGAGTTCTTATATTGTTAAAACAGGCAGATAGTATAATTGTACAAAAACGTGAACTTGAGCCATATTAATTGCTAATCCAAACAAAACTCAACTGAAGACATTTTTCATTTTCTCCCCAAGAGGATTGTTCAGTCATTAAATGTAATAAAATGGTGCAGAGTGAGCTTTAATGTGGGTTAAATGGGTTTTTGTTTTGGCTAAATATATGTCTATACAGTAAAGGTGGTCATTTTTCAACCCCTTCCATTTGCAGGTCTGTAAATCTGTAGATCTGTCTTTAAACTGCTGACTCCAGCTGAGTGAATTCCAGGAGAAAGATGATTCTGAATGAACATACATATAATACATGATCCCTCATGTAATATCATGAAATTGAAGTAGGATAAAGAGAAAAAGAAGAAAAAGGCAGAATTCACTGTATTTTTCTTTTCTATTTTCACTTTTAAGAAAAAGTAAGGGAAATTCTGTGCATATACTTAAAATCAAGGTTAAAATTGAGAAGAAAAAAAGAAAAAATGGAAAGAAAATAAATATTCAGTGGCTAGTGATATTCATAAGTGACCTGACGAAATAGGAATTTAAATCACAAATTTCTTTAAAAATTGTATTGGCATGGCCAATTAACACTTAATCTTCCTCATTACTCAATCCTCTATTCCCAAACCTCCAAAAAAAAGTAGTTTGGTTGACAATTCTTCTCCTTGGATATTAGATTAAAGCTTGCCATATTAAGGAATCAACCTCAATACCCAAATATGGAAGTATGATTCTTTAATATAGGCTTTTTGGATTGAGTTAACTATATGCTGATACCTTAGCTACTCATTTTAAAGTACAATTAAAATTTTGTCTAAAGCAGGGTCACTCTGGTAAAGTATCTCTCTATTTCAGTGACATCTGAAGTTGAATGACGTGGGGAAAAGACAACCAGGATATCCCATCTCTTCTCTTTTTTTCATCATTTCTACTTTCTAAAAAATGTGTTTGTTACATTAAAACACCTAGGTCACCCCCTTCCTTCCTCCCTCCTTTCTCCCCTACATCAGAGAAAACATCATTTGACAAAGAGTTCTATCTATGTATAAAACTAGATCTTATTTCTATTTAGCAGTTCTTTGTCTTGAGGTGGTGGACATACACAAGTCATTGTTCCAATAATATTTCTGTTGCTGTATGTAATTGACCATTTCCTCTTAATAGGAATAGACAACTTTATCTTGATTAAACGATGCATCATAAAGCTGCATGTGCCTAGCGTCTTGCCATTGCTGTATTAAGTAGATTCAGTAGACATGACACTTGCCCTCTGATTGTTGACTCTAATACAGTTGTGACAAGGACATTAAGGTATATATACATATATGTAAATGTGGAGTGCATAAGCAGGTTGCAGCACTTTGCAAATAAGGAATTACAAAAAGAGAGAGCAAAGCAGATATTTAAAGAAATACATGATATTAAAAGAAGAGGATCTGGCCATGTTTAACAGATGAGAAATGGACGTATCCTCCTCTGATATCTTCATGATATCAGGAGAAAATAAGGGAGCCCCCTGACATACTAGACAGACACCCCTGGGTAGAATTTATAAGGGTCACAGATGAGAGTCTTACATGCTAGGCAGACATGGATAGTTATGAGCTGTATATACCATTGACTTCCAAATCTATGAGAAAAGCAAAAGCCATGGGAGTATTGGACTATATCTAAATAGCTCCTGTATTAAAAAAGGAGCTGTTCTTATTGATATGGATATTCCTTTCATTTGTATAGATCACAGAATACTTTATAATTTGCTTAAAGGTGGCCAAAATGTTCATCACCTTGCAGCCAAACAAGTGATATGGTTGTCAAAAGTTAATTAAACTACTCCTTGTTTGACACGTATACTATTCATTATTGGCCCCATAGTCAAGGTTATTATATCTTTATCCCCTTGATAATTTAAAATCACATTTCTACCTTGATACAGCACCACACTGGTGAGATGTATAAGTGTGTGTATATTGGGAGTCTAGGTGGCACAAAGACTTGAATTCAAATCCAGATTCAGATACTAGCTTTGGGACGTTGGGCAAGTCACTAAACTGCTATTTGCCTCAATTTCCTTATTTGTAAAATAGGGATAATAATAACATCTATCTCCTAGGGTTTTTGTGAGTGTCAAATGAGATCAAAATTGTAAAGTGCTTAGAGCCATACCTGGCACATAGTAAGTGCTGTATAAATGTTAGTACTCCTAATTATTATAAATAACTATATATATATAAACATATATATATATATATATACCCACCTATAAATATCCATGAACCACCTACTGTGTGACACTGTGCGATGTTAGGGGACACGAATAAGAGAAAGAAAAAAAAGACAGACCCTGCCTCAAGGAAAACAACACACAAAAGAATTCTAAAAGAGGGAAATGGAAAGATGATACATGTAGGACAAGATAGAGAAGTCCAAAATACACACACACACACACACATATTTTATATGTATATATGTACACAGATAACTATATCTATCATATCTGTCCTACAGTTAGATAGATAGATAGATAGATAGATAGAGAGGTAGAGAGGTAGAGAGACAGAGACAGGGACAGACAGACAGACAGACAGACAGACAGACGGATGGATGGATAGATAGAAGGAGAGATGGAGAGATGGATGGATGGATGGATGGATGATAGATATCACAATGGACAGAGTACAAAAATTGTCAGGAAGACATGAGTTCAGATCCTGCCCCAGACATTTACAAGTTTTGTGAACTTGGGCAAGTCACTTAACCTTTTGTTTCTTTTTTTGCTTCAGGTGTGTCATTTGTAAAAATGACAATAATAACTCCAGAGTTCTTGAGGATATCAAAAGAGGTAACATATGTAAAGACCTTTGGAAGCCAAAGCAAAGTCTATTGCTAGATTGTATACCAATAAGGTGTGAATTAAGATGTTATTTTAATGCTAGTTATTATTACTGCCCACATATATATATGTGTGTGTATATATATATATTATATATACATACTTTATATGTATGTATATATAATATACTACCTGCCTACATACTTATATGTAATATGCTACCAACCTATATTAAATTATATGGGGAGCTAGGTGGCTCTGTGGATAAAGTGCCAGGACTGGAGCCAAGAAGACTAATCTTTTAAAATTCAAATCTGGCCTTGGACATTTACTAATTGTGTGATCTTAACCCTGTTTGCTTCAGTTTCCTCATCTATAAAATGAATTGGAGAAGGAAATGGCAAACCACTCGACTATATTTGGCAAGAAAAAACCCAAATGGGGTCACAAAGAATCAGACATGACTGAAACAACTGAACAACACAATATGTAATTATACATAAATATGTGTATGTGTGTATACATATCCATATAAACAAAGGAGAAAATATTTAAGTATTACAGTATCATTCCAGTAAAAACTAAAGAATCTATCAACTCCTTGTAAGTTTGTAGATGACAAAATAATGATTTAGTTTGGTATTATTCAATTAGAATTAGAAAACTACCTTACTCCTGTAATATACTTGTTTTGAAGCTGATAAAAGAAAAGGATTGCAAAAAAAAAAAATGACGAGTTTTTCCTGAATTGTGTTTCTGTCCTTTTAAAGTTGCTAGCCCTCTACTTGATTCTTTTATGGGCAATCATGAAGGGAATATTTTAAATCACTGTAGGTAGTTATTGCATACATCTCCCTAACCTTGGCTTTTTGTACCTACTAATTCTTTCTTTCTCATTCTACTCTAATCAAGCGCACTATTCAGGGTTAAGACGTTTATGAACATCTAAAAGTACTTATTTCATTTCAGGAAGCATTATGTGTTTTTAATAAGGGGGGTTGGAAATTCAAATCTCGGCCAATCATTTGCTGATCTAAAATAGCCAATCTTACAGTTTTTCTCTGTTAACCTCAGATTAATATTAATGCCTCTTTTGGAGTATTTTGGAATAAAAGCTTTTGGTGAGGTTTCGGGATTTTTTAGATCAACTGTAAACAGTCTTATTAAAGCCTTATTATAATTTCAAATTTGAGGCCAAAACTAAGCAAAGCCAATTCAATTGCTAGGTTGTCTACCAGTAAAGTGTGAATTAAGATGTTATGCTCCATATGTCAAACTCAGCAGAAAGGAAGACCAATTAGCAAGTTTATGAATTATTCTTTGTATTTGAAGGAAATGAGGTGAGGTTGTGTATGTGTGTGTGTGTGAGTGTGTGTACACGCATGTATGTAATTTTTGGCTAGGATAGGTGAAATTGACTATTTTCGAAATTGTTTATAGTCCTTTAATGACCACTGGTAAAAGAAAATTTGTATCAAAAATTTTGGAGAAAGAGACAAAGAGAGACACACATAAAGAGAAAGAGACATAGAGAAAGAGAGAATTCGCTAAATAGTTATGATCTACCAGACACTGTGCCAAGGACTGGGGGGACAGAGGAAGGAGAGAGTAAATACAAATACAAAGCAAAAAGATAGTCTCTATCCTTAAGGTGCTTATGTTTAATGGAGGAAGAAAATACATAAAAAGAGGGGATGTGAGGTGTAATGATTTAGGCACAGGGACAGGGTTACTATGGAAGGATAAAGCTGGAGGTGATGTGAACATGGCCAAGGCGCCTCATCATTTTCTTTTTTCTAAATATTTTAATTTTTTCACATCAATACAATTTTTAATAATTGTTCTGACATTTCATAATTCATGTTCTCTCTGTCCCTTTCCCCCCTCCAAAATGGCAAGTAATATGATATAGGTTGTACATGTGTTGTCATACAATGCATATTTCCATATTCATGATGTTCTGAAAAAAAGACATATCACTTACACTAGAGAAAAATTCATGGAGAAAATAAAGTGAAGAATGGTATGCTTCAATTTTGCGTTCAGACTCCATCAGTTCCTTCTATGGCAGTGGACTTCAGTTTTCACAATGAGTCCCTTGGAGTTGTCCTGGATTCTTTCATGGCTGATAATAGTTAAGTCATTTACAGTTGATCATCATACTTTCTTGCTGTTACTGTGTATAATGTTCTTCTGGTTCTATTCACTTTCCATCATAACATATAATTCTTTCCAGTTCTTTTTGTGATCATCTTATTTGTCATTTCTTATGGCACAATATTTCATCATTTTCTCAACAGGGACCTAAGTCCAATCAAAACTTTCATATGGTAATATTTATTATCATAGTATATGATATTATCTAATTGGGTCCTTGAATTTAAACCTCTCATTTGGAAGGAGGAAGATTTCATTAGTATATAAAACTCTTGATGAAGATTGGGAGTTTGTTTGTAATTTATATAAGCTTAGAGTTGTCTAGGGCACTGAAATCCTAAGTGACTTGCCCATGGTTTCACAGTGAAATGTTTCAGAGGAAATACTTGAACCCATGTCTTCCTGATTCTGAGGCTAATCCTCCATGTTGCCAAATTAGAATAAAACCAGGACAATTTGCAAATCATTTGATTTGTTCCCTATTTCCATATATTCATTGAAGCATTATTACCCTATAATACCATAATAAATAAAATGTTTTCCTTCCTTCCTTATTTCCTTTCTTCCTTCCTAGTTAACTACATTCTGTCTTACCTTTTGAATTTCCATTCTGTATAACCTAAGTACGACCATATCTGAGTCTCTTAATTTAATTGGAGAGTAGTGGGGGAAAGACATTTAGCAGAAGGAAGGGCAGTGAAAGAAGTAAAAATAGAAGAAAAGAAGCAGAAGCAAAGAAAATGAATAGAGTAAATATGAATACAACATCACAAAGAAATACAACCATTGGAAGAGAAAAATTCCCTCATGAGAATACTTTATCCTTAACATAAATTAGACTTTTTTATGTTTGATGTTCTAGTTTCTTTATAAAAGAGATATATGAAAAAAATGAGGTGAACTAGATATGTAATAAGAATAACAGATAAAAGCTGGGGAGCCCATAGTCATGCTTATGTAATAACAAAAGATATAAACATTCCCCTGGCATGTTAATTGAGTCCCCTTTTAATAAGATTTCTGGGAGGACATGGACAAGAGTTATATATAAGATGAGTGATGATGTGAACTATTGGATGGGATAGCTACATCGACGAGATTAAAGACCCACCAAATATTAATAGCTTGACTTCAGGTACTAAAGTTAAGATCCTTTTCTGGGAATATTTCATTTTTCCAACTTGAATCATACCTAGCACAATGCCTGACACGCAGTAGGAACTTAATAAATGTTTGTTGATTGATTAATTGTAGCCAAATTAACTTTCATCTTTTCATAGTTAATAAAAAGGCATATATTTGTTATTATATTCAGACAATATCCACAGAATTGTTCTCCCCTAAAAAATAAGGATAAAGATGGATAAGAAATATACCTATATAGCTATAAAAACAAGACATTAGAAAAAGTAGAATTACAGGTGAGGGGGGGCAGTTCCATTTCCATAGGAATAATATTATCTATGGAATTGACGCTCAAGGAAGTTAATGACACAGATCAGGTTCTAGCTTGGACTATCACTGGAAATCTCATTTGTATTTGGGTTATCATTGTAATGGAGTTTCACAATGTTCCAATTGGGTTTGGTCAGAATCTTTAAATAATTATAAAATGATGCTTCTCTGGTCAGTGTTATGTGAGGTATATCTGTGTGTGTGTGTGTGTGTGTGTGTGTGTGTGTGTGTGTGTGTGTGCATCCAAGCACTTAACAGACACATTATAGCTTACTGGAGAAATGACATGATGACAAGAGCATTGAATATACAGAATTCAAATTCTGATTCTGCAACTTATCTGACTACTTTACTCTTACCTCTCTGATTCTGTTTCCTTATATGTAAAACGAAGTGACTGGAAATAAATGAACCAGAGCTAAGTCCCTTCCAGCATCTCTAAGACCTATAACTTAAATGAAGCCTATTGAAAATTTATGGTTATCAATTAATATGCAAAATCTAAAATAAACATGATGAACATATATAGTTTATGTGTGTATACATATTAAATGTACATAGATATTCGTGTGTGTGTCTGTATGCATTCTCATTGGATCTTTGGGGAAGACAAAGACCATAAGGCAGAATATATCAGTGGGGGCACACATGACAAAAAGAAAAAATAAGAGAGTAAAACTTTGAAATGTGCCATTTTCAGTCCTGGCCATGAAGTTGTATGTGTGGGTTAGGGTTGTAAAGCATATTATGGACTGAATAAAGCAGGTACTGTCAGCCACATCTGCATCAGTCTTGTGAGCCACAGTTGTAGACTGTGATAGTAATTCTGTCAGTTGCAGCATCTTCAAGTACCAGGGACAATGATATATGCATTTTAAAATTACATTCACTGTTGAACCATGGGATGTAGATGCTTGGCCGGTCAATATTTCAAAATAAAGAAAGAACTGTTTCCACTCATTCCAGGAACTCTCTTTCATCTGCCTTGTTGTGATAAATGTATCACAGCATTTTGTCTTCCATTACATATGAACCTCAGACCCTTTATTTTCTGTAACTGTATTCAATGAATTGGAATTAATAAGCATGTGGCCATATCTGTTCCATAATTCATAATAATATTAAGTTACAGAAAATGAATAGAGTGAAATTTTATAATAAATAATTTTTGAAAAGATAAAATTTTCCTTCTTTTAAAAACAAAATTCCACATTGAGGATATTTTTTGCTATTCAAGCACAGATGCTAATATTATTTTTTTTAATTGAAGACCAGGAAAAAAGTTATTTATGGGGAAAAATATGTGTCCAATACCTAATAGCCTCTAGACATAAGCCCCTTCCAGCAACCCTAAGAGCTATAACTTAAATGAAACTCATTGAAATTTGATATTTATCAGTTAGTGTGAGAAAGTTAAAATTAACATGATGAATGCTAAAAAATCACCTCCTAATTGGTTTCTCTCAATTCAAATCCATGCTCTACAAAGGAAATTGATTTTCTTAAAGGACAAGGTCTGACCATGTGTGATTCCCAGCCTCCCTCCCCTCAATAAACTTCAGATTACCTCCAGAGTCAAATATAAATTCCTTTTGTTTAGCATTAATAATCTTCACCACTTGGCTGCAACCAATCTATCCAGCCTTATACGTTTATTCCCTACATCCTTCTTACTAGTTCTTACACATGACATTCCTTTTCCTAACTCTATGCCTTTCTAAAATTTCTCCCTCATAACTAAAATGTACTCCATCATCACATCTTTCTCTTGAAATTCTTAGTTTTAAGAGAAATATTCAGGACTCAGTTCAAATACGAACTCTGGATTGAAACCTTTATTGGTTACCCTGATCTCTTACTAGTATCTTCTGTATCCCCCAAGTTACCTTGCACTTAATTTATATTAATATTTTGTCTCCTCTGCCAGAATGTAAACTCCTTGAGGCAGAGACTCACTTTTGTCTTTGTATCCCCAGTTCCTTACATAGCCTCTGGTAAGTTTTTTTTTTTGTTTGTTTTGTTTTGTTTTGTTTTGTTTTTTCATTTTGTTCAGTCAATTCAGTTACACTTGGATTTTTTATGACTCAGATTAGGGTTTGCTTGGCAAAGACACTGGAGTGGTTTGCCATTTCCTTCTCTAGATTTTCTTAAGATGAGGAAACTGAACTTCCCAGAGCTCCATAGTGACTAAATATCCGAGGCCAGATTTAAACTCAAGAAGATGAGTCTTCCTGACTTCAGGCTCTGTATTTCTCTATTTACTATGCCATCTAGTAGCACTTAGTGAATGTTTTTTGGATTATCCATCAATTAATAGTCATATCTTTGCTTAGAATCTTTTTAAATGTGCATATTTAAAGAAAATTAAAAAGTAATTCTCTAAATTCATCTTAATTAAACAATACTTAGTACAATTTTTATTTAGTCATGTAAAATGCCTTCTTTATTAATAAATTCATTTTTGCCCTTTCAGGATTATCACTAATAATTCTCAGGAGCTCAAAGATCTTACACAGATCATCGAATTAATTGCTATATTTGTGAGGCAGCAAGATGTCAATGAATGTTTTCCTTTACCTGAACTCTATTATTCTACTGGTAAGCATTAAACTTGAAATGTTAGTTATAAAACTGTCTATCCCCTTTGACCCAGCAATATCACTATTATAGTTATTTCCTAAGGTGATCAGGGAAAAAGGAAAAGAATCTATATATACACTAAAATCTCTATAACAGCCTTATTTGTGGTAACAAAGAACTAGAAAATGAAACTTCACATCAATAGGAGCTAAATAAGTTGTGGCATATGATCGTGACAGAATACTACTGTGCCATAAAAAATGGCATACAAATAAATTTTAAAAATTTACTTGTGAATATGATGTTTTAATATTAATTTTCTGATATTTAGCAAGCCATGTCCTCTCTCTCACTCCTTCCTAAGAAAGTATGTAATATGATAATTTTCACATATATTATCATATAACACATATTTCCATGTTCATCATGCTGTGAAAGGAGACATATATTGCTTACACTAGAGAAAAATTTGTGAAAGAAATAAAGTAAAGAAGAATATGTTTCAATTTGCATTTAGTCTCCATCTGTTCCTTTCGTGGTGGTGGATATCCATTTTTTAAAATTTTTTTAAAAATTTTATTTATTTCTTTTCATTTTTATTTTGAATATTTTCCCCTATTTACATATTTCATGTTCTTTCCCTCTCCCCCAAACCCCATTAGCCCCCTTAGCCAACGCACAATTCCACTGGGTTTTATGTATCATTGAGTAAGACCTAATTCCATATTATTGATAGTTGGACTAGAGTTATCCCCAATAATATTCCCATCAGGCCGTGTGATCTAGCAGTTGTTTTTCTTCTGTTTTCTTCTGTGTTTCTACTCCCACAGTTCTTTCTCTGAGTGTGGCTAGTTTTCTTTCTCATAAGTCCCTCAGCCTTGTGCTGGATTCTTGCATTGCTGCTAGTAGAGAAGCCCCTTATGTTCAATTGTACCACAGTGTATCAGTCTCTGTGTACAATGTTCTCCTGGATCTGCTCCTTGAGTCCCTTGGAGTTGTCTCAAATCCTTGTCTTGTTGATAATAGTTAAGTCATTCACAGGTGATCATCATACTTTATTGCTATTACCATATACAACCTTCTCCTGGTTCTGCTCACTTCACTTTGCTTCACCTTAGAAGTCTTTCCAGTTTTGTTTTGTTTTTTTATCATCTTGTTTGTCATTTCTTATGGCACAAAAATATCAGGTTAATTTTTTGAAGTGCTCTCACTTTCTGTCTTTTATTTGAGTTATCTATTCCAGGCTGGTTGCAGCGAAGTATAAGACATTTTTCTTCAAGCTTACACTCCCAAAAAACAAAATTCAACTCTTTTCAAGCTTTTGTTTAAGATGTTTTATTCTCTGAATTTAGATACTTTAACCACATTATGCCCTTCATATAAATATTTTATACAGGGAAATAAAACAATGTTAATAGGAAAAATAAAAAAATATCATGATTCTTAAGTTAATATTAGTCTTAGATACAAATATGTTAGGAATTATTTCTGTTTCTTAGTGGCCCTTTCCTTGTTTCACTAACCTGACCTTTCTTTCAGATTTTCCCAAATCATACTCCGTTCAGTCTTGAAGGTAGTATCACAGATGTCTCAGTAGAGTAATGAGGACAAATTCTGGATTTATGTAGTCCCAATTTAATTTTACTTAAGAGTCTTTCATGCATTGATAATTTACTAGTTACCTACTATATGCGAAACATTGTGTCAGGAATATGTCTAGACACAAAGACAAGAAATGGGCCCTAACTTTAAATTCTTAAGAGTCTATTAGTCTGTAAAAAAGTAAACATGGATAATTCTAATACCCTATAGTACATGATGACTATGCTATACAGATACAACCAAAAGTGTTATGTGAGGCTGAAGAGAGAAAATATTCTCTGACCTTCAAGGAAGAGAATTTTCACCTACATGAAAGATGTGAGATTTAAGTTGGGTCCTAAAACTTGTAATAGGAAAAGAGGGAGAGGGAAGCCATTTTTAGCATAAAAGGTTCAGGGACAGAAAAGAGGCAGTCACCCCTGAGCAATGGAGACTACCCCAGAATGGCTGATCCAAAGAGTTATTAGAGTTATTAGAGAAGATTGTACAGCTGAAAAGGGAAAATATTTGTTGCCAAATTGTAGAAATCCTTGAATGCTACTCAAAAAAGTTTTATCTTTAATGAAGAGGCAAAAATGGTAACATGTAATAAGTGAGATCAGTGTGTGAGAAGGATTACTTTGTTAGCACATGAAGGCAAAAGTTCTCAAGCTTTCTGGCATAGGCAGTGCCTAGAGGAGGTAAATTCTAAGGTATGGTCAAAGATAAAGATGGATTCCAAAACTCATTGGTCTGTTCCATACTTTAAACTACAGCTGTAAGTAACCTGAAGCACAATCCATGGCACACGATTTCCCCCAGAGTCCATAACGGGGAAATCAAATCAGAATCAGACAGGGATAGTCACTTCAATAAGAACACTCCCAGAACTGTTCTGCTCAAAGACACAGAGACATTTTTGCTCTTCATCCTGATAACACAGCCAGTCTGTATGTAGATCAGTTTTAAAATATAGGCTCAGAATGGGGGCAGCTGGGTAGCTCAGTGGATTGAGAGCCAGGCCTAGAGACAGGAGGTCCTAGGTTCAAATCTGACTTCAGGCACTTCCCAGCTGTGTGACCCTGGGCAAGTCACTTGACCCCCATTGCCTACCCTTACCATTCTTCTGTTTTAGGGCCAATACACAGTATTGACTCCAAGATGAAAGGTAAGGGTCTTAAAAAATAAATAAATAAATAAACAAATAAATAAACAAGTAAATAAATAAATGGATGAATAAATAAATAAAATATAGGCTCAGAAGCTAGGGCTATTCTGTTGTATATAGATGAATTATGAATGCCAAAGTTAAAAGACAAAACTCAATGAAACAATTTGGTGTCATAAGTGGGAAAAAGTTTATCCAGAGACACATAAATATGTCAAGGATCCTAAAGGAAATAAATACCTGTTGCCTTCCTCTGGCCCCCTCACCACACAAAGCTATGAATGAGAACACTACAGATTGCTACTTCTATGCCTCCTATTGTTTGTTGTTCATTCTTCTTAGTGGTGGTTTGCCATTTCCTTCTCCAGCTCATTTTACAGATGAGGAAACTGAGGCAAACACGATGAAATAAGTGACTTACCCAGGATCACATAGCTAGTTGGTATATGAGGCAGTCTTTAAACTTGGTTCTTCCAAATTCAGTGCTCCGTGTACTACATTATCTGACCACCTAAAAATATTATTGTCAATCTTTTTTTTAATATCTTAGTAACTGTATTTCAGTATAATTGGTTTACTTTGTTATCTTTTGCATTTTATTTCATGCATTTGAAAATTTTATTCTCAGAAGAGATTCATAAGTTTTACCAGATTGCCAAAGGGACACTTGATACCCAAAAGGTTTAAAAATCCATGCCCTAAGGAAAATGATTTGTTTTGAAAACTGTGTATAGCAGTCTTTACAGGTGGGCCAAACCAACTTATTTTCTTTACAGTTAGTCTGGTACAGGTTTGAGAGGAGGTATGGGCAAAGCAACTTGTTTCTTCTATGTTTGTCTGTAATGATATATCACTCTTTGTGCTCAGCCTTGCAGAACAAGTTGGGATAGGATAAACTCACAGAGGGCTGCTTCATCAACACTGAACTGGAGGCTAGCTCTAAAATGGAGTCACTCACACCAAAAGAGAGGGGGAAATTAAGAACCCTTCTCTTTGCTGTACAAAAACACCCTCACAGGAGGAGACAGGTTCTTCATCAGGGTTATTCACAATAGCTGTGGGTATTCCTGGACTATAATTCAGTTATCCTCCCTTTTTGACTGTGGTAAATGAACAATAGGAAGACAGAGACTATAGGTGGAAACATTGGAAAGAACTATGGAAATGGGAAGTATCATTATTATACCGTGATTGAAAGGAATCAGTGTAGAGAGAGAAAATGGAGGTCCATGAGAAAAGAGAGATGGTTGCTGGACCAAAGTCCCGGTTTAAGTAAAAAATGTTTTCATTAACATTATTGGAATAGGCATAGAACCTCTCAAGGTAACTGCGTAAAGGACAACTTGCACTTACATTTAAAATAGCAATTGATTTTTTAAAATTAAGTAATAATCTCATTGTTTTACAGCTATAATTATCATGACTTGTGGGAGGGTGGGGTAGGGAGAATGTATTCCAAAGAGTTCATTCCTGATGACAATAGATTTTTGTTTTTCTCTCCAAGGAACTGATCGAAGTGTGTTTATGTGCTGTTAAATCTCTGAATTCCATAAATATTTCTTTTTTTTTTTTGCACTTCATACTTTATTCACTCATTATAAATACTCACCAACCACTCCTGACCCAACCTTTTACAATATAGAAACTATCTACCCTACTCATAAGAAACTCCTCTCAAATATTACCAATTACCTCTTGGTCTCCAGACCTAATTATCTTTCCCTTCACCTTTATCGATCTCTTTGCTACATTCAATAATATCAAGCATACCTTCATTATTGATTCTCTATCTTTTCTTGGTTTCTGTGATAAGATTTTTTTCTCCTCCCTCTCTGACACTCTTAATTCTCCTTACCTTATTCTTATTCAGTATCCTACTTGTAGAGGTAAAATCCCTAAAATATTATTTTTGGCCATCTTATCTTCCCCTTTCTTCACCCTCTTCTTAGCATGTTCATGCTCTCCAGCTCTATGCAGATGACTTCCACATCCATTTCTCCATATCTGACCACTTTCCCCAATGCCAGTATTCTGGCTACCAGATTCTTCATCGTTTTTTACCTCAAATGTTAACACATCTAAAATTAAAGGTCATTTTCTTTCCCAAATTTTCTCCTCCTTTTGACTTCTATAATTAATGACATCTCAACTTTCTAGTCATTTATGCTCCAAGTTTTGGAATCACTTTTACTTCCCCATGTCCAATGAATTGCTTAATCCTATTGATTCTTCTTCCCTGACATCTCTTCTGTCTCCTATTTTGAATTCTGACTCTCTTCATCCTAGTTCAGGTTTTCATTAACTTTTTTCCTAAATTATTAAAATTATTTAAATTATTTCTCCTATTTCTCTCTGTTTCACCTCCTCAAACAAATTGTGTTTGCACAGTTAATTTATTCAGTATAGAACACTTCTGACCAACAATTTTTTATTACTTCTCAATACTTACTGACTAAACACCTTAGTTTGTGCTTAAAAGGCCTTTACCATCTGACTCCAGATTCCCTTTCTAGACTGTTCTATCCAGATAATCAATAAGACTCTATGAAGTATCTAATATGTTTCAGGAACTATTCTAGGTCCCAGAGTACAAAGAATAAAAATTGAAACAAACCTTGTCCTGAAGGAACTTCCATATTCTAGAAAAAGTGATATTTATCCATATGCATACACAAAATATGTATGAAATAAATAAAATGTAATTTAATTTGGTGGGGAGGCAAGCACCAGGGAAATACCAATAAGATTAATATAAGAAGTTACCCTTTAGCTGAACTTTGAAAGAAACAAAGGATTCTAAAAGGCGGAGATGAGGAGAAAGCATGTTCAAAGCATGAAGGAAGTCTGTCTGAAGGCAAAGAGACCAGAGTACCGCATGAAATTTATGGGAGAGAAAAGAATAAGCATTTATATAGCATTAGTATGTATCCAGCATCATGTTAACTACTTTACAATTATTATCTCATATGTTCCCCATAATAACCATGTAAGGTAGGTACAATTATCATCTCCATTTTACAGTCAAGGGAACTGAGGTATACAGAGACTTAAGTTAAGTTAAGTGACTTATCTAGTGTCAGATAGTTAGTAAGACCATGTTTGAACTGTTTTTATGAATCCAGCCTCAATGGTCTGTACACAATTCCATCTAGCTGGATATAATGGAGCTAATTAAGCAGAGGAGTCATTTGTTTAGGAATATTATTTTGGCATCTCTATGGAAGATAATTTGGAGAGGAGAGACTCTTAAGGCAACAAAGAATATTAATAATTTTTGCAACAGGCAAGGCAAGAAGTGATGAGGAACCAAGTCAGGGGCTGGTTTTATATATATATATATATATATATATATATATATATATA
>NC_058133.1:408943868-409072971 GCF_016433145.1 Gracilinanus agilis | reverse complement strand
TATATATACAATATATGTATATATATATATATATACAATATATGTATATATTAACATTGCAAACCTTAATTTTTTTTAATTATTTCACATTAACTAAAAGAGCAGACCCAAGTTAGTACATTTTTGTTCTCTTGAATTTATTTCTGTAGTAGTTTTTCTCTTCTGAGATAATCCTGTCAATCCTTATTATTTTGGAAAAATGAGACAGCTTCTGGTAGAGAATAACACTCCACTGAAGGAGGAGATTCCTACATGAGGTAATCTGCAACGTATCCTCAGTTTCAAGCAACTCACTCTCTGGCCAAGAGCTTCTGCTTATGTTAACTCCACTGTCATCTGGTTTCCACTTACTGAAGTCAGCAAACAGATGTGTGACTTCTTTAAACAGAGGCACAGAATGACCAGGCAATACCTTTCTACTTCATACTGAAGAACCTGCTTCTCTGGACTGATCAACTTTCAAAGTCACTTTCCACCCACTAAAAGCCCCCTCAACAATGCCCTCCTTTTGTTTTGTTTTCTGAATACTTTTTTTCCTTCACCTCATTGCATCAAGTGCTAATTTCCGCTGTTGTACATTGATTCCAGTCAAAGCATCAAGTATGGAGCTACTTTCCTATTCATATTCTTTTTCATGGACAAAGTGCCCAGCTGCTCTACAAGCTTCATGGTAGGGGCAATGAGGTATCCACTTTCCAGATGCTATTAAAGTCAAATATCTCTCTTTCATAAGAGGTTACACCACAACAATGTGTACAGCTTGGATCAAAACATTGTTTCTCTAGCACAAGACCACCTAATTCCTCAATTAGATGATAATAATCAATTTGCTCTTGAGGATTAATAGATATAGTTGACATTGATAATATTTTTTTCTAGTTCATCCTGTGTTTTCTCTGTTTGAACTGTCTTTTCTTTGGAATATAAAACCACAGGTAGGTTGGTGATGGAGAAAGCAATGCTAGGGCTAGTGGGATAGTAATAGGTGGCTAGCTTTTTTTGTGGATTTCAGGTCTTCACAAATTAGCTATTTTAGGGCAGGGGTCGGCAACGTATGGCTCTTGAGCCATATCTGGCTCTTTTGAGGGCCAGATATGGCTCTTTCTGCAGGAGCCGTCCATTTTTTTCAGGCGCTGTTACAGGAGCACACACTGTTACAGGAGTGTGCCCTGTGAGCACTGTATGGCTCTCATGAAATTACATTTTAAAAAGTGTGGCGTTTATGGGTCTCATGGCCAAAAAGGTTGCCAACTCCTGTTTTAGGGCATTATTCATACATGTGTTTCCATGGTCCACAGACAACATGTTCAGCAATTGTAGAATCATGCAAAGATGGAAAAAAGGGAAAAGATGTAAGAGACACTCTGATGGCAGAATCAACAAGACTTGGCAACTGATTACATATATATGGAGAGGGCTGGTGAGACATTAAGAATGTCTCTGAGGTTGTGAATCTGTGAGACTGGATAATGATGCCCTCACCAGAAACAGGCCATATGATCTATGCTCCAACAAAACCAAACTATCAGCTGTTTGACAAACGTATTCCATGCTTTACTACCTCAATTCTTTGTCTCAAAGGCTCCCTTCATTTAAAATGTTCTTTGCATCATCTTTTCAGGTAGAAAACCTTTATCACCCAACATGGCTGTTTTTCCATTAACTTTTCCTTGATATCCTTGGTTAGGAAATTCTCTGTGAATCTTATAACAAATTGCACTTTTTATATTTTACTTTGTCTTATTGTAATTTTGTCTGTATCTTACCTCCCCTAGTAGATGGTAAGCTTCTTAAGGTCAGGGATTTTGTATAGAGCTCAACATCTAACTCAGTACTTTTAAAATAATAGGTATCTTTTTAGTATGGAAGACTAGTTGCCATAATTAGATTTTCAGAAAGGT
The DNA here is from genome assembly GCF_016433145.1 of Gracilinanus agilis. Classification (NCBI taxonomy): domain Eukaryota; kingdom Metazoa; phylum Chordata; class Mammalia; order Didelphimorphia; family Didelphidae; genus Gracilinanus; species Gracilinanus agilis. The sequence continues at coordinate 409,071,070 of NC_058133.1, read as the reverse complement.
TCCATTTAATAACAACTAAAACATACATTTTTAGCTGAGAACCATAACTTTGGAAATATTATCATCATATGGATTTTTAAAAATCAAAAGATATATGAATTATGGAGACAGATACCTGAAACTTTATTTACTTTATACCATGCCTAATTCAAACACTACTTATCTATCTACCTACCTACTATCTATCTATCTATCTATCTATCTATCTATCTATCTATCTATCTATCTATCTATCTATCTATCTATCTACTTTTATCTTCAAACTCCTGACATTTTCACTGGTTGTCCCCCATGCCTGGATTTCTCTCCCTTTTCATCACCACTTCTTGACTTCCTTAGATTTCTTCAAATTTTAGTTAAAATTTTACCTTCTACAAGGAGACATTCCATTCCCTCTAACTGTAGTACCATACCTCTGTTCATGATCTCCAATTTATCCTGGTTATATCTTTTTCATACATAATTATTTTCATGTGTCTCCCCCATTAGACTGTGAGCTACTGAGAACAAGGACTGTCTTTTGCCCTTTTTTTTAACTCCAGCACTTAGCTCAGTTCTTGGCACATAGAAAGTACTTTATGAATGAATATTGACTGACTGAATCCTTGAACAAATTGTAATCTCCACTATTTGAGTTTATGCCTAAAGAGACCTTTTGATACCATTGATAACCTCCATGAAAATCAGTTGTGAATTCTTAATAGAATTATCAATTCAAAACCAAAATGCTTTTTTCCTATAAATGTCAACAATGATGCATAAGCATCTCTTCTAAACATTCAAAAGATACTTAATACCACATAAATAATTAGCATGCACACAAGCTCATTTTTACTTTCCTGAAACAAAATCATTGCCAAGAAAAGCACAAGAAATACTATGCAAGGAACCACCAACACATTTTCCTTTATCTCATCTCAAGGAGAGTTCTCTTTGCTTGGTCAAGCAGGGAAAGATGGTTTTCCCCCCACCCCCCTTTGCATCAGACAGAAGAAGCAAGTACAAGCTTTCATATATTTGTCTCATGACAACATTTCATCTTAATACAAACTGGTCACAGCAGCGACTGTAGCAAATTGCTTGTCGTTTGCTGGCACCATGGGAGACCATCATTACTGACAAGATTGAGAAACCCATCAATGACAATTCAGGACTCAATCTAACTGCAGCCTCCAAGTGCTACATGTGGTAGCTTATTTTTTAGGTCTATTTTCTTGCATCTCTTTAATTCTTATTCATGTCCACTGGTCCCTTGATTCGCTTGGAAACCCAAAGCAATAAAGACTTCAGCTCAACTGAATTCAATTTTAGAAATCATCAAAAAGTAAGATTTATAAAGTAATTTTTAAGAAATCTCTTCAACTTTCCTTGTAGTTAGCTATGGAGACTTTGCCCTGTATAAAGACAAGTCTGCCCTGTTTTAAAGCTACTGCCCTCCCCTGCCATAGAGGACATCCATTCTATTTCAAGTTAACGAGGCTTAATTCCATTTCCATGGGCAATTGGCAGGAATAAATTAGCCACTTCACTGAGACTTTCATGTAACAAGTCTCCTCATGAGTAGAGCCCATGTAGCAAATAGCAGTTACTTTCTATCACCATGCAAATAAATCTTTCTCAGGATAAATATGAAGGTTATAGGCTTAACTCCATTTATGACAAAATTTCTTGGTCTCATCCTTTATGTCTAAATGGGCATCTCTTTTGGCTCATTTTAATGCCACTTTAAGAAACTGTAATTCTAGGCAGAATCCATTTAACTCAAAGGATAGAGAAATCAACCTTTTTGTTAGGATTGTAAAAGGAAAAAAAGTAAACCTAACATAGTATTTAGAAGTTGTTAAATTAAAAATAGCTTGGCTGGTTTTCGTTAGGGAGATCTAGTTTAGGTCCTGCTTCTGACTCTTAAAAGCTGTGCAAAAATGGGCAAATCACTACACTAGTAAGACTTAAAGTTAGAGATAAATTGAATATCTATATTGGGAGGAGAAGTAGTGCATAAAGATCTAGACATAACAACCACCACCTTATGGTTTGTATAATGGGTATGTTAAACTATCATGTAATGTGTAGGGCTAAGACACTTTCCACTAAATCAGGAAAGCAGGCTTCCTCTCTCCTTATGGGTTCCTTGATTTGAGATTGTCAACAAGCATTTTTAAGTGACTTATGTTGACAAGTATTATTAAGTTTAGAGATTTAAAAATTTTTTTAAGTTGTCCCTGCTTGCGATAAAATTTGTGTAGATGGTAAAGTAAGATAGAAATATAACACGAATTCAAAACTATTACCAAAATGCTGCAAGTAATGCATATAACATCGGTATGAATCATTCAATGAAAAAATATCAACCATACGTGTGGTAGACTCAAGATTGTACCTGAAAACATTTCCTATATTCAGAATATAATAACTATTTCTGAATCTCCTTTTTTTCTTTTGTAAATGGGAAAAATGTCAATACTTGTATATTGCTTGGAGATATTGAAGAATGATAACTATGGCCCCAGATGACCTATGACTAAGGGCGCACGATGCACCCTGAAGTAAAGAAGGTATTCATTTAAATTTTCCATGGGGGAAAATCTATGCTTGTAAGTATTTCAGAGAAAATGAACTTCAACTTTTCAGCTGAATAAATCAGGTGGAAGCTCATTTTATGCAGATATATGTAAATGGAATGCATCAGTAAAATATACCCCATCCCCATTAGCTTTTCTTAGGTATTTCTTTCCAAGCTGACAGTAGATTCCCATGAGGTCATTACAAAAATTAGAAATTTAGAGGTTTAAAGATATCTTTATACCCATTCCCTTAAAGCATTCAATAAATATTTGTTAATGATATGAATGAATAGAAATTAAGGAATATAAAACATGAAGTGGTATGAAAAATATGAAAAGCTGAATAACATTATGCCTTATTTTAATTTAGGTAATGAATATTCTAGACAACATGGAGATATAGAAATTGGTAACAGACATAATGAAAAGTAAAAGAAACCAGGCTGAGTGAAATGTTTTCAAATTCACAAAGTTAACTGTCCAAAGTAAACAGAGAATGTTAAAAAGAAAAAAAAAAGAGCATGAATATCAACAGAAAATTTCAAGAGCAACTTAGGCAATTAGAATGAGTTCATCTAAAGTTAAAATCTGATCAAGAATCCCCAATGTTAGCATATTCATAATTATAAGAATCACCAGAAGTTCTTGGGAAAGTTTACTGAGAATGGAAATCTTGATTTTAGGCATCAAGCAAGAGACAAAATGTAAATTGGAATGCTCATATGAGTTGTGTGGAAATCAAAAATGTATTTGGCACTCTCTTTTGCCCACCTTTAGCATGTAAAGAGTTAGTATACATGCTGACTTTCAGGTTTAATTTTTTTACTTTTTTTTCAAGTTACATGAAAATATATTCTTTCAAAAATTGTTTTCTGACATTTTTCAATCCATGTTCTCTCTCTCTTTCCCACTCCTGCCCCCAAGAGAGTAAGGATTATAATACAGATTGTACATATGATGCATGTACATTTGTGGTACCATACATATTTCTAGATTCATCATAATATGAAAGGCTTACATGGAGAAAATAAAGTGAAGAATAGAATGTTCCCATCTGTATTCACATTCCATCAGTTCCTTCTATGGTGGTGGATAACCTTTTTCATTTTGAGTCCCTTGGAGTTGTCCTGGTTCCTTGCATTGCTGGTAATAGTTAAATCATTCACAATTGACCGTTGTACTTTTTAAAAATTTTTAACCTTTATTTTCCATCTTAGAATCAATACTGGGTATTGGTTCTAAGGCAGAAGATCGATAAGGGCTAGGAAATGGGATTAAGTGACTTTCCGAGGCTCACACAGCTGGGAAATGTCTGAGGTCAAATTTGAAACCAAGACATCCCATCTCTAAGTCTAGCTCTCAATCCACTGAGCCATCTAGATACTTCTAGGTACAACCATGGTACTTTCTTGCTATTATGATGTACAATGTCTTCCTGGTTCTGCTCACTTCATTTTATGTCATTTCATATAAGTCTTTCCAGGCCTCTTTGTGATCATGCTGTCATTAATGTCTTTTGGCATAATAATATTCCATTATCATCATATACCACAACTTGTTCATACCATTCCCCAGTTGACGGACATCCCTTCAGTTCCCAATTCTTTGCCACCACAAAAAGAGCTGCTATAAAAATTTCTGCATAAGTAGGTCCTTTCATTCTATCTTTGATCACTTTGAATGATAGATCTGGTCATGGTATAGCTGGGTCAAAGGTATATATAGTTTTACTGTCCTTTGTGCAAGGTTCCAAATTGCTCTCCAGAACACTCATGTTTATTAACAATTTTTTTTAATTTATGAGAATCTATGGATGCAATGAGAGACTCCTTTTAAATGATGATAGACTTTTGCCTTTATAAACCAAGGCTTACCAATTCAGGCACTGAATATATTCAAAAAATCGTTGACTTAAATCATCTTGAATGAGATCAACTAGTTAAAAAAGGAAAAATGAGATGTTATGTTCAAAGATGTTTACAAATACAATTGCATTTGTCCCAGCTATGCATTATTAATTTAAAACACCTCAACAACACCTGGACTATGTGAATCAGTTTAATCAAAACCCCTTTTTAAAAATCCCTTTGGTCTCAAATATTTTGCCTTACATTAAGATTAGAAAACAATTTTCAATCTGAATTAGGAAAAGCTTGATTTCTGGCTAGTTTTAGATGGCATTAGACAGCTTTATTTATATTGCCTGGAAGGGAAAAATCCAGAACATTAACTTTGAAATTTAAATCACTTCTGTAATTGCTGCATTTTCAAATTTACAAGCCATCACAATATATCTCTATAAATTTTGATTGACTTGACCATAGTACAAAGCTTAACACCTTCAGATGCCACAGAGGGGTTAATCGAATATCCCCCTTAATCAGGGACACAAAGCAAAATACAAGATTGTTTCAGTGGATGACATGTTAATACCACAGTGGGGCAGAACCTTTCTCACACATTCTACAAAGTGCTAGTTAAAAAGAGAGCCAGGAGCTTTAGAGAATTTTAAAGTGTTCACCTATGCATGGCTGGCACTGTGCTACACTCAATTAACAAAAAAAAATACTTTCTATGCCTGCCCTGTAGTAGCTTATTATCAAAACAGACAACTTAATAAAGAAAATATGTCATTTTGGAATTGTTTTTCCTCGTAAAATTAAAAACAATTATTATTTACATTTACTAAAGAATACTATAGCAGATGAGAGAACGCCATGGTGGAAAACTAAGGACAGCAGAAATAGAGGAAAAATTCCACAAATGATCTTTCTTCCCTTAAGACCAATTGGAGAATATGTCCATGAAAGACTTCACAGAAGTGGTCAGGCCAATGGGAAAGACGATGTCAGAGGATGAAATCTTCCACTTTTCTACTGCTATCTGGCTACTTCTCCACACAACTGTTGTGAAATCCTCACGTTGTCTAAACCCATTCCTTTTTCCTGGAGCTTTTAGTTTATGCCAAAAGCCAATCATTAAAACTTGGGCAGCTAGTTGGTGCAGTGGATATAGCGCTGGGCCCAGAGTTAGGAATACCCAAGTTTAAATCTGACCTCAATCATTTATTAGCTATGTGATACCAGGCGCAAGTCACATAAATTTTATCTACCTTAATTTCATAATCTGTAAAATGGGGGAAATTATATCATCTTTCTCCCAGATATGAGAGCACCAAGTAAGATACTTATGAAGAGCTTAGCATAGTGCCTGGCAGATAGGAGGAGCTAAATAAATGTGTGTTCTCTTCCCCTTCTGAAGGCCCTAACCCTGATTTGATATGAATTTGATATCTGAAAATTGAAGATTTAATTAATCTGATATATAGCCAATCTAAAGGCATTGTTACAGTTCATTTTGTGACCTAAAAAATAAAATCTAGCTGTTTTTCAAAGTACCTCTTCTAAGCCTGAGTAGTAGAAATGATTTGACAAACACAAATTCACTCTAAATTATATCATTTCAGCATTAATGGCACATCATTATAAATTGACCCATATCTGAATGAAAAAAGAAAGAACTAATTTTAAAAATTAAAACCTCTACAAAATGATAATTCCTATCAGGCTTAATGTTTTTTCTTTCTTTTATTACTATGAACTTGAACAAACATGGACATTTCCACATTCAAAGAACAGAAATAAAGAATGGCATAGGAATTTGTGAATCTCCATTACAGATTTTAAAGCACATATATTTCAATTTTAACATAGTAGTTCCTGCACTGCTTTGCCTGTCTGGGTCTCATTTTGCAATTTTTTTTGCTCTCTTACTTATATTTTTAAAAGATTAATTTATGTTCTTTCTTTCTTTTTTGATAGGATTATCATTAACCCTACTTCTTTTCAAAACCCTCCTATTTAACAAGAAAGTATAAGCTTTAAAAAGAAATTTCCTGCCCTCCCATCCATTCCCCTTCCCCAAGGAGGCAGGCTGGTATATCATGTAGTAAAAAAAGATATATATTGCTTGCATTAGAGAAAAATTAATGGAGGAAATAAAGTGAAAAATGGTATGCTTCAGTCTGCATTTAGATTCTCTTTGCTCCTTGTATGTCAATGAGTATCAATGATTTCTCATTATTACAAACAGTAGTCGTAATAGTATGGATCCTTTTAACAATGCTGGTATTGATAATAACTAGATCCTTGGACATTTTCCCATGCTTGCATTTTATGAAAATAAAGCTTTTATTGGGATCAAGTAGTATTTTGATCAAAGAAAATGGTACAATTAAAATTCTAAGAGATTTAGTATATATGCATATATGTGTACAAGTAATGCAAATATATATGTACATATAATATCACATATACACAAATAGGAATAAAATAACTTCATCATCATCAAAGTTCACATTTATGCAGTGTTTCAGATTTTAGAAAGTATTTTATTTATTTTTAAAAATGTTTACCTTCCATCTTAGAATCAATACTGTGTATGAGTTATAAGGCAGAAGAGCTATAAGGGCTAGACTGAAGTGACTTGCCCAGGGTCACACAGCTAGGAAGTGTCTGAGGTCAGATTTGAATCCAGGACCTCCCATCTCTGGACCTGATTCTCAATCCACTGAGCCACCTAGCTGTCCCCTAGAAAGCATTTTATTTAAAACAATTATATGTCTTATTTCACATCATGATAAATAGGAAAATGTTTTACATGATAATATACACATCTATATTATATTATCTGACTTCTTGGGGAGGGGAGAAAAGAATGAGATATAGATTTTTATAGATTATATATTTTAAAACTTATATAAAGTTTATTTCTATTGGAAAAATCTTTTTGTCATAATTTATTAGGTATTTATAAGAAATTATATGTTTTATAGCTATTCAACATATGTTCTATTTTGCCATATATAAAATTAAATGGCAACAAAAAATGTCAGGCAGAAAACAAGCGATTCTGTGTGGCAGAAAATGCAAGTATAATTTTTAAGCATTATTTTGAGAGATTCACTTTAAAGGTGAAATAATTTCTATAACTTTTGTCTTTGTAACCCCAACATCTAGTACTATGTTTAATACATAGTAGGTGTTTAATAAATACTGGCTGAACGATTGCTAGTAAGAGCTGCCAAAGCCAAGGATCTTTCTATTCTGATTCAAGTTCTCTTTCCACTGTCCATGCTAGTTATTACTGTACAATATAAATATTGAGCTGGGATAATTCAATGTGTATGTTTGTTTTATTCTATTTTTTGTACCCTAGAAGTGATCAGGTCTTAATTTTTTTGTTGAGATTTTGCTTCATGTGAAAAAAAAATCCATTCAACTTGTTTTTACCTTGAACATAGAGCAGGCCAGCTAACTAGCACCACATAGCAACGGAGGCCACGATGAAATGACTTCCAATCACAACCAGCAAATGATGGTATTCTTTAATGACAAATCAGAATTCATCAGGAAGTGAGCATTTGCTGAATCAGAAAGTTTTAATAAAAGGGGTCTTCATAAAGCAGAATAATACTGGATTACTTCCAATCTAGCCTTTAGTCTCTTCCCATCCTTTCTCCCATAGAGTTCTGGGGCAGGGATTGTTGAACAAAGCCTTTGTTTTTGCTATTCATCTGTTACGGCTATAAAAATCAGCACCCTGTTAGTCCTTAGCGTTGATACTGCCCTATGGGTAAAGCATCAGATATGCCATCTGTCAATTGCACAGGAATCAGAAGCACATGGGATGAGCCTCAGCAAACAGGACGTCACTACCAAATTAAAAAGCAGAGCGATCAAAGAAGAGATGGATTATCATTTTATTGCATTATAATCTATATTGTCATTAAACTTGGACAGATCATTCACACAATCAAATCCTTGCTTCAAAAGGAGACTCAGCACAGATAACGACAAACTCATTTTATACATGCTATACAAGAATGAAGAAAAAAAATGTCACTGAGTGTACCTTTCAAAGATAAAAGATACAGTCTGCCATTCACCTCTGGAGTTTAATCATTTCCTCTAAATGGAACCATTTAAATTAATCTTGTTCAACCTTTGAGTCCAATGATGAGTATATTTATTTTCTCTGACCTTTACCATTGGGGGGACTTGGGGTCATTTATACTTTAAATTCTTTCTGTTCCTCCCTCTTCTTCACACATTTGAATGAAACACTGGTGAATTCTTACAAATAAGAGCACTAATGATGATGATGATAGTATTTATAAAGAATTTTAAATTTTGCAAAGCACTTTATATGTATTATATCATTTGATCCTTACAAGAGCTTCAGGAGGCAGGTGCTATTATTATTATCATTTTTATGGATGAGGAAACTGAGGCTTAGGGGAGTTAAGTGACTTGTCCAGAGTCATAAAACTAATAAATATCTGAAGGCAATTTTGAAATCTGATCTTCCTGACTCAGAGTCCAGTGATTTCTATATAACATCACATAGTTGACTCATTAAATGAAAGGTATCACTGCAAAAGCCTGATATATATATATATATATATATATAAATAAAACAATCATGGATCAGTCTGGGAAATATTATTCCAGCCAAATGTCATAATTATCAGTCTAATGGACTCCAAACAACACTGACAAAAGGTGCCTTCCTTAGCATTCTGAGGTCAATATCAGGGGCCATGCCAGACCCAGGTGGTGACATCAAAGACAAGAAAAATGCTCTAAGACAATTTTCTCAGGAGCTAAATCTGAGGAGCTTGGTGGTGGAGTAGATAAAGTACCAGGTCTAGAGTCAGTAAGACATCTCCCTGAGTTCAAATCTAGCCTCAGACAGCTACTATCTAAGTCACCTGGGCGAGCCATTTAACCCTGTTTGACTCAGATTCCTTGTCTATAAAATGAGCTGGAAAAGGAAATGACAAAGATACATTTAAGTATCTTTGCCAAGAAAATCTCAAATGGGGTCGCAAAGAATCAGATATAACTGAAACATTTGAACAACACAAATCTGAGGTAGGTTAGTAGAAGCTTCCATTGTGGGTTGGGAAGAAGGAAATCAAAGCTCTTTCCTAAGGTCTCAGAATCCAGAGAAAGACAAATAATTCAGGTCCAAGTTATGGCTACTGCTGAAGCTCATTTTAGACATTTAAAATGTGAAGACGATTGTTGGGGCTAGGGAAGAGGAGGAGAAAGCAGGGCACTACAACACATACTTGTATATCAGCCCCATTTCTTTTCCTTTGTTGTCTGCCCAGCAACCCATCTTTCATCTTATTCTGTTCCTTGGAATGTGAATGAGGTGAATTCTTTTGTTAAGCCTGAAAATAAAAATTCAAAATCCCTTATGAGAAATAATAAGCTACCTAGCATGTACTGAGGAGGAAAAAGTATTCAGGATGATTTGGCAAGGTCATGCACATTTAAAATGGGTCACCAGTTGTTTGAAGGGCCCTGGAGAACAAAACACTGGATTTTATTTTTACTAAAAATCATGTACTTTAGTGAGCCATTAAAGCAAACTATGGGACAGTGGAAATTCTCTTTTCACAAATTCCAAAGGAAAATAATATGTTTCTATACTGTCACATAATTTTGAAGTATAATATAGAACTTTGTAAAATGTTCTTGAATCACTTTCTAATATATTCTTGTTTTCAGATTAAGTAGCAATGTCGACTAGATCTCAGAGGCTAGTTAGTACTGTCCAAGCCTGAAGAGGAAATTGTTCTTCAATATGCCTGATCAGTGGTTAGCTCGTTCTCTTTTCCCACAAACCCTCCCTTCTTCTGAACTTTTATATTACAGTTCAGGGCACCATCATTCTCCTAGTTACCCAGTATCATAATCTTGGTTTCATCTTCAATTCTTCTCCTGTACTTACCTCACCTTCCCAATCTGTTCCCAAACTTGTCACTTCTACCCTCATAGCATCTCTCATATAAGTTTTCTTTCTCTCCACTTGTACAATTAACCATTACTTCAGTGAAGGCCTTCATCACTTGACAATTGAATTATTATAGTAACTTTATGGCTCGTTTCACTGCCTTAAGTCTCTCCCCATTTCAGTGCATCCTCCATTCAATTGTCAAAATGTTCTTCCCAAAGAACAAGGTCTCTCATGTCAAACCCTCTACTCAATAAACTGGAGTGTAAAAGGTATTTAGGAAAGACTAGTACCTCTGGTATGAGGGTTTGCCTAGATTTTTTTCAGCATTTCGTTCCTCTCCGGGTGTCTACCAACCACCCAACTCTCAACTGTGGCTCTGAGAAGGTATACCATGTGCAGTGGCCACATCCCAGTAAATTATCTCATTAAGTTGGTAAAACCAGGTTGAAGATAACCAACCTGCTTTAAACCCAATGATGAGTTATGGTTGTGTCTACCTCTAACATGCAGACTTCTACCAATGGAAGAGGTAGATGAGAACAATTTGTTCCAATGACCATGAAGGCAGCATAAGTAGTTGCTATGAAGCACTTAGAGTTTGGTTAGATATTGAAAATATCAAGGTCATTCTTTGTATTGTCTTGCCATTGGACTTGGATGACTGGAAGAGAGAGCAAGACTGGTGACTTTATGTATGAGTCAAAAGACATCATCCAATAATGAATGCCATTTTGGTCTTCTACTTCAAACAACTCAATAAACTCGAGGAGTTACCTATTTCTTGTCCTTCCAAATCCTTCACTTCCTGGCCTAGATCAAGTGCCATCTCCTTCCAAAAGCCTTTCTTTTGCTTGTTTGTTATTGAAGTCTGATCAATAACAACGTTGTAAGAAAGGAACAACTTTGAAAGGCTCAAGCTCTGATTGACACAATGAACTAATCATGATTCCAAAGTACCAATGATGAAGCATGTTACGTTCATTCGATGAAAAGTGACGGATTCAAAATGCAGACTAAGACAAACATTTTTGGGCTTAACCAATGTGGGAATTTGTTTTGCTTAAGTATACATATTTGTTTAAAAAAAGATTTTCTTTTTCTTTTCTCTTTTCTTTCTATGGAGAAGGGAGTGGGGGATGGAAAAGGAGGGAAGAGAAAATCAATGCTAATTAAATGAAAAATAAAATCAAATTCAAAAGTGTTTAAAATATATTTTAAGCTCTTAAATAACTCTGAAACTCCTTCTCCTCAACAGTCCCAAACAAGGACTTATGGTGATATAGAAATCTGTGGTGATGCTGGGAGGGAGAAGGAGAGAGGGCATTGATTAAAAAGGAAACAAGAGTTTGAATTTGATGAGAAAGGTTGAGGAAATGGCATTTGAACTCTCAAAGGCCCATGGTCATTTCCTCAGACAATATAAATGGAACTTTAATAAACAGGCTATTTATGTTCTGTAGCATGGGAAGAGATACCTTAGACTTGTCTGAAGTTGAAGGATTGGAGACACAACTAAATATTCATGAGAGAGTAAGATCAGAAGAGTTGGAGGTCACAAAATGGAAATACAACTGCCGAGACGTTAAATTAAGGTCCAGGAGGCCATGTTGTTTTACTGTGCCTCTGTTATGGAAGACACACAGAGCTTGAGGAAAAAAGAAATCTCAGAGACCATCTAGTCCAAACTCCTCATTTTGTAAATGAGGAAACTGTGGGCTAGAGAGGTTAGATGTCATGTCCATTAATGAAATCAATAAGTGCAAAAGGCAGGATTTTGAAGTCATGTCTTCTGACTCCTGAACTGATAGTATTCCTTCAACTTTTACTAAACTGCCTGCCACATTGACCTCATTTACCATCCATACAATTTTCTATATGTCCTTGTAAGTGGTCTTAAGTGAAATACACCTGGGTTAGACAAGAGATGAGTGGGAATAGCTGGTCAGATGGAAGCAAGAAAGCCATATGATTTAACTGCAGAATATAAACATAAAAATAAGGGGATGGCATATCCATTTTATGCAGCACCTACAATGCACCAAACACATGAGTACTTTATAAAAATTAACTCAGTTGATTCTCACAACAACCTAGTCCCATTTTAGAATTGAAGAAACTGAGGCAAACAGAAGTTACGTGACTTGAGAAGGATCACAGAGTTTCTGAGGCAGGATTTGACCTCAGGTCTTTCCAATTTCATCACTTTCCACAGCACCATGTCGTTATCTCTGAGAACATACTCTAGAGTTCAATGGTTTTCATGCTCATGGCACACCATTGTTATTTGCTTGTGAGGATTCAAACAGATTACTAATTTCCCCACATATGATAGCAAATTCCATACAATTTATAGCCCATTTATGCCTCCTCAGAAGTTGAGGTCATACATGAAGGAATAGATCCAAAATGAGCAATGGCCAACTACTCTGAGCACCTGAAATAGGGACACGGATCTCTGAAGATATCTCAAAGGACCCTCTGGTATTTGGTTGTTTGTACTGCATTAGTTAATTCCTCTTATCTAAAAAACTCTCATTTGATATATTATTTCATAACTATCTAGAGCTGGGTGATCAAAGTTTCTCTCTCTCTCACACACACATACAGACACACATGTGCAAACATACATGCATACACACAAGTGCTAATTCAAAGATGGTGAAAGTTAGTTCTTGTCCTGTTTTATCAAGCAGAAACTGAATATAGCATCTAGTTATTAAGAGTTAAAATAGAAAGCTAAGGCAGCTAGCTGGCACAGTGGATAACGTGCTGAGTGGAATCAGAAAGACCTGGCCTCAAACACTTATTTGTTGTGTGACTCAGGGCAAGTCACTTAACCTTATTGCTCTCAGTTTCTTCACCTGGTAAAATGAACCAGAGAAGGACATGGCAAAACACTCCTTTATCTCTGCCAAGAAAACCCCAAATAAGGTCACAAAGAATTGGACATGACTGAACAACAACCACAACATAGGACGCTACTAGAAATTAAAGTTCTTCAATCTCTCTATCCCAACCTCTTTCAAACTCTTAGTAGAGACCTCAAGAAATCTCGAGGTTTTTCCCACAATGGGGTTTTTGATCTAAAGTCTCCTCTCTACAAATGAATTTTCCCTGGGTATCAGAATTGTTAGTTTAGGCTCTAATTCTCCCTCAAATATTTAAGGTATTCCTCTATAGGCTTGTATTATTTTCTAATTTGTACTTTTACTTCCCAATTAGTTTCTAAACACTATGTAAACCATGACAATTTCTTCTATTTTAGTGTCCACCACAGTGCCACAATCAGTGTTACACGACCACACCACAGTAGTTTAATAAACATTTGCTACAACTAAATGATCCTAGCCTTAGAAATGTTATTTGTTCTCCTGTTATCTATTAAAAACAATTCAAAATGTGGCATAGCTAGTATAAAGCATTAAGTAGTAATAACTGTTGCATACTAAAACTGAAAGGGCAAATGAGAAATGCTATATGGAAAGGCATACAAACCTCAATGAAAGACTATTTTACTGTGCCCAAAATTAATACTTTTATTCCCTGACCTCATGAGTATGAAATTAATCAATTTAAAAAGAACACAGGGGGGACAGGGTGATGATTGAAACTAATCAATCAAGTAGGGAAGTGATTAATAGAAGTGGGACTCGTGTGTGCTGCAGGCATCTTCACAATGCAGGTTCAGAACTGGTCGTTTTATAGTTCATTACATATCTGTTTGATGTTATTTATTATTTACTTAAGCAATAGCAATTGGAGCAGAGGCCAATTCCTGGGAATTAATGACCCACTGGGAGAGTCCATTACCTCTGGACATTAACCCCAGTCAGTTCACAGCAGTTTTCGGGAAATGCCCTTTAAAGAATTGTTTATTCTCTATACCCTGTTAACACATTTAAAAAAAATCAAAATAATCCTCTCACTTAAGGTCAAAGAAATTTATTAAAAAGCCCTGTATTCAAGAAAGCTATAATTTCTTTAGAATGTCAATGACATGGAAAAGCTTTAAAAACTCATTGTGGTCAGTCTTTCTGAACATTTCATACTTTAGACAGCAACTTGTCAAAGCTTTATTTTTAAAAGCTCTGTAAGACCAGCTTTTCACTTAAAGATTTAATTTTGAACCTTGTGGGGTGGAAAAGAGTGAGGAATGGAGGAGGGGCCAATATTATAAAATTCCTAAAATAAGTAAAAATCTAAATCTTCCATTGATAATAAAGATGGTGGGGGAGCATTCAGAGAGGGGGATGGAGGGGAAGAAGGGGCAGAGAGGATCAGGTAAGAAAAGCCTGAGAGATATGTTGAAGAAAAATAACTAATACAGCTATAAAGTTGCTGAAAGTATAGGGTACAATTAAGTAATTGTGCCAAGCACTGGAACAAGAAAGGACATGCCTCCTATAGAAGTGTTGTGTTCATTAAAATCAAACACTATCCGTCCTCCAAATCTATTCTAATCATTCACAGTGAGAGGGCTCTAGCTGGGATTAGATATAGGACCAGTTAAGAATGTGGAAGTCACTGTAAGTTTGCTGTTAGATTAAAGAGGAAAACAATCTTGGAAAAATGTAAAAGGAGAAAGGTTATAGATACTGAATGAGATACCCAAAAGCCACTTAGCAATGGTGGCAGAATTATTTGTGGCCAGCCACAAAGGCAATAATGTGGAATACCCTAAGCACATTTCAACACTGGTACACTGGAATCACTAGCCACTCTCTTAGATTCACCAATGTGGATGTACAAGGCATTCAATCAATTCTTGATTTTCTGACTGACCTGTTTCCAAGGATATTTCTACTTTAGAGGCCAAATTTAGGAGTCTGAAAACATGGCTTTTAGTGTTTATTCAGGGTGTAAGCATTTAAGGGAAGTGGGACATCCATTAAATTATCTTGACTTGTCATCATCTGAGAAGATTCTCCACATCTTTCATCACAAGACTGAGTACCCTATCTGTCCACCTATCTTTTAAAAGTTCTAAAGGTACCTTCTATTACATTTTATGTAAGCTAACCTTTCCCCCTACCAAATGCTTTTAAATAACTATAAAGACAATCATCCAAACACCCAGTTTTAAAAGCTTCCAAAAGTAACCCCAAGGATTCTCCAAAAAATGTGTTTGACATTTCATTTTAAATTAGGAGTGAATGTTTTGCTAGTATAGCCCATATCCTAAGACTCCTTTTTTCTTCCTTTTATTTTTAAAATATTTTCATTTTTCCATATTACTTGCCAATAAAAATTTCATTAATAATTTTCGGACATTTTGCAAACCATGTTCTCTCCCTCTCTCCCACTAATCCTCCTCCCCTTGCCAAGAAGGTAGGTAAAAGGCTATAGATTGTATGTATATTCCTTTTATTTTTTAAGAGCAAGGAAAAAAAATGTAATCTTTTTCCAAGTTGTCTTGATCTCTCGGGTGCTCCTTCTTTTCTCTGACATTGCCACCATCCTGCTCAATTTTCTTGCCTCCTGCATGGATTAATGCAATAGCCCACTAGTGAATCTCCCTGTCTTAAGTGTCTCCTCACTCTAATTCATCCTCCACTCAGCTGTCATATCAATAAGACCACACCATTCCCCTGTATAATCAACTACAGTTTCTCCCTATCACATCAAGAATCAAATAGAAAATCTTCTGTTTGACTTTTGAAGACTTTCATAATCTGGTCCCCTTCTGCCTTTCCAGGCTTTTGTATACCCTACTCGCCTCCACATATTTGCCTATTCAGTGACCCTGTCTCCATGCTATTTCTCATTAAAAAAACCTTTTCCTCCCAACTATAAGCATTTTCAGTGTTTGAACTCTATCTCTGGAATTTCTCCTTCCTCATCTCCTCCTCTTGCTTTCTTCAAGTCTCAGTCTAAGTCCCATCTTCTGTAAGCAGCCTTTTCTGGTCTTCCATAATTTTAGTGCCCCCCAGTTTATCCTGTATCTATCTTGTTTTTACATAGATGTTTGCTTATTGTCTCCCCATTAGATTGTGAGTTCCTGGAAAGCAGGATCTATATTGACTTTTCTTTATATCCCCAGGGCTTACACAGTACCCAGCACATAGTTGGTGCTTAATAAAGGCTTATTGACTTGAGGTTAGATGTGGATGGTATAATTATTAAATAAGATCAAATTTTGGTTATAATACAAAAGCATTTATGAATGCCATTTCTTATTTGTGGGCAACGCATTTTTAGACTATGCATCTATATAATGGAATGAGTTTTAGATTAGGTGTGTGAGGACCTACATTTGAATACTAGCTCTGCCAGTTAGCATCATATTATAGAGGAAAATATGCTTCATTTGGAGTTAGGGGAACTGAGTTCAAAACCTAACTGCTAATTCCCTGCAGAGCCTAGTACAAGGCAATTAATCTCCCTTGGCTTCATTTCTTCACCTGTAAATTGAGGCAGGTTGGACTACCTCTATGGTACCTTTTGCCTGTCATCCTATTACCAATCCAATGTTGGGCAAGTCATATAATTTCTGAATCTCAATTTCCTTATCTGTAAAATGAGAGTCAGACTGAACACTTGTGTACCTTCTGCCTCTAAAATGATGATCTTATGAGCCACTCTATATAGTACTTGGGATTTTCCAGATCAAGAATATGGGACTTCAGCAGTTGATATGTGTGTCCTGGCAGTGTCCACCATTTATCCTGAAGAAAACTATCTAAAGCAACTGAGCTGAAAAAAGAAAGTTGTCTTGAGCATCATTATCAACAAATTAGACAAGTGTCTTTTCCACAGGGGCTCTCTCTCTCTCTCTGAACAGGAACATCAAGGTCTACTCTTTTGGCCAAGTAAATAGCTACAGCAAGCCTCTTTCAGAGATTTGCTATATTCTCTGACTCCTTAACTTGATAAAAGGTCATTAGAGCCAATTGTTATTAATATTTCTCATGAGAAATCACCTAATTTAAACAATTTACTGAAACCACAGTTACCTCCATTCTGCCAGACTCTTTAGGGATCCACAGTTGCCTGAGGTTGGTAACCAATGCCCCCTAGCCCCTCCTGAGGAAGTCTTATTTTACTGAGGGTCCCTAATGAATTCCATTTTAGGGCATGAGCAAGATAGATGCAATCTAAAGCCTTAGCTTTGAGAAACTGACTGCCTCAAGATCTGAAACTCTTAAAAAATACATTTAAAACCAATTTTTTTCACAAATGACTGCATAAAAGCCTACTAGCTGACACGTTCTCTTAAAAATTATAATAATAGCTGGCATTTGTATTGGGAAGCAAAAAATCCCCTAGCTTTAGAGTCAAGAATCTTAGGTTCAAATACTACTGCTATCTCCTTGGTACTTATATAACTTTTGGGCAAGTCACTAAACACTATAAGCCTCAGTTTCTTCATCTGTAAAATCTACCTCTTAACAGAGAGGTGAAAAATCAGTAATGAATGATGTATTACACACACACAAACATATATATATAAAGAAATTTGTCTTTCTTATTCTCTCACTGGCTATTGGTGAGGTGGAAGAGAAAAGAGATTTTTGTTAATATTTTAAATAACATAATTATAACATTAAACATAGTTATACTTTAACATAAAATATAGTTAAATGTAACTAACTATACATATATATAAAGTAATAAATATAAAAAAATTATTACAATAAATAAAATAAAGCCTATGACCTCTAAGGCCCCTTCTAGCTCTAAATTTATAATCCTTGATATAGTGCTCTAAATTTTATGAAGTACTTTATATTATTTAGTTTGATTCTTAAGACAATCCTATGATGCAGTTACTAGAGATATAGAACTATTCCATTTTACCCATGAAGAAACCAAGGATCAAAGAGATTAAATGACTTGCCCTTGGTTCAACAGCTAGTTAAATGTCAGAGGAAAAATTCAAACCTAAATCATTTTGGTCTCTCAGAAAGTATAACTGAGATGCCTCTATTGTTTTTTTTTTTAAGCAAAACCAAATCATTTCAGAACTCACATAAAAGAGCTCTGATGTTCTCTTTCAGCTTAGCAATGGTGCTTCCAGGCCTTTCTTGGGAGCAGAACAAAGGGCTTTATGAATTGGAATGTGTTAGCCATCACACAGGCAGATCCTGTGGAATTATTTCAATGTCATCATTAGGGCAATTGAGGTTCAGAAGGATTAAATGCCTCGCTGAAAGCCAATCAGTGAATTAATCCCATGCAGACCCAAATTCCCTGATTCAGCATTCAAGAGATCCAAATCATGCTGATCTTCATAAATTATTATGAGCTGAAGGTTGAAATTCCACCTCCTGCCCCATTCCCAAACATGAACACCTGCCAGCATGGAATTATAACCCAATTCTTTCATGGTCAAATATTTTTGTGGTTTGTAATATAGGTGATCTCCCAACCTCATTGCCAGATTTTTGAAAGAATGTGACACAGAACCAACATAATAGATGGAGCCAGGGCATAGATAATTGAAAAAGACAAATAATGCATAATTATTTTATAAGATTTACTTAGCTTTAGCTAAATGAAGATTTAAACCTGACAAACTCCAAAAAAATCTAATTAAATCACCAGATACATACTCAGCATTGGTTCTTCACCCTTAAAATCTTATTTAGATTATCATGAAAAATTTGCATATAATCTGCTTCCAAATAGTTTGAGCACAAACTTTATTTTTTTTAAATTTTTTTTTTAAACCCTTGACTTTCAGTGTATTGTCTCATAGGTGGAAGAGTGGTATGGATAGGCAATGGGGGTCAAGTGACTTGCCCAGGGTCACACAGCTGGGAAGTGGCTGAGGCCGGATTTGAATCTAGGACCTCCTATATCTAGGCCTGACTCTCAATCCACTGAGCTACCCAGCTGCCCCCACAAACTTTATTTTTATACCTTTTTTTTTAACAGCTTGAGTACAAACTGACACCAGCAGGTATTTATGACAATAAATTCTAGACAAAAAGGGATTGTACAAATGGTTTAGAAACAATCTATTCACATGGGATAATAAATTACAGATGAAGTTTTCATTCCCATTTTACAGATAATGAAAAAGACATAGAAAGGTTGAGAATTTTTCAAGCACACATAGCTGTCCAGCAGAAAAATCATTCATTCATTCAATCAGCAAGCATTATACCAGACTCAGAGAATTCAAATATAAAGTTGAGAACATACCTGCTGCCCTTAAGAGCTGTATGGTGTATTTTTCTAGAACCTTACTAATTTAATTACTAAGCAAGTGGTTTTTCTCTACTAAGACATGCAGACCACTAGAAAATTGCTACTCAGTTCCTGATAGGATTGAATTTATAATCCAAGCCTTAAGGTCCTCCAAAGAATGAGGATTTGGTACATACATCATAGAATTGACATTATCCCACAAGAACAAGTCTAATGAAGCTAGGTTAGGTGATCAAGATGGCAACAAAGTAAGAGGACCTCTTCTACCTATCACCCAGACTGAGAAGGTATCCAGAAAATTGGATACTATTTGGTATTAAAAGTTGGAAATGACATGATGGACCATCTGGTTGAATGATTTTATACTGAGATAAAGAAACTGTGCCTTAAAGAACTTAAATTGCCCATCCATTTTATTGGAGAATGAGGAGATATGATATGTACACAATTAAGTGACTGGGACAGTGGGTTCTAGGAAACATTTGAAAAGGGGTAAAAAAGTTTTCAATAGAGAGATCTAGGAAGACTACATGGAGGGGGCTTGGTCTTTAATCTGAGCTTTGTCAGAAGAGAATTCTGAAAGGCAAGAATGAGAAGCACATACATTTTAGGGATACGAGGCTTTCGTGGATTGATTGTAGCTAGGAACTGGACATATAGACTAAGGAATAGCTGATGATCCAGTATGATTGTAACATAGAGAGCATCAGGAAAAAGAATATAATATAAGCCTTCAAAGGCATATTATTGACAGATTTTGGAGGGCTTTTGTTAATGAAAAAAGAACTCTGTATCTTAACTTAAGACAAGAGAAAATTTATAGGACATAAACTTCTTGAAGGCAGGGCTCATTTTGTGTTGGACTTTGTGTCCTCAGTGTCCAATATTGGGTCTTGTCTGTAGGAGATATTTCATAAATGTTTATTGAAGTAATGATTACTTTTAAGGAGCTAAGTGACATAGTTAATAGAAGAAATACAAATTTTGTATTTCTAAGGCTAAGCTACATCAATTGACTCCGTGTGTTTTTATAATCACAAGGGAAAGAAAATAAATGATCAAAAATGTATTTCAAAATAAAATTATAAAAATTGCTTTTTTAGTTCATGTGCCTGGTCCTGAATATTAGGAAATTTCCTTTGTTGGCTATGTAAAAGAATTGGTGGAGAGACTTTAGACAGGGAGACTAATCAGAAGTTTATTACAATAACTTAAATTAATAATGAAAAAGTAGATGAGCTAGGGCATTGGTGTTTGGTGGAGAGATAAGGATAAAATAGAAAGATACCATGCAGGTAAAACTAGGATGATTTGGCAACTGATTGAATGTGGCAGGAAGGATCAAATATGACTGAGGTTTGGAACCTGGGTCATTGAGTAGATGATGATGTACCATCAATAGGAATAGAAAGGTGGAAAAGGTGTGTGGGGGGGTGATAAGAAAAGATGAGGAAATCAGGTCAGGATATGTTGAAGGTATACTGATGAGATATTCCCATTACTATTGTTATCATTATTATTAATATGCAGTGGTATCTTTGTACTATAATCAAAGGTCTTCCTTTTAAACAGGGGGTATTCTTCCATGTCTATTATTTCAATTATGAACCATTTCCCTTCAAGTCTCGAGGATATTTATGAGGTTGTCATACTTACCTTCCCACTTGAAGACCTCAACTTCTGTTGCTAAGTTTGTTATGATGAAGAGATCCACTCTATAGATGATTTATTTTAGACTGTGGCTGGGATTTGACAGACCCAGCCTGACAGGGAGGTCTCTTCAAGGGAAGAGAGCAAAGATGGCTGCACTCTCTGTCCCAGGCCAGTACAAACCAATCTGATCGCTTCTTTTTCCTAACAAGGTTTATTAAAGATGTCTCAGAAGATGGGGTGAAAAGTGTGGGTTTTAGGGTGCTTCCCTATCACTACTGTCTCTATCTTCTGGCTCACCAATATGACTTTGTGTTAAAGTTGCTTTGTCCCTTGACAAAGTTGAGACTGCTCTGATCATACTCTCTGCCTAAACCCCCCACCCACCCCCTTCTATCTAATCTAGTTCTGGGCTAAACCCACACAGGAATAAAGTCTCTAGAATGTAGGTTGATGAAAGATGAAGTCAGGTTTCTGGATGATCAAGTTCACCTCAGGGAGGCCAAAACCTCCCCCAGAAAAACTTAGCAGTTCAATCAGCTCCTTCTTCTGTTTTTGGTCTTTTTATGGCCTCAGCAGAGGAGTCAACTCAAACTAGTTTCTCAATCCAGCCAGATTTCTCACTGGATCAAGTTAGAGAGTCCCAGGAGTCAGAGCTGGATCCTAGAGATGGTTTTTCCTCCAGAGTCATGGTCCAACTCTCCTGCCAGTCATATTCTCAGCATTCTCTCTCCCCTGAAGATTCTCACAGGGTTTGCTCCCCCAGGCTGTTTCACAACATTCTGTGTCACTCTGCTTGCAATCTTGTCTCTCTTTCCAAAAACTCTCTTTTACACTCTCTACATTTGGTATATAAACATCTAGAAAACAGAATACCATAAATGGTCTTCTTTCACTTAGTCTCTCCAAGACTAGTGACAATAGTGCTAGTTTTATATGACTCTAGATTCACAAAAACCATATTAAGATTATAGAGCTATGGAAGACTAGAGAAGAAGATATCTTGGGGATCATCTAGTCAAAACATTATCTCATAGTCAATCAATAAATAATAAATAAAATTTATTAAGTACCTACTATGTTTTAGGCACTACATTAGGTGCAGGTGTTATAGAGAAAGGCAAAAGATAGATCCTGTTGTCAAGGAACTCACAGTTTAATGGGAGAAATAAGAAATAAATAATCATGTATAAACCATGTACATATATAAATATGCAATGGAAAATTTGGAAATCATTGCAGATTTAAAAATGGACATCCGAAAAAGTTAAGGAACCTGTCCAGTATCACACGGATACTAAATGACAAAGCCAGGATTTCGATGCATGTCCCCTAACTCACAGACTAGCACCTTCCACTATACTGAGAAGCATCTTGAACTCCACAATACTTTTATTGATATCAACTAAGTATTCAGGATGACTAATAGAAGTTTTTAAAAATATTTTTGCAACTATTAAACACCACATTTTTGGAGATATACAAATTCACGCCACTCTTATCATTTCTTCTTTAAAGAAAATGTTTGAAAATATCATATACCAAGAGTGAATAGATTTAAGGAAATGATTTTACAGGGTGTGCTGTTAGGTTACCATTTCCTCTGATGCATCAAAACAATGCAATTGTTTAATCTTTACCATGTGATTTTGGCCTCTTGTTCTTGAACCCTGTAAAGCGTATTTAGAAAATAACTTGAATTATAGATCATTTTAAAAAGTGGGACAGATCACATTTTCCTCTCTAAGCAAATATTCAATACCATATTTATTCATTACTTTTATTAATCATCTTTCATTCATTTATTCATTCACTCATTCATTTCCTTATTTATAGTGCATTGTAAAGCCCCTTAACCAAGCTAATAGCAAACAGAAATTAGAGAAGTTAGACAGGTTAGAATATACCAGATGGTAGAGAGTGAACAATTTCTCTACTGGAATCAAGATATTTCAAATCAATAGAGACAGACAGAGACATAGACAATCTCTGATTTCACCAAAGGAAAAATTACCCTAAATCTCTAGAAGCAACAAGTTGGAAATCAAGAGCATGTTGAGGCTCTCTATCTGTCACTTCTTCCTAAAGTCTTTCTCATCCTCTAGAGGCCTCTCTCAAAATTAGGAAGACAATCACTGTTCTCCCAAGCCTTTCCCAACTCTTCCTGTCACTGAAGCATGGAGCAGCTCTTTTTGTGGTGGCAAAGAATTGGAAACTGAAGGAATGTTTATCAATTGGATGACCAAGTTGTGGCACATGATTGTAATGGAATATTGTAATGTAATATGTTCATCATAAGAAATGATGAACAGGACATTACAAAAAAATCTGGAAAGTCTTACATAAAGTGACACAAAGTGAAGGGAGCAGAATCAGAATATTGTACCTTAACAGCAAAAATGTATGATGACCAACTATGACTGGCGACTATTATCATCAATACAAGGACCCAAGACAATTCCAAGAGACTCATGATAAAAAAGGCTAACCAATGTCACAAAAGGAACAGATGGAGTATGAATACAAATGGAAGAAAACCATTTTCTTACTTTATTTCCTTCAGGATTTTTTTTCTTATGCAAGCAATATGTGTCTTCTTTTACAATAGGAAGAACATGGAAATATGTATTTCATGCACATGTATAAACTATGTGGTATTACCTGCTATCTCAAGGAAGGAGAAGAGAGTATGATCTCATAAAATCTCATAAAATGATTATTAAAAACTGCATCTACAAGTAAATGGGAAACATATATTTTTAAAAATTTTAAAGAAAAGTATATATAGGGAGTTAAGAGAGAAAGAAAAAGAGAGAGAGAAGAGTGGAAGATGATGCCAAGGTTGCAAACATAGGAGATTTAAGGATTTTTAGTATCTTGGTACTATTTAATTGTTGAGAGAAATGTTTTCAAAGAGTAACAAGGAGAAAAATCAGATTAGAAGGTCAAGTAATAGAATAGTGAAGAAAGAGAAGCAGAAAAATTGACTGCCCCACTTGCCTAAAGATTTGTCTACTCTTAATACCTATTTTGAATATGTAAATTAAGCAACAAAATACCTTTCACATTTCTCAAAAAAAAGAAAACCAGTTCCCATGAAAAGAAAAAAATAAATTAATTAAATAAGTTGACCAGGATACAGGAATCACTCAGGTACTGGACAGACAG
Organism: Gracilinanus agilis; assembly: GCF_016433145.1. Lineage (NCBI taxonomy): Eukaryota > Metazoa > Chordata > Mammalia > Didelphimorphia > Didelphidae > Gracilinanus > Gracilinanus agilis. The sequence goes on along the minus strand of NC_058133.1, from coordinate 409,046,726 downwards.
ATTTAAAACAAAGAAATCTGACAGTTCTCATTTAGTTAGGAGAATATTCCTAAAGTATCCTGGGGTACAAACCAAAAACTGTGCCATTATGGGCAAAGTGAGGAGCGGTAATCCACATGGTGGAGTTAAACCACTAAGCTTCCAATGGGTAGGAGATAAAAGTGCATTCTCCACATCAAAAGCAATCAGTGCATAATTGGTAGACATGGGTTACATGATTAAATTGTTTCATGTACATGATGTGCAAACAGGAGGGGAAAAAATCCATCTCCATGAGAAAATCAAGGCTTTCTTTTGAAATTCAATTCAGTATGTTTTGGTATATGATTTAAAATGTCAGGAAAACAGGCTGAGGAGAAGCTGGCAGAAGACATCAGAGGAGAGGGGGCTTTGCACGTGCCAGTTCACTCATTCACTTGGCGGGTTACTACTCTGCCAGGCATAATGACGTCTATAAATTATTGAAACTTCCTGCCTTGTAGTGATGATTTGGTAATAAGTCCAAATGCACTGGGGCATGATAGAACATCAAAACATTACTCTAAGTGTTAAATGTTATCATCTGGTCCAGAAATTATTACAGTAAATAACATCTGGTAGAAACAATTAACAACCTGCATTTAAGCTATAAAATGATGAGCTATCTGGGGGCCAGGGGAGGGGATATTATATGTCAATTTTACATGTATTTATTATAAAGAACTAAAGAACTGTCTATAAGAGTAAAAGAAGTATGCCAGCTATGTACGAGGTGATTAAAGACAGATTTGCTTCTGATTTCCACTTTGTCAGGTTTATGTGTTCGCTTTATGACTTTAGCATGAAGTCTTACTCTGAGAGCTCAGATAATAGGCACACTGTGGAAGCTGAAATATTTACATTGAAGGGTTCTCAGCTTTCCCCATAAATATTGGTTCTGGTGTCTGAGTTACTTATGGCATATGGCCCTGGTATGCACACTAGACAATAATAACTTTTGTTCACACTTAGTCAGCCTGCCCACCTGGGACGTCCCTGTAGCTTCCACAGCATCTAAGAGTATACCTGTACATGATACAGATGCTCGGGAAATATTTTCTGATAAATTGAATTAATCATATTGAAAAATCCTATTGAAAAAAATTAAATAAAATGGCAGCAACTGAAAATTACAGAGGTGAAGGAAAAAGAACCTTCAAAGTTGGTGTTCATTTTTGGTAACACAACAAATTAGAAAAAGACAAATAAGAGCTTGCAGAATCTTACATCTGGTACCCTATTTTTGGTAGGTGGGATGTTGGAAAATATTGCATTTCTCATCTTTGGAAATAAGGATGTTTGATGTCATTCATTACTATTAAAATGGTTGTAATAAAAATAGGCTCAGACCAAAAAAAATCAATAACATTTTCCTTAAGCAAGTAAACAAAAGTGTTCATTAGTATTTGATTAATCAGCCAACATTTCTTAAGCATCTACTATATATTAGGCAATAGACTTGGCACTGGGCTTTCTTGTTGATGAAATTTATTATATATTTCTTATTTCAATGAGACATAAAATATTGCCTTTTAAAAATGCATTTTCCATCATAGGAAGTGTTATTTTACCTTTTATGCTATGTGACACAAATTTTATGCCCAATGTAATGAGGTTGGGGGCAAGGCACAAGGATCTAGCATAGTCAAGTAACAGATTAATAAATGAATATTGATTAAACTATATAATAGATACAGGTATTATGGTAAGAGGTATGAGTGAAACCAAAATTTGAAGCCACAATACCTGCCCTCAAGTTGCTTACACTCAATTGTATTGCTTCAAATATACTATTTTCTGCTGCTAATATATGCCAGAACCCTAAAATATCGCTTTGAAAGTAAAAATATATAGATACATAATGAGGAATAAGTATGATGATACTATGTTTAAATATATTTACCAGTAAAAGTATATTTTCTTTTTATTTCACTTCAAATAAAGTTGGGTTATTCATTTTAATCATCCAGTTTTAGTGTCCTCTTAATAAGATCATAATTATAAATTGTATGCAGATATTGAACAAGCCTGATTTGGTGGGAAAGTGTGACCTATGTTTGGTCTAATTCAATCTTAGGAAGATAAGACAAAACAGATGAACAATAGATGGCACTCGATAAGTGCAAAATAAATGATAATAAAAGCCAAGAATAGAAGAAATAAAAGGAAAGAGAGAGATGACTAGAGTTTGGAGATGTCAACAAAGGTTTCCTTTAGGTGTAGGAAGTGACTCAGGCTCAGATAAAGAGAGAGTATGTTAGCCTAGTTCGTATAAGGGCTCATACTTGGGGGTCACAGATAAAATAGTTGCAGAGGGATTTTGAAGCCTGGTTATGGAAGGCTTTGAATGCCACACTGAGGAGCTGGGAATTTATTTTGTAAACAAGGGAGAGCCATTCCAAATTTTCTGATGCAGAGAATGATATGCTGAAATGGTGTTTTAGGAAGATCCCTCTGGCATCTTTCCTACAGTACAAAACTAGTTATTGTAATGTGGTAGTTGACCACAGGCTATGGAAGCAGACATTCAGCTTTGTTGCATGTCTCATCAATATGGAAAATTCTCAATTGCTGTCTCAATAACAGAGACTATATCATCTATCATCCAAAAACCAGCCTAGCTAAATTTGGAGGTCACTTCGCTAAAAATCTGAGCAACAAGGAATGGTGTTTTTGGATTGAGAGGGTAGCAAAGTATTGGATGCTGATAATCCAGTAAGGCATTTCAAGGTTTTCTCTGTGTCACTGTAAGGGGTACCCATGCACATTATGTCATACAATTTTGAAATAATCTAGTATTGGTGTTCAGGACTGATTGAAACTAGGAGAGCCTGGGGGCAGTAAGACCAGTGTGGAGGCTCCTGCAATAGGCTAGGTGTAGAATATTAAATAGAAGTGATGAGGCAGTGTCAAGGAAAATATAAAAGAAGATAATTATACAAGAAACATTATGAAGAAGAAATTAGTAGGACTTGATGATGGGCAGAATATAAAAGAGTAGAGACAAATATGACTCTAAGGTTTTTAGGCTGAGTAACTGGAAGAATGATAGTACCATCAATGGAAAAAGGGAAGTTTGAGAGACACAGTTAGTATGATTTTATGAATTCAGAAAATTGTTTGAAATGATGGCTTTGGAAATTACTTGGAAGCAGTTGGAAATGAGAGCCAGAAGTATGGAACAGAAAGCAAAAATAGGGATACGAATTCATGTGTTTTGTAAATGACTTGGTGCATGATGGGTTTAAGGAATTCTCATTTGATAGTTAACAGAGGCCAAATAAAAAATGCTACCCAGCAGGTTCAGATCTCTACTATTCAGTTTTGAATATAAATAGCCACACTGGGCTGCTCTAGATTGAATTCTTTCTTGTCATTTTAGACTTCTCCACCATGTTAGAGACCATCTTAGGATAATATCCAGGGGTAGGTTGGTGTAGTAAATAAGAAAAAAGGTTTAAGATTAAAACTAAGAAATGGTCTTGAGTCTAATTCTGGCACCTCCTGGTCAAGAAAGCAATTTTGAGGTGCCTATAATATGCCAGACACTGTGCTACTAAGTTCTGGGAATATAAAGAAGGGGGGAATAGGTCCTACTCTGAAGGAGTTTGGTCACTTAACCTTGGATAAGATACATTTCCTTGGACTTAAAATTCCTTTTCTATAAAGTATACATGTAAATACTTGCTTTGTCTACACCGAAGAGCTGTCATTAGAATACACTGAAATAACGCAAGAAAAAGTAATTTATGAGTCATGAATCAGAATGTGGGGGCAGTATTGAGTCCTGGTTAGAATGCTGGGCTTGGAATCAGGAAGACCTGGCTTGAATGTAGCCTCTGATTTTTACTAGCTATGTGACCCTAGTCTCTCAACTTCTGTGTTCTCAAGTAATTCCCTAAACCAAAACTTCTGAACCTGGGTTCCATGGATATAAATTTCAAGAAATGTGTTAATTTGGATAGGGAAATATTATATCTTTATTTTTAACTAAAATCTATCTAAAATATAGCATTTCATTCAGTTATCTAAAAACATCTTTCTAAAAAGGTTTCCATAGGTTTTACCCAGCCTGCCAAGGTGGTTCATAACAAAAAAGGTTAAGAGCCACTGCCTAAGACCATGTCTCAAGTTCTAGATGAGTTGCAATATGCCTTAGTCTATTGGAAAGTGAGGGGATACCCATCAACTGGGGAATGGTTGATTAAGTTATACTATCTAATTTTAATGGAATACTAGTATATTACAAAAAAAATGATGAGAAGGAGCAATTCAGAAAAACCTGGACTTATATGAACTGATGCAGAGTGAAGTAAGCAGAACCAGAAAAACATTATACGCAGCAATATTGTACAATGAATAATAGTGAATAACTTAGCTATTCTCAGCAGTACAATAATCCAAAACAATCTCAAAGGAATCATGATAAAAATGCCATTTGCATCCAGAGAAAGTATTGATGGCATCTGAATCCAGACCAATACAATTTTTTTCACTTTCTTAATTTTTTTGTTCAAGTTTCCTTGTACAAAAGGATTAATGTTGAAAAAATGTTTGCACATGTAAAATCAATATCAGATTTCTTACCATTTAAGTCCAGGAGGGAGAGAGTTCAAGACTCAAAATTCAAAAATGAATGTGGAAAATTGATTTTACATGTAATTGGAGGAAAAATAAAATATTTTAAGTATACATTAGTGTGAATGACTTCTTTACTAAGTAGCCAAAACTGATAAAATAACATATTCCCAATATATTTTGTTTTAAAAATTATATAGCAATTGCCAGGAAATTAAAAATACCTATTAATAATATACTGTGTATATAGGGGTACATTAACTAAACAATGGGAAAGATAAAGTGTTTAGATAAGAACAGTTTCTCTTACCTCCTTCCATATGAGAGTATATCGAATATCCAGATAACCAATTTTTGAAAAAAAGAAATAAAATTTTATTGCAGAGGTACAAAACAGAGTACTAGTTGAGTTACAAGGGAAATAGTAATTACTAATTAAAGGGATCAAGGATCCCTCCATAAAGGAGATGCCATTTCATTGTTGTTTTAAAGGATACTCTAGAATTCAACAATACAAAAAGGAAGAGAAAAAAGGCTGGCAATAGTATAAAAGGTATGAGGGGTCAGAGCAGCTTGGAGAGTGAAGAGAAGAGAAGGAAAAAAAACAATTAGGAGGTTTTGTAATAATTGTCAGGTGCTAAAAATAGCCTTTGTAGCTTAAGGTCAACTTGAATAGTAGAAGTAAGTTACTATGCAAGTAAAATTGAGGAGACAGTAAGTGACTGGATATAAATATTGACAGCAGAGCAAGAATTCAAAATTCTAAAATAACTGCAGGATTTTTTGTTTTGTTTTTATTTTTTGTTTTGGCATGGGATTCTAGATAACTAGTGGTTAAACTAACAGAAAAACTAAAGGTGGATATAGGGACATGTTTTGGGGAAAGATAATAAACATGTTCTCTGTTGGAAGGAATCATACCCTCAGGATGTCAGCATCTGGGATATAACCCTGGCCACCCTGTGCCAGTTCCAGTTCTGCTCCAAATATCCAAACACAAGATATTATAAGAGAAACTTCTTGTCTTCTTCATTGTTTCCCCCGCTCCTTGAAATAATTTTTATTTTGCATTGCATTGTCTGGTCACTTTTTGTTACCACTTATTTATATATATATATATATATATATATATATATATGTGTGTGTGTGTGTGTGTGTGTGTGTGTGTGTATATATGTATATATATATGTATAACATAATATAAAATGTAACATAATAGTATTACAGGTGATTTGTTATAAAAATGTAATAAATTATAATAAAGTAAGTCATTTTTAAGTGAGACTATTTCACAAAAAAGATGATAGAGCTAAAAATCTACCAATAAAAGAGAATTCCTCGTTAGTTTTGCTTTGATAAACCGTGATTGGAATGACCATTTTCTATGATATATTTGATGCAATGAAATGAAAATTGAATTTGTTTTTGCATCTTGCTTTGAGTTCTGAAGATAGCTGATGGTGAGTAGAGAGGTCTTAGAAAGAAGGTGTATAGATTCAATCTGCTGACTCCTCTGTATGAAAAGTGCGTGATCCACTGTGGGATTCAATACACCTCAAATATGCCATCATCACACCAACTTTGGCTTGATAGAGTGTTTAGCAATTTTAAAATATTGATTCTTAAACTGATGTCAATGGATAAACTTCAAGGTATCTGAGAACTTGGATGGGAAAATATTACATCTTTATTTTTGATGACCTCTAACTGAATCTTAGCATTTCCTTCAATTATTTAAAACATCACACTAACTTGTCCATGGACTTCAGTAGATTGCCAAAGGGGTCCATCACACACACACACACACAAGTTAACTCCTGTAATGAGAGATTCAAGAAGAAGAGCTAGTGGGTTTTTATTTCATTATATTGTTTTATGCTATTTTTGGTAAAAAAAAAAATTAAATTTTGCCACTTTGGCAGAAGACTCTTCTTTTGCTGTGATTAATGTCACCAGACCACTGTCAATTCTAAATAAGGGCTCCTGGCCAAATAAGTGTATCCTGGCCTACAAGAGACCACAGCTGCACTTCAGTTGGACATACTGGTGCCCATCTGTAAAGGTTGGATGCCTAGTGACACTGGCCAGTCTGAAACTGATTTAAAACAAAAACAAAAACAAAAAACAGCTCTGTCCCTTATGAACGCCAGGAGGACAGATGGTAAAGCCAACACAATAATGAGGAAAATTAAGCTGAACTTGATAAAGAACATTTCTGTTTCTAGGAGGATATAGCAATTAGAAAAATACAATAGATATATATCTTGTGTTCACCAAAAAGAGAATTTTCTTTTAGCTACTAAAAACCACTAATGCATTTGACACATTTAATCTTTACATATTGTTCTATGTTAGGTCAGCATGATGATTCTTGAAGTGAACTAAAATATTATCACCATAAAACAGGGCAACATATTTAATTATTTTCCCATCTCTAGTCTTTAAATGGAACCATTCCTGTTCCTTTGGCCAGAATGATAATAATGATGATGATGATGGTGACGATGATGATGATGGTGGTAATGATGATGATGATGATAAGGGACATTTTTATGGAACCTAATGCATTTGTCTACAGTAATACTAATCCCTGGGTGATTTTCCTATAGTCTTTGAGATATAAAAATCTGTAAATCACAGTAGATATGACATATCATAGTAGGTGCTAAGACCCACCAGAGGCAGATAAGTGGAGTTTTCTTATGTATTCATCTGAACATGCCCATTCTCCATTCCCAAACAAGTCTCTGAGCCCTACTGCTCAATGTACTTTGTTACATCCTTATTTTATAGTATTCTCTCCTTCAAGTACTCTGTGCTGCTGCAAAACTGGGCTTATCAGTTTTCCACAATAATGTTTCAGGCTTTTCTACTTCCATGCCTTCTTTCATTCATAAAAGTTTTCCGTGCTTGAGATTCCTTTAACCTTCACCTGTTGACATGCTTCACATCGTTCAAGGACTAGTTTAAATTCTACTTCCTCTGCAAAGCCTATCTGACCCTTCTTCACGGACCTTTCAAACAATTTTGAACACTTTTTATAACACCTACCTTCTTTTTTTTATTTATGGATACTGTCTTTCCTACTAGATTATAAACTTCATGCAAGTGAGCATATGTACATACAATATGTATACCCTGGAAAAATAATTAGTGATTGTTGATCTATTACATGTATTAATTCTCTGGTTCTGTTTCATTAGGGCTTGTATAGATTTTAAACTAGCTTAAGAGAATTTATTCCTGAATTCATTCAACCAATTCCCTTATAGTATAGATTTGAAACCATGTCTTCTAATCACTACTACCACTACTTCTACTACCTCTTCTTCTTCTTCTACTACTACTACTACTACTACTACTACTACTACTACTACTACTACTACTACTACTACTAATATCTAACAATTACATAGTGAACTTAAGGGCTTTCAAAGCATTTTTTATACGTGGCTGAGAGATTAATCCATGAGCTCAGCTTCACCCAGCTAGCATGCAGATCTTCTAGACTCCAAGACCATCATTCAATCTCTTGTACCAACATGTTCTTGAACATCAGCTCCAAAAACCTTCTTGGGGGAAAAAAATTCTCTGTTGGCTCCTTCTACATTTGGGGGAAAGGAAACAAAATCTTCCTCTTGGTGAATAGAGTTTCTTTAAAGATCCTGCAATAAGCCTGCCTTTGCTAAGCAATGGTGAAGCACAGCAAATCAAACAGGCATAAAAGATGGCATGGCAGATCATCTCAGCTGCACTGGATCCCCTCCATCTTCTCCAGAGCTCTGATTTGGCTCTGTAGCTGCTTCAAATACCTCTCCATCCTGTCTATTTTGTGCTACTGAGGTTTCCTATTTGATTCTTGCTTGATAATCTGACCTCAGCAACTTCTGTCCCTCTGAGAATCAGTTTATTTGCTCCAGGGCTGGCTTCTTCTTAGAACTTGTACTCAAAAGATTCAATACCCTGGGATTTTAGTAAAAGATGAGCTATAAACGGGAATAGCCAAATAAGCAACATTTTTGCACAAGTAAAGTCATGTAAATACACTCTATAAATTCTTCCAGAAAAATATGGCATTTAGCAGGATCTAAGGTAGCTGTAAGACAATTTGTGGACTATTTTACAAAAACTGAACTATATGTTTGCAGTTCTCTGGTTTGGACTTTCAAAGTCAAAATCCTTTTTCACATGGTTTAGAACACAATATGGGTGTTGCTGGGCACGCCCCATTCCTTTATGAAGTTGCTTTTTGTACTTTAAAGCGTGATGCCATTATGATTTATGACTGCATGAAATCTTTTAAATTAAGATTTGTTTGATTGTCTGTTTCTATTAGGGTGACCATAATAGCAATTTTCCATTTCCAAACAAATGCTTTGCCGAGCACTGCAATCCAGAGCCCATGCATGGGGCCTGACAGTGATTAATTTCTGTCGCTAAATTCTTTATTTTCAATAACTAATTTAAAATAGCTGCCACTTTTTTTAATAACTAAGGGATATAAATTCGTAGGGTACTTTTTCTTAGGTAATTGATATAACATCTTCATATTAATGATTGTAAGTTATGGTCCCCTTTCACAAATCTGTCACCTAGCAAGGCTTCCAGGAGTACTCACATGCAGACAACTGCTGTGCAGTGGGGCATAAGATGCGTCCTCTCCAAAACAACAAATCATTGAGCCCGGCACGGTCTGAACCAAGACTGTTGCTGGGATTTCACTTACTGAGATGATAAACTCATTGGGATTGTAATTGCACTTTGTTTTGTGGGAGAGATTTTATTTGAAAAGATTCAGGGTAGCCAATTGAAATATATCAATGTCATCTCCCACTAAGAGCTTAGATGATTTTTATTCTGTAAAATAACTGAACCTCTTAAAAACAGCCCCTCAAAAAGAATATAACCCCCTAAAACTTTCTAGTGATGACAGAGATTACATCTAGTCCTTCCCATCATATTTGCTAAGTAGAATTGATTTTAATAATCAGCTTTACCTTATGAAAACTTAATTATCTGAGTCAGAGTTGTGTGCCTATTTTATGATTCTATGACTTATTACAATTGATTTACATACCATTTTCTTCTAAGGTGATATGAACAGACCTCACCTATTTTCGCCTGGGTCATGGCTACATATAATGCTAATCTTCCAGGAAAACTAGAGGGCCAGAAGGATCCCAAAACAACAACTGAATAAAAAAAATCGCTACTATATTTGCCTTTAAATCATATGTAACTATAACTTCTTCATATTAGGGAATTGGATGACTAAAGAAAGCACAAAATTATATCCTGGCCATCCAGATGGTTTCATGTAAAACTGTTAAAAGAAGGACTTCTCCTCTAAGTATCAACTACAATAAAAAAAACAACAACAAAAAGCAAAAATCTCATAAACATTCTTAGATTAAGAAATTCAACATAAGTAGATGGAGATCACAGTGAAATTTATCAACCAGATAGTCATGGGATCCATAAGTATTAAAATATCCATTTGAAAAAATTGTTAAAGCAACCATTGATTGCTCACCTACAATGTTAACTGATTAAGTTTGAATTTATGTGACTTGTATGATACACACATACAAACAGGCTAAATCTGTGGTTTCATTAGTTTTCCTACAGAGCTCCCAGAGAAGGCTACCTCAACTATCAGTGTAGATTAGGATTTTCCCTGAAACTTAGAGTCATGGGGATTGAGGAGGGCCTGAAGAAAGCACTGAGATGTTAAATGATTTGTCAACAGATAGATAATATTTGTCAGGTTTTAGGGGTTACATTATTTTTTAGAGGCTGCTTTGGAAAGATAAGTGAAATCCCATGCCCTCACACAACTCCAACATTATAAATTAAAGACAAGTTGTTGATCACAATAATGGAAAATATTTCCATCAATAGTGGTAGTGGGAAGAAAGAGTTTCTCTACTCTGATGAAATTACATTGGGGGAAAAAATCATAGACATATATATGTGCTTCAATATTTTAAAATTATAATAGGTTCATGATCTCAACTATGAGGGCACTCCTCCTTTCAAGGTAGATAGCACCCTTCCATACCTCTTATTCTGTGCAACCATTTTCAATATATATCATCCTAAAATATTCACCTAATATACTAAAGGCCTTCTTTTTAATCTTTTTAGTGCATCACTCCAGCTGTCCCTTTATTATCTTTCATTTCTGCTCTATGTCCTATATCAACCCACCTCATTTTCCAAATATGCACACATAAAGACACAAAAATAAATACATATTAACTATTAACTCTTCTTAATTTTATCACATATATTTTATACATAATATATAAATTTGTATATATTATACATATAATTATAAATATATATTATAATCATAATCATAATTATTATATTAATTACATTGATTATATTATATGTAGTTATTATAACATATAATAGTTATTGTATTTATAGGCTAATAAATATTATTATTATATAATAATTATAATTATACTATATATATATTTTTCACATAGTGTGTATATATGTACACATAAGGTAATAAAAATTATATGTAAATACACACCTGTATGCCTACTATACATACAATTAAGATGAGTTAATAATTATATAAGTTCTAATTATAAAGAGAAGCTTTGTGGCATATAGTACACATAGAGCTGGTTTGGAGTTTGGAAGTTCGGGGCTCCATTTCAACCTGGGTACATATTGACTGTGTGCTACTAGCTAAAGCTGTCTGCCCCCAAGCCACTCTTGAGGCTCTGTGTTTTAGAACCATGGCTGATCTTTGCTGGAAGTGAGCGGGGGCTTCCTTATCAGGCGTTCCATCCCTCCCCCACCCCTATGAAATCACAAGTGGGATCCAAAAAATCACTATAAAGTAATGAAACTAATTGTCTGGAGAGATTTGTGGTAGGGAAGGAAGAGTGGTCCTAATAAAGAAACACCAAAATGTTTTCCTATGTGCAACATCAGCAATTTCTAAGTCAGAAAGTCAATGTTCGGTCAGCACTTGTTATGTTAACATTAATGCTAATGTTTAAATAGCTCCACAAATGAGACACATAGCATATTAAGAGAAATCACATCAAGAATGAGAGTTTCTGATCAATACAAAGAGGATGGAGTAAGATAGGGATGTAGTCTGTGGGTAGTCCACCAAGCAGTCACCACGTAAATAAAGTTTAATGAAAACAGTGAATTGGTCAAACTGAGTAATGGATCGTCCATCTAGGCAAGCAAAATGGTCAAGGTGGTGAAATGAGAAGGAAAAATAAAAGCATGAAACCTCACTCTAAACTAAGAGGACTTGGCTATGAGAAGAAGTTTGAGATGAATATGCCACACCTTTTATGAGAGGAACAGAAATAGGGAAAAACAATGTCCATTTTGAGGGAAATAGATGAAATAAGTATTTACTAGCAGATCATGATATTCCTGGTACAATATAAAAACAGTATCCAAGACTGCAGTGGGAAACATCAACAGCACAATACCCAGGAAAGTACATATATCAACATTACCAGTGATGAATGTCACTGTGTCATGTAAAATTCGTCCCAGAAGGGCAGTTGGCCAACTAGCCTCATTTTTTAGGAATACTGCAGCATTTGAGAGATTCTACATGATACCAATAAAGTTAACTAGACCTTAGCAATTCTTCTCAGCTCCCTCATCAAGACACCAAGACAACTTTAAAGGTAAGAAAGGATCTTAAACACCATCTTGCTGAACCAACTCACTTTGCAGACAAAGATGAAATCAAGGAAGGTGAAGTTATTTGCCCTAGGGTTACACTGGTTGCTTACCCAAGAATTTCCTCTGTTTAGGAAACCACAGTTCCTCTCCTTATCTCTAGTTCCAGGTTCATGAAACATTTACTGAAGTATTGCTACTATCCCAATCAAACAGATGAGAAAATTGAGAAACAAAGTGGTTAGGAGACTTGCCCAGGGTCACTATCCAGTAAATGTCAAATCTAGGAATCCAACCCAAGTGTCCTGACCCAAAGCCTTCTTCATTATACCATCTTCATTATACCATATGAGAATGGCAGTCTTTACCAATTTGCTTTTCTTATCTTGACAAGTTTTTGTAAAGTTCAAATAAGGTAACTTGTGTCTTTGAAATCACAGTGTAATAAATTAATATGAGCTATGAATATTCTTATGAGCAGCTAGTTGGTATAGTAGAGTGCCAAACCTTGAGTCAAGATCTTCACTCCATCCTCCTGGGTTCAAATCTGAATTTAGACACTAGCTGTATGATCTTGAGCAAGTCACTTAACCCTGTTTGCCTCAGTTTCCTTATCTTAATGACCCAAATGAGGTCATGAAGAGTAAGACACAACTGGACATGACTGAACTAGACGTGAATATTCTTTATTTATTGACTCAAAATCTTCTATATTAAGAAAGGAATTTTTGCTCTTAGGCACATTCCATTCATACTCCTTTGAGGTAATAGCATTGTTCTCAGGGAAAATGACAATTATATCTAGAATGTATATTGGTAATCAACTGGCTTCTAGTAGCATATTAACTACTCCTGCCCCCACCAACAATTCCAATTCCAATTTTCAGTGTTTGCTGCTGGTTCCAAGATACAAGGCTCACAGTTTTAATGCCACAAACCAGCAAGGGAAAGGATTGTTGACTCTTTGAATGTCAGAACCAAGACAAACCTTGGTGTTAACGTTCAAACAAGTGCTTTGACTGTAATGTTGGCTTTATCAATGTCATATCAATCGTACTCCCCTGTACAATAGAATGAAGTAAGTAAGCATCCCATACTCACCCTGTTGCACTACAGACAATTTACCAGCTGTAAAGCACTGAGGGAAAAGTAAACGGAGTGACCCACAAATTGCTTTAAATTGTCCAAGAACTCTTTAAGTGCCCATGATGCAGCACTAAAAGCAGGAATCTGAATTCCAGACAAATCTCTGCAGGCTTCAAATTGCTACTTAACATACCTCTTTAGGTTATTTCTTAACAGCACAGTTGTGAGGACTTCCCCATATAACACAGGCTATTGGGCTCAGTGCTAGCCCCACTCCTCCTATTGTAAGGTCAAATCTAGCAAAGCAATAACTAACCAGAAGGATCTCTCCGGTCCCAGTATTATGTCTCCTCTATATGTAAACACTGCACAATTTCAGGGAAGTATAACATAATTAGAGGCTATTATTATGCAGCCCTCTATGAGCCATAATTTGCATGTTTCCAATAAAAGTACACAGCTTAGAGTTAACACACACAAGCTGTCATTTGTTCAATACCATAATTATTACTTGCAAGGCTTTGAAAAATATCTCTATCAATTCCAGAAATGGGCTGAGAGAGATTACTGCAAATGGCAATGAAATTATTAAAATTTTCTTCCTGCCTTCTCACTATTTTCATGAAGGCAATGTATTAAAAACTTTCATAAGGCTATAAACCAGGGATAACATCTGTAATATTAGGCTTTAACCACAGAAGTAGAAAAAAAAATACACACACATGCACAGAAATCAGAGAGAGACTGAGAGCCAACCGTGAACGAGTAAGAAGTCTATATTATTAGGGAGGCATTCTACTCTTGACTGTGTTCTTAAGAGATCTGAGTTCATCAGAAAGGAAGAAGTGAAATATATGAAAAATTGTGAAATGGTCAAACAAAGGCATTGTCTAGGAGACTATAAATATGGACCTTGGGAACAACTTTAAAAAAAATCTCTTCTAAAAGTAGGTCATAGGTGTGTTAGTGGAAATTTGGGGTTCATTTCAGCCTTAAATACTTAGATATATGACATAAACTTCCTGTGGATGTTTAGGGGACTTTGAAACTACATTTCCCATGATTCCTCTTAGGAAGGAAGTATGATTACATAGAGAACAGTATAAGACTCCTGAGGTGATTAGGAGACACTTTTTTTCCTAAGAAGCAGCCAGGTGTGCAGAAGGTAATGGCTGGCAATTTGAATTAGATCTTAGCAGGTGTGTGGTCTTTCTTAAATTTACCAACATGGCTTTAAATAAAATATTAATACTTTTGGATATATCCATCTATATAAATTTTATCTGTAACACGGGGCAGCTGAGTAGCTCAGTGGATTGAGAGCTAGACCTAGAGATGGGAGGTTCTAGGTTCAAATCAGACACTTCCCAGCTGTGTGACCCTGGGTAAGTCACTTAACCCCCATTGCCTACCACTTACCACTTTTCTGCCTTGGAGCCAATACACAGTATTGACTCCAAGATGGAAGGTAAGGGTTTAAAAATAAATAAATAAAAGTAGGTCATTAAGTAAAGAAGTTGACCTAGTGAAATATCTGTTCCTTGGGTTTACTTAAACATTTAATTAAGGGGTTAAAGCATTAAAAAGAATTTAATATATATGTGAGCAATCTTTCAAGATTCTGCCAGTGATTGCTGCCCTCTCTACCCAACCTCGACTCTCCAGTTACCTCATATTTATTTTGCATTAATACATTTTGCATTTATTTATCAATGTACATGTTGAATTACTCCAAATATAAGTTCCTTAATGGTTGTTTTTGTCTTTGAATACCAAGGACCTAGTACAGTGCCTAGTACATAGTAAGCACTAAATAAATGGTTTTTGAGTGGGATTATTTTTTAAAATTTTTTAAATTTAAGTTTATAATTTTTAAAAGAAGTTATTTTTTTAAAACCTTTATGTTCTGTCTTAGAATCAATACTAAGTATCAAAAGAGTGGTAAGGCCTGGGCAGTTGAGGTTAAGTAACTTGCACAGAGTTTTTGACTTGTCCAGTTAGGAAGTATCTGAGACCATTTTTGAACCCAGGATCTACTGTCTGTCTCCAGGCTTGGCTTCTATCAACTGAGCCACCTAGCTGCCCCAGGATAAAGTTATCTGTAAAAGCCTTATCATGAAAGGAAAATAAGAGCAATATCTGTCCTTTGGTTTTCTACTCTGTAAGTGGGTATCTCTACAAACACATGCATAGAATAGACATAATCATATTGTCAGTAAGCTTTTTAAAGACTGATGGAGTAAGGACCAGTAATAGAATGATTCCCAGTACCTGTTAGAGGCAGTGTAACCTTGGTAGAGTGCTAACCTGGGAGTCAGGAAGACCTGAGTTTACACCTTGCCTCTGACACATAATGGCTCTGACCATGAATCAGTCATTTCACCTCTCATTCCTTATAAGAGACTATAAGTCTTAAATGTACTGCCCAGTGTATTAATAGAAGGAGCTTCTGTGTTGGAAATTTCCCTTTCACAAACTGACACACTGGGCAAAATGTCCTCTCTAAAAATTTTTGGCTATGATAATCCCCTTATATTGAATAAAAGTGTATCTTTTTTTTAAAGCCTTGCCTTCTGTTTATTGCCTACTGTGTATTGCAGTGATTCCCAAAGTGGATGCCACTGACCCCTGGTGGGTACTGCAGTGATCTGATGGCCACAGGTGCATTTATCTTTCCTATTAATTGCTATTAAAATTTTTTTTAAAAAAATTAATTTCCAGGGGCGCTAAGTAATATTTTTTCTGGAAAGGGGGTGGTAGGCCAAAAATGTTTGGGATCCACTGGTGTATTGGTTCCAAGGTAGAAGTGTGGCAATAGGGGTTAAGTGACTTGCCCAGGGTCACATAGCTAGGAAGTGTCTGAGGTCAGATTTGAACCTAGGACCTCTTGTCTCAAGGACTGGCTCTCAATCCATTGAGCTACCCAGCTGCCCCAATAAGTGTATCTTTTTAAATAAGGAATGGGGCAAGTAGTTGCAAAGAAATGGAAACAGAGGAATTATCCATCACTTGGGGAATGGATGAACAAAATTATGGTATATGGTCATAATAGAATACTATTGCTCCATAAGGAATAACAAACAGGATGGGTTCAGAAAAACCTTGAAAGACTTATATGAACTGATGTAAAGTGAAGTGAGCAGAACCAGGAGAACAATGTATGCAGCAACAAAACTATTATACGAAGATTAACTGTGAAAGACTAAACCATTATCAGCAAAGCAATACTCTAAGATAACCACAAGAGACTCGTGATGAAAATGCTTTCCATAACCAATGAAAGAATTGTTAGATCTGAGTGCAGATCAATGCATAGCACATTCCCCTATATTTACTTCATGAGATTGCTATTATGTGTTTGATATATGTCTTCTATCATGACATGAATCTATAATAGACTCTTTGCCACCTGGGGCAGGGAGGGTGAAAAGGGAGAAAATCTGAATTTTTAAATTTCAAAAAACAATTGTCAAAAAATATTTCTACATGTAACTGAAAAAAATGTAAAGTTAAAATTAAAAAAATAAATATAATGGTTCCACTATCTTTGAGGTGTTTTTTTAAATGGCTTATTATAAAAATGCCAACAGATACGTTTCACTTTCAATTTGTTATTCTTGGAGTTTTATCTACAAATGTTCCCCACTGACTTAGGTACATATCATATCATATGCTCTGTGGAATCTGTTTCATTTCTCTTCAATGGCATTGCACTGTTTTGTGAAAAGATGGTATTTGTAGTCTTCCACATTCCTCCTGTTTTGTTAGTGAGCTTATTCTAAACTGGAACAGCCTTTGATTGTCATGAGCAAAGTAAAGGGCACCTCCACAGGAAGTGAGTGTAGAGGCCAGTAGACTGAGTCAGAAGACATAAATTTAAGGATTTTAAACTATATTGGGGAAAGGGAAAAGAAGCATTTGCTAAGTGCCTATTATATGTCAGACACTTTGCTAAATGCTTTATAAATATCATTTCACAACCCCAGAGATGTGTCCTTATTATCTCCATTTTTCAGTTGAGGAAACTGAGGCAGAAGCTTTTAGCTTACCCAAAGTCACACAGTAGTAAATATTTGAAATTGGATTTGAATTAAGAAGCTCAATGCTGCTTTCTCCATTGTCCTAACTGGCTACCAGATGACTTGATGGCTTGTAAGGTCTCACCCTGCTGTATAATCCTTTGGGTCTTCTGACCTTTTCTAACTAAAGAAATTTATATTTGTGTGTGTGTGTGTGTGTGTGTGTGTGTGTGTGTGTGTATACACACACACACACAAATATTTATTATAGCAAATATCCAATGTAGATGTTTATTCTGTTCTTTTAAATTTTTGTATGCATGAATATTCAATTTTGTTTCACTGCTTATTTTGCATTTCTACAAACCTACATTTCTATTTTATATTTTATCTGGGAAGCACCTAGTAATAAGGGATTATATCTCTTTTCCATGTTAACGAGTATGCAGGTCAGAATCTTGTACAGGCGTTCATTGAATAACTAGTAACTGATCATGATGATTAATGAGGACAGCAAGAAATCATGCTTCTCTAATCCAGTAGGATTCTTTGAGACCGTCAAAGACAAAGCTATATGGGTAATCATATCCATGAGGAAAGAAAAAGGAATCTATGCCAGGAACCATTTCATTTTATTTTTATTTATGTTTGGGGAAAAAGAAAAAGATGCCCAATACCAATAAAATGTTTTAATTAATCCCACATGCAAGATATTACTCAGGCAAAGATGCATCAAAAAGAAAGTAAGACAAGTGTAGAAGATTTAACAACATTAGCAGTCCGTATTTCAAAGCCTGGTAACCAATTCTCCAAAATTTATTTAGCCCTCCCATATTTCTTTATTTCTCACAAAAGCTGGATAGAAAATTCCAAGCAGGTTTCTCTAGCTTCGGTGAAATGCATCATGCTATGTTTTACCCATGAAGGCACAGCATACCTAACATTGACTTTGCTGAGCTTTATACAGCCCTGTATACCTAGCCATAGTTTGTGATGAGAAGGCTTATGATCTGAAACAGAACACGGAAATAGGAAAGGTGAGGAGGTGCTGCAAACTCATCAAAAAGTCTGGATGACAATGAATTGCACCAGCTTATTCTTTGCTGCTTCCAAGGAAGAACTCCCTAAGAAAATCTTCAGGAAGGCAATGCCAATGTGAGTACATATATGGACATGCCAGAAACTTCTTCTAAGAGACTTTGTGATCAGTGGACAAGTCCCATTAGGAACAGTCAGCCTGAATAAAATGAGAATCTTAGAATAAGCAACCATGCTCAGAAAAATGCTGAAAAGGAGAGTCAGGGGTCCAAAGGGAGAGAAAGCAAAGGAAATCCAAGATAAGTGAGTACAAGTAGCCTCCACTTCAGGTTGAGGGAAGAGAAATGCAATTTCATAGTAGGGAATCCTGAATGAGGTAACTCATTCGACCAGTGTAATTGAGATGTAGGACAGAACTAAGTGTCTTTGAGGGTCCCTGACATGCTCAACCCAGGGTGGTGAGCAATTAGGACAGATGGGAATCAAACCTGGATTGTGGCTGGTTCTCTCTCCACTCGGCTAAGATGTCCCTACTGGTGGACAAATAATGTATCTACTTGCAACTTCCTCTCATATAAAAATGTCTTAGATTGCTATTATACATACACATGTTTTATATATCTTATGCTACATGTTCATTTATTATACATATTTTATATTGTATCAATGTGTATTATAACATATTGTATCTGTATGTACTATGTATTTTTATATAGCTAGTGTTATATATAATATGTTATATTTGGCTTTATAAATACAGTCTATGTTACAATTATATATTTATGTAACCAAGTATATGCAAGTTATTGTAAATACTTTTGCAAGAAGCCATTTTGGACAAGCATGAGTGCCAGTTACTGAGTTAGAACACAGAATGCAGAGGTGGCATTGAGCTGGCATGAGACCAAAAAGTCAGTTGAGATGTGCCTATAAAAGGAGAGAGATTTGGAACATCAGGGTGTCAATTTTGAGGTATTGGAAGGAGGGTAGGCATCATCTCAGGATTGTCTCAGTTAGGTTACTCCTATCTTGTAGGATCTGATACCTAGACTACTCATTGTTCATTCTGTGTTAACAGTGCTAACAGCATCCAGCTTTAGTCATCATTCAACATCCACATACAAATCTACTAATTATCCACAAGAAGATCAACTCTAAAATCAATATCATCTTTAACTGAGATAAACCATCAAACAATTAGTCAGGCCAAGGTAGTCTGTTGGGCATGCTTCAGGATATCCACTTCTCTAGGAATCTACTGAAGATTTAGCATAAGTCCATTATCTAGATAAGGTGTAGGATTCATCCTTAATCCCTCTTTCCCCAATATTTACCCCAACCTTTCCTTTACCTTATTTATCATCATTAAACTAGTTAATATAAAGAAGCTGATACTAACCTGATTTGTTCTCAGCATTCCAAGGGGAAGTTGTCAATTAATACTTTGCCTTTACTCTACTGGAGACATCTAAAAGCTTGTTGATCTTCTGTGTCTGGGATTTACAATTGCATTGAGAAATAGCATTCATGATATCAGAGTTTATTACTCTTAAATTCATTTTATAAACTAGTTACTAGTTGAGGGAAACCATTTACTCCCTCATTAGTCAGTGGTGGTAAGTGGAGTCAAGTGAGTAAAGTGTTCTGTCAGCTGATTCATCACAAAACACATTCAATTGCAGGGTCACTAAAGCTGATT
The DNA here is from genome assembly GCF_016433145.1 of Gracilinanus agilis. Lineage (NCBI taxonomy): Eukaryota > Metazoa > Chordata > Mammalia > Didelphimorphia > Didelphidae > Gracilinanus > Gracilinanus agilis. The sequence continues at coordinate 409,026,611 of NC_058133.1, read as the reverse complement.
CAAAGAAAACTCACTTTACCATCTGCATAGGGCAGTGATTCCCAAAGTGGGTGCTACCACCCCCCGGTGGGTGCTGCAGCAATCCAGGGAGGTGCTGATGGCCACAGGTGCATTTATCTTTCCTATTAATTGCTATTAAAATTAAAAAAAAATAATTTCCAGGGGGCTAAGTAATATTTTTTCTGGAAAGGGGGCGGTAGGCCAAAAAAGTTTGGGAACCACTGACATAGGGGGTTTCACCTTACCCTCTTATCACTCCACTAATTCAAAGGACCAGGGTTTTATTTTTACATTATGCATATATATACACCCATAGTTGTAGCAAATTATATATGTACTATATAGTTCTATATGTACATAATCATTTTATACATAAATATACATATCTTAATTGTACATATTTGCATATATCTCATAAGCCTATCATATATGTACATATACATATATACTCTAATTTTATGCATGCTATCTTTTAGCAGGAAATGAGATAGCAGAGATTAGTTTATCCAATAATCAAAGATGGGAACACTGCTATTGTGTCATCTTAGGACCACAGGGCTTGATATGAAACAAAGGGAGATGTTGTTCTCAATGCTGATAGCACAAAATGTCAGGCAAGGCTTTCCCCCAGGAGTCATTCTTTTATGAATGGGTAAGATTGGGATAGATGAAATTGGTAGCTACTGGAGGAATAATGCTATCCATTTTTCATGCCTAGTACTGGGGAAAGAGTTGTTCTAAGAAGTTTTGAAGCTTTTTCACTATTTCAATCCTGAGCCTAAACCACTCAAATGTTAGCATGGAATTGGATGTTCAGCAAGCAAGATGGTAACAGAACCAGGCAGGAAATTCTGAGTGGTATTGGCTCCACTGCCACTGCTTTTAATTAAGAAATGTGTTATTTTATAAGGCTAGGTTCAAAATATACTATACATATAAATACACATGTATTTTCACATATATGTATATATGGGGAGAGAGAGGGGAGAGGGAGAGAGAGAGAGAAACATTTCACATATATGTATATATGGAAAGAGAGAGAGAGAGAGAGAGAGAGAGAGAGAGAGAGAGAGAGAGAAACATTGTGGGATAGTGGGTAGAGCTTAAAAGTCAGGAAGACCTAGCCCTGCCTCTGACACATATGACCATATGAACTTGGGGAAGTCATTTAACCTTTAAGCAGCCCCAGGCAACTCTCTAAAACCATAAATTATATAGAATGATCACTGGCAGAGGAAGTTCCTCTCAATCTTCATATGATGATAAAATCATAAAATTATAGATCCAGTTACATTCACACACATACATACAAGTCTATATATAACTTTAAGTTATTAAGGTTTAAAACTGCTAAAGACCATCAATTGGTGCTAGGCATGAAAAATGGAAAGAAAATATTATTCCTTCAATTATCAACAATTTTATCTATCCCAGTAATATCTTCTTGGCAAAAGACCTGCCTGACAACTCAATGCCATCAGCTTTGAGGAAAACAAAACAAAACAAAACAAAACAAAACAAAACAAAATATCTTCCTATCCTTTCACATCAAGCCTCACATTTACAAAATAGCACTGTTGCCTCATATCCTTGATCATGGGAGCAAATCTCTGTTCATACCATTTCCTGTTCAAAGCATAACTTACATTAAGGTGGTAATGACCAGTTATTTGTGATCATAGGATATAGAAATGAGGGAGAGGAGAATGGTCAAATGAGATCATCTTGATAAACTCTTTCATTTTATAATTGACAAAACAACAACAGGAAGGCTAACTTTACCAAGGTTACATGGATAATAAGTAAAAGAGTCAGGATATGACCTCAGATCCATTGACTCTCATCAATTCTAATCTAGATTTGTAATAACACTAAATCATTTTCCTGACTAATAAAATCTTATAAAGCTTTCACCCTTCCCAGTAAATTGCTCTGATCACTTTTTAAGTGATTCCCTATGGCATTTAAGGTCCAATTTGGATGTACTCTATCTAAACTTCATTCATTCTTCTTACATATACTACATTACAAACTAGAATGCTAACTTACCACTATTATGCCCATTCCTATCCAGGGTGTGTCAAAGAGAGTTTGTCATTAAAACAGGAAGATCAGTAGATTATTTTAAAAAATAAATGACACCACCCTCAAAACTCTCTTCCTTCCCATCTTCCAAGTGTAGTTGGAATTCGACCCTCTATCTTGGTCTGAACATGAAAGGAGGAGGATGTCCCCACACACAGCAGAAAAGACAACCAGGTGCCCATGTTTGGCAGTGAGACCTTTTACGAAACTGAAAATAGACTTCAAATCCCTGGCTATCTCTTCTGTATTATATTTCTTTTGCTGAGCTCAAAGATGAAAACTGCAAACCCAATACAGACATTTCCAACTTTAGGGCCTATATAAATAATATTAGTTTGTGTTAGTATAACATTTATATTATTTGAATAAATATATTTTTATCATATGATATATATGTTATAGAGTCTGCTGATAAGCTAGAGGACATTTTAAAGAGGATGAATGGGACAAACCATTGAAAGAAAAAAGACTTAGAGAAGATTTGATATTTGTCTTTAAGTATTTAAAGGGCTATTAAACAGAACATGGACTATAGCTTGAATACATACTGCCTATAAAATAACATATATTTGCATATATACACATATTTATATATCATATTCAAGGGCACATGCAATATTCAATATAATACATATATATATACACAATGCACACATATATGTAATATATACATGTATTATGCACATAAATGTATGTATTGTGCTTATCTGTAATTCGTAAATTTAAAAGACCCTGTTAAACTTTTTGGATTAGAATTTAGGCATAGACAAGCACAAACTCTAAGAATGTATCCTCAAGGTTTCTTTTTAGGGAGATTAATGAACTATGGAATGCAAAAAAGGTCTGATATCCCTTTTATTTTTTTAGATGAATTTATTTTATTTTTTAAATTTTGTATTTAATAATTAATTTAGAAAATGTTTCCATGGTTATATGATTCATGTTCTTTCCCTACCCTCCTCTCTCCCCACTCCCATAGACAAAGCACAATTCAACTGGGTTTTACAAGTATCATTGATCAAGACCTATTTCCATATTATTAATATTTGCAATATAGTGATCATTTAGAGTCTACATCTGCAATTATATCCCTATCAAACCATGTGATCAGGGAAAAGTCTTTGTTCTGTGTTTCTACTCCCACAGTTCTTTCTCTGGATGTAGATAACATTCTTTCTCATAAGTCCCTCAATTGTCCAGGATCATTGCATTGCTGCTAGTAAAGAAGTCCATTAAGTTCAATTGTGCCACAGTATATCCGTCTCTGTGTACAATGTTCTCCTGGTTCTGCTCCTTTCACTCTGCATCAATTCCTGGAGGTTGTTCCAATACACATGAAATTCCTCCAGTTCATTATTCATTTGAGCACAATAGTATTCCATCACCAACAGATACCACAATTTGTTCAGCCATTTCCCAATCAATGGACACCATCTCATTTTCTAATTTTTGCCACCACAAAAGCATGGTTATGTATATATTTGTACTTGTATTTTTCCTTATTATCTCTTTGGGGTACAAACCCAGCAGTGGTATGGCTAGATCAAAGGGCAGGCAGTCATTTAAAGCCCTTTGGGCATAATTCCAAATTGTCTTCCAGAATGGTTGGATCAATTCACAACTCCATCAGCAATGCATTAGTGTTTTGTTTTGTTTTGTTTTTGCCACATCCCCTCCAACACTTATTACTTTCCTATGTTGTCATATTAGCCAATTTGCTAGGTGTAAGGTGGTACCTCAGAGTTGTTTTAATTTGCATTTCTCTAATTATAAGAGATTTAGAACACTTTTTTCATGTGCTTATTCATAGTTTTGATTTCTTTATCTGAAAATTGCCTATTCATGTCCCTTGCCCATTTATCAATTGGGAAATGGCTTGATATTTTATACAATTTATTTAGTTTCTTATAAATTTGAGAAATTAGATTTTGTCAGAGGTTTTTGTTAGATTTTTTCCCCAATTTGTAGCTTCCCTTCTAATTTTGGTTGCATTGGTTTTCTTTGTACAAACCCCTTTTAATTTAATGTAATCAAAATTATTCATTTTACATTTTGTAATATTATCTGTTCCTTGCTTTGTCTTAATTTCTTTCCTTTCCCATATGTTCACCTAATTTACTTATAGTTTCCTTCTTTATATTTAAGTCATTTACCTATTTTGAATTTATCTTGGTATAGGGTGTGAGATACTGATTTAGACCTAATCTCTCACATTGATATCCCTTTTAAAAGGAGGTTCCCCCAAGACTGGAGGCCAGTCTGTGAGAGGCTAGAGATAGGTTTCCTTAGAAAGGACATCTCATCTCCCCAGACCAGTGAATCTATTACAATCTTATTAAAGAAACTTAGGAACCTAAACAGTCTCCTCCCCATGGAAACAGGACATTAATGGGGGAAAGAGTGAATAACTAACATTGAGAAGTATTATACAGAAAGCTTCCCTTCCACCCAATATAAACAACCTCTCCCTCCATTTCTCCAGAGAATCTTTGAGAAATAAAGAAGAGATCCCTTAAAGGAGCAGTTTAGAGATACTTCTATTGGTCCTAAATGGGGTCTTAGACTAAACAAATTCCAAACAATTAGAAAAAGAAATTTAAATGTACTAGGAATTTCAGATGAGGTTTAATTCTGAAAACATTGGAATGTGAGGTGGGCTTATAGATGTTTTTCTCATTTGACTTCACCACTATCCTACAGTATCTACAACTTGAAGAGCCATTTGAAGTCAATTAATATACCCCTTCTTTGTCTTTAATTCTAGTAGAGAGGGCAGCTGGGTAGCTCAGTGGAGTGAGAGTCAGGCCTAGAGACAGGAGGTCCTAGGTTCAAACCCGGCCTCAGCCACTTCCCGGTTTTGTGACCCTGGGCAGGTCACTTGACCCCCATTGCCCACCCTTACCACTCTTCCACCTATGAGACAATACACCGAAGTACAAGGGTTAAAAAAAAAAGTAATTCTAGTAGAGATTTGTGCCAGAAACTGTATTCACAAAATTTGCTCTTCTTCAGTAAAGAGAAGATCCATATTTTAACTATAGAATGTCCTTTTCTATCCCCTATTATGATAAAAACACATCTACCAAATGTAAAAAACTTAGAAGCTTTGAATTGATAAGCACGGTGTGAGTATACTAAAAGGATATTTTTAAATACTTGTGCAGAAACTATTGCTGAATGGGAATTCTGAAACACAAATAATGAATTATGAGTTTAAGCTAATTGGAGGGTAGGGTAATTAATGAGCAGGTTAAGTTATTTAACTAATTATAAAATAGCTGCAAAGAAAGTTTGTGGGCAATATAAACATTTAAGAGTATATTTATAATACACATAACATCAATTTAAATGTTTAATAAAGAAATCTATGTCAATTATTTGAACACATTAAATAATTCATAAACAGTCATTTGAAAATCTGAGATTTATAAGTATCAGATAGTAAAAATGTGGAGATGGAAATGGAGCCACAATGAAATCAACACCTCAAATATAGATTTAAATACAGTCATATGGAATTTGGATATTTTAGCTCTCCCAATGCATTTACTTCTAATAAATTGAGGAGTGTGTGCATATTAGTTTGATCAACTGATTGATTGCAGAAATAATGGGATACAACATGATTTTTAAAATAAATTATCTCTAAATATAGAATTAGTAACAAAGAAATTTAAAGTTACAGTATCATTACATACTTTAAAGCCTGCTTTATTGAATTCTCTTTTGCTCTCCAGCTCCTCAATTCTCATTCCAAAAGTCATTCTCCAAGCACTATTAGAATCAGGTATACAATCTGAAGACAAAGAAAGAAAACTGGTCCTGAATAATTTTTAATTCATGCCAATCCCATCAAAGGATATATTTGTGATTAATGTTCTTTCTGTAGATGAGGAAGACAATGGAAGAAGAATTCCCCTTTCTCTTCTCCAAATTCAATAGAGGACATCAATATTTAGGAAGAAATGGTAACCTTTCTTTCAATCACTGACATCTATAGAATATACATGCCCAGCAATGGGAACTCTAATTCAAAAGGCATGGGAATTTTAATCATTTTTTCTAGCACAATTCCAAATTGTTTCCCAAGTTGTTTGGTCCAATTTGAAGATTACCAAAAATACATATGCAGCACTGACATTTTCAAAAATAAATGAAATTGAGGCAAAGTCACAATCTTTTTCAGCTTTCAAAATATCTTTCCATAAATGAATTTTTGTTCTCATATGATGATAATTTTGAATAGAAATTAGATTATGTTTATAATATCAAACAAGAATAGTCTAAAGAATATGTCCTTCAAATATGTACGTATATGAAAATTATTATGGGTTTCTGTCATCATATGACAAAGATAAAACATATAATTATTTTTAAAAATATATGATCTAGGAACTCATATCATATAAACTTATTGAAGTCTGTAAACGAAGGGCCATAGGCATGCAGAGGATTAAATAAATGAGTATGATTAAATGAATAAAAATATTCAATATAAAGGAATCAACCACTGGATTTTTCATGGTAATATACATAATCAACTGTTACAGAGTAATTTGGCTCTATAAAATCCATCTTTGATTTAATTAGCAAATTTTGGGTATATTCCAAATAATACTTTACCAGAAATCATGCTCTAATGTCTTATTAGTCCTATGTTTTATTAATGAAAATGTTTGTTTTGCATGAAAATAGAAAATTAGAAATTTGGTCCTTATAGATTTGTCTCTTGTGTTAAAAAAAACTTTTCAAATCATGATATACATACTCAATAAGATCATAGAGATGTGAAATGTTATTTAGTTTAATTTAGAAATAAAAATCTGGCTCCCAGCTCGAGTAACTAGTTCACTTAAGATCATAAAGGTTGTAAGAAGCAGAGATAGGATTTGAACCCAGATTCCCTTACCTAGAAACCAGTTTCCTTTCAAGTTAATTCAACTAGCATCAGTAAAATGCCCATAAGAAAGAAGACATTTGGATCCACACTAAGGATACCAGGACAAAAACAAATACCTTCTGCCATCAAAGATATTGTATTCTACTGGGGAGGAAATATATTCACTAAAAAGAAAACACTGAATATAGAGTAATTTAATGGAAAGGAGTTCAAACAATTGAATGGGGCAGGAAAAATCTGAAGTAAGTAGGGGTTAAATTAGTATGATGGCCCTAAAAATGAGGAAAATGGAAGAGATGCAATCTTTGTTTTCAGAGAGGCAGACAACTGATTGAATAAAGGGGCATCCTTTGATTCCATCTCATCTCATATTTTTCCAACAGACTGATCCACTGACATTCTTATGTCCTCTCTTATCTTTATTTTCTTCCTATCTACTGGCTTCTTCCCTGTAAACATGTTCCTTATTTCCTCCCCACTTAAAAAATTGTCACATGATCTTATCATACCTGTGAGCTTTTATACTATCTTTCTTCCTCTTCTTAGCTTAACTTTGTGAAAGCCATGGACATTAGGTGCCTCAATTTCATCTCTCCTATTCTCTTCTAAACCTACAACAATTTGGTAACAATGACCATGACAGACATAATGACCCATGAATATAGTCCTTGCTGTTAAAGAAACTGAGACCCAATGGATCACTTGAGTTTGGGAGTTCTGACTTGAAGTAAGAGATAAAGCTATCTGTGGGAAGTTCTGCACCAATATGGTGAGCTTCTATAAGCAGGTCTACCACCCTGACAAGACAGCCAAGCCAGGCCAGGTCAAAAAAGGAATAAGTATTGACTGATCATACAGGTTAAAACCAGTGGAAATGCGCGTTGGATATGGGCGGAGGGGTTGAAGGAGGGATGAAGGGGAAACTAAAAACAGGAATAATGTAACCATGGAAAATTTTTCTAAAAAAATAAAATATTTAAATCTGAAAAAAAATTATTTAAAATTTAAAAAAAGGAATAGAATAAAGCTTCAGTTATAATCAGTACTGATTGAGCCTGTGATTGGCCACTGTACTTCTAGCCTGGACCAGACAAAGAACCGGGCTCATTTTTTAAAAAAATTAACATGTCTAAAACAGAATTCATTATTTTTCTCCTAAACCTTCCCCTTTTTTGTACTTCTCTTTTCCAATTGAGGGTAACATCATCCCCTTTTCACCCTAGCTTACAACACTGGTATTATCTGAGATTCCCCTCTGTCCTCTCATGCACTGCCAGATTTTGTCATTTGTACATTGACAATATCTCTAGTATCTATCTATCTATCTGTATCTATATCTATATATCCCATTCTTTCTCCTCACACAACTGGCATCATAATCCAGTTTCCAATTAATTCTCCTCTGGACATTTACAATAGATTTCTAACTGGTCTCTCCGACTCAATCTCTCTCCACTCCTATCCATCTGCCAGTCAGCTGTCAAAGTAATTTTCCTTAAACCCAATTCTGATGATGTTATTCCTACTCAATGAATTCAATGACTCCCTATTACCTCTAAGGTCAAACATAAAGTCCTTTAGTTGGTATTTAAAACTCTTCATTGATTAGATCACCTTTTCTTCTTTTCACACTTCCCCCTATACAAATTATAGCTACATTGGTTCCTTTGTTGTTGTGGGGTTTTTTTTCCCATACTCTATCTTCCAACTAACTTTGCACTAACTGTTCCCCATGTCTGGAATTCTATCCTTCCTTATATCTGTTTCTTAATATCCATGACTTTCTTAGCACTGAACCTGTGTAAACTTGAACACAAGGCTTTTCTGGTCCCTCTAGTTGCTTTGACCTTCCATCTACTTTGTATATATGTTGTATGTCCCTAGCTATTTAAAAATGAGCTGCTTGAGGGCAGGAACTATTTTCTCCTTTCTGTATCCTTAGTGCACATCTCAGAGTAAATACTAATTAAATATTTGTTGACTAAGGGAAAAAAAGTGTTAATGAGGTGTTAAATTAATTGTAAGCCTATATCCTGAACCTTTATGAAGTGTGAACACCTTTTTCTAATTGAGTTTAAAAAGGGAACAATGGGTCTGACTGAGCAAAGAAACATGTCAGTCACTAAGAACTATAAATATCTAAGACCTGAAGAATTCAGGAGAGTTCCAAGCAGACATTCAGAAGTGGAGCAACAATCCCCAATTTTCTTATTTGCTTGCCACCCATGTTTCATTAAAGTAGAGGTACTCTATTTATAGAAGACATTGTATCCAGTGGGGAACAGAAATAAAAAATCTAAATCTACAAGGACACAAAGAGCTTCAAAATCTCGGACCTGATATTCATACTCATCAGTGACTTGGAAGAAAGCATGCTTTAAAACTTAAAAAGATGACATAAAATTAAATTATAAACAAATGCAATGAATGACAGAATGGAGATCCAAAAAGATCTCAAGAAGATAGACTGATGGACAAAGCCTAATAAGATGAAAGGTAATAGAGATAACTGTAAGACCTTAAGATTGAATTCAAAAACTCAAACTCATGAGCACAAGTTGAAGAAGTTATAGTTCAGGTGAAATATGTTGTTAGGTTTCATTAGCAGAAATAAAGGATCCAGAATGAGTGGACATGCAGTCCCCACATGTTCTGCCTTGGTCAGACCAGATCTGGACCACTGAATTCAGTTTTCATTGTTACAGTTTAAGAAGGACATCATCGGCCTGTACCATTTACAAAGGATAAACCAGAAGATGTAGAAGCATGAATCCAGACTGTATAAGGACTGGTTGAAAGAACTGGGGTTGTTTACTCTGAGTAAGAGAGAAATTATCAAACCATGATAGCTTCCTCCACGAATCTGAAAGTCTTTCACAAGAAAAGAGGATTACACTTGGCACCCATGACAGAAATAGAAACATTAGTAGAAATGTCAGAGGCAGATTTTTACTCTTTGTAGAGAAAAACTCTGTGCCAAAATAGAATTGACTGTTTTAAGACATAATAAGGTCCATTCCCCAAGACTGGAGATATATCTAACAATGATATTGTGAGGAATATTCTTGCTCATATATTATATGACCTCAGATTTTTAAATTCTAGATTGTACAAAATGTTAAAAGTATCAGTTTTCTTTATAGTTGGGTTTGCAAGCAATCTACAAACTAACCCTTGAATGGTAAGGCTACCTAATTCCTATCTAACCTAATTCCATGCGCTACTCTGGCTATCTACTTTCAGTATCTTTGTATGGCTACCTATATACCCTTCTTAGTGAGCAACATTCCTTTCTCTAGCTTTTTTTCTCCCAGATGACAAACCAGCAATTACCCAGCTTTCTCGCTCATGCATAAAACATGCATAAAATACAGATAAATTTGTGTAGGATAGACCTACAAAGCTTTCTGAACACCTCAGGTTCACTTCACTTTCTTGAAGGAAGGGAGAGGCTCCCTCACAGATTCCAACCCTTGCACACCTCTCAGTTATACCATGATCTCTATCTTGAGGTCGTGTGCAACAGCTTCCACGGTTTCATGTATTTCTTTTTTTAGAAAAGTTCTAACTCCGTTTACCAAAGCAAATGAATGGAATGCTTCATTGTTTGAAGAGGAGGTGCTCTTTTTTATTTTTGAAATGCAATATTGCAAACATTGCCTTCAAAATTCTGGCAAAACAACAAACTATGAAGAGGAAAAATTCTGCTCCTACGAAATGTCAATACATCTTATTATAGCCATTCTGTGGTAGCATGGGGTTGAAATGATTAAATCCACAGCTTCAATAAACAGCACACAAATTACCTCTTGAAGGGAGCAGCGTAATAATACCTGAAGCGGAAAAAGAGGAAATGAAGTTTAATTAAGTGTTGCCCGGTGAAATCATACTGAAAAAGCACAATGAAGGCAGAAGAATATAAAAGAGCCTATTCTGGGCAAAGATGGGAAGGACAAGCAGCCAAGTACAAAAACGACTCTTCACAAAAAAAATGTTCTAGTGCTGAAGTGGGTCATAGATGAAAAATCTTCCTGATGAGTAAAATATTCTCTCATAGGTCCTTGCTTTTTTTTTACCTTTACTAAAGAATTGCTCCCTTTATCTTTCTCTCTCTTTCTCTGAAAAAAAATGGCACTGCAATATTCATATAGAAGGAAATACCCACATAAAACCAAGGACATCCTTTGTAGTTAAATAAATGTATATAGACAGCTGAGAATACATCTGGTATTTATCAGTCACCAATATACTCTATTTGCAAACCCCTGAAGATTCAGGAGTCTCTGGTGGGTCAACAAAACATCTGGTAGCTCAGCTAAGCAAGAAGGCTGCCAAGAAATTTCAGTTCAAAGCCATTCAACATTGAATTGGTATTCTTTCAGGCTGAATCAATGAGCTTTCACCAGTGGCCATCAGGTTAACATCTGCATTGTCACTTTTTAAATGATGACTGAGAAAAGGAGTGAGTTATGTTGAAAACTTAATGGAAGTAGTGATGTGTGGAAGAACTAGAACTGGAATCCAAATAGTGGTTCTGGTTCATTGTATGGTCTTCAACAATATTCTTTAGTTTCCCTTTGCTTTAGTCCTTGTCTGTAAAAATGAAGATAAAAATATTTGCATGTTCCCTAACAATGTTTTTAATGTTAGAATAGTGCTTTGTATACCTTAAAATTCCATAAAAAAATAAGTAATTCTGATTGAAAAAACAATACCAAGGACCAATAGATAAAATTGCAAAATCGGCAAGACTTGGAATTCCTGTATGCAGCTTTCTCTTTAGAAGTCACAGTCTCCTTTTAGTGTTACCTCTTTTCTTTCCAATCCCTCTCCAAAACTGAACAAGTCCTTTAACCAAGAAAACAATTTAAATTGGTCATTCATAGGTGTCAGTGTGTTACCTCTCCCAGAAATCTTTGCATTTAAAGTACAAAACCCACTAGAAGAGGTAACATATCAACACCACTAATTTTAGAATAAATGACTCTGTTGCTTTTTTAAAGGGATTTCAAATATCAAAGAGCAAGTGAGGCTAGAAACATAGTGATGGGACAAATCTTCATGGTACCCCTGAAATTACATGATAAGGCTGTTTTAAGACACCAAACCTCAAATGATAAATTTCTCCATCCACAAAGTAAATGATCAGAAATGATGAGAGATGAAAACTTAGATAGAAAATGACTAGCAGGATAGGCATCAATAGAATTCCAAGAGATAAAGAAGAAAAGGAAAAAGAAGAGACTTTAGAAAATTAGTCCAACAGTAACTTTAATGATATTGGACAAAATAGAATGTTAGGTTCTTGTTTTTTTTTCTTTTTCTTCTCATTTTTATTAGGAAAATATAAATATGTCTCTTTACATAGTGGCCTTATAGGATATAGAGCTGGAAACCTTAACCAAGCAATCAAGTCCAACCTCTCATTTTCTAGCTAAAGATTTTAAGACTTGAGAGGTCAAATGTCTTCTTAAAGCAAGATGGGAATTCTAACAGGGATGTTCTGCCTACAGTTCCAGACTTCTTTCAACCACACCATATAATTATTAAAGACGATGTTTAGAGTCCATGGTCTCTAGAATCTGAGTTATATAAGAATCAACCATAGTTACCCCTTTGATGTCTTGTTCAGGAATTTCACTACGTAAAGTTTTTTCTCTCTCCCACTAAGCTTATGGGTCACACTTATGATTCATTAGTTAAATTAATGGAGAGAAGTACTGAAGGCTCCTAGGATCCCACTAAGTTCACAGTAGGCTATATTATAAAATTGAGTAGCAACAAGAAATAAGAAAATACTTGAAGAAAAGAGAAATGGCTCATTTGGATAACAATCAAAAACTCCAAAAGACCATTTTCTAACATCCTGTGTCATCATAACAGCAGTCTCCATCCAGTAAAAACTAGGTAATCAAAACAAATGTTAATTAGTTCTCAGCATTAACTATTCATAGAGACAAGCCATCATCTGTTAATTACCAGGCCAATAACAGAGTATTGATCACAATTTGTCAACTTGTACATAATTGAAACGGTCTTCCCCTTTCAAAGGCCAGGAGACCATTCTAGGAAACAATAGACTTTCATTTCAGGAATGCTTAGAAGGCTTTTCTATTGTTTATTTATATCTTTACTGATAAATGCTTTTTAAATAATTGTCTTCTTTTATTGCACAGGTGGTAATACTTAAAGAAAAAAAAGGGGGGGGGATTTCTGTGGTTTTTGGTGAATATACCTCAAGCTTATGTATCATTTTGGCATCCAATAGTAGTTATGTAGTAATTAAGTAAGTCGATATGCAGGAACATCATAAAATAAGTATTTTATTTTGTGCTTTAATTTTGAGTGATAATTGGGTAATTTTTTTTATTTCCTCTTAAACTCAGGAAATATATGTTGAGCATCTACTACAAGACTAGTGTTTCAGCTGTTATTTACTCATAGTTTCTATATATACTAAATTTCCAAACCAAGAAATAAAACAATGTTGAAAAATTCTAATAGGTATGATCATGTTCCCGGGCTGTATCACAACTTGTTCTGAGAGGTCAATGTAAGGCCAATTTTATGAATTCAGAAAAATCAAGCCTGTCCCTTTGGAAACCGAAATATGGTTTTCTGATATGACACCTCCATCCCCTGCATTCTTTTCTAATTTTACTTTCATAGTAATTTGGCCTAAGAAAGCACAATAACTCAAAACCCTTAAAACCTTCTGACTATTTTATATGATATGATCTTTGTCAACCTTATGTGGTCCTGAGGCTTAAAAATGGGCTCACTTTAATCTATTACTATAATTTAGTCTTCCCCAAATTTTCTTTAGGGGCTTTTTTTTCTTTTGTAAAATGATGCAAGATTAACTTTGAGAAATTTCAGAACAGAAAGAAAATAAATAGGTCAATCTGCTGATATGCAAGAAAGTCTTAAGGATTGAAAGACTAATTAAGATCACATCTACTGTATGCTGATACAGAAAATAGTAAGCCATGGATTTCAAATTACCAGGAACTGGTAGCTGATTCAATTTGTTGATGATTAAATTTCCAAAAGGAAATGACAGTTTTCCATCCGTGGTGACATGTGTTCTAACTCTACCAGTTATCAGTAGATCACCTTTATTAGAGGAGGAGATTTATGCAATAAACTTTTAACCCTTGAAAAATATAGCTTATAATGGAGATCCTGACACATTATTAGTTATGACAATGGACACGGGATAAGAGTAGGAAGACAATAAAGGTAAGAATATGTAAGTGAAACTGGCCAAGGGTGTTGTTCTTTAATGAACTTTACCCTATTCCTTTATAATATGGCTCAACTCCCAGTATATTAAGTTACTTGGGTTGATCAAGGGTGTCTCCAGTAAATCAATGATCTTAGCTAGAGGTGAGCTTTGGGTGGGGGGACCTTTTGGGAGGGGTGTATGTTGGGGAGGGAGTCAGAAGAACTTAAGAGTCCCTGTAAAAAACAATTCATTGTATTATTCATTAATATACTACCTGGAAGATTGAGAGGCTAAATGGATTATTCCATATCTTTTCACCTTTGTGATTATGATTGGATTCTATTAAAATCAGTCTTATCATTGATATGGGGAGAAAAAAAGAGCCAGAGCAAAATTAATTTGATCACCTTTGTTCAGTTAGCTCAAGTCTCATTTCTAAATGGCAAACCTACAGGAAGATGAAGTACTCAAAGGCGTATTCCCACCTAAAATATACCCATACATACACATACATAAAGTCAAATGCAAATCCAAAGGGTTAATAAAATAGTCTTAAGAGTCACAGAACCCAAAGGCATATTTATTCACCAAAATATACACCCTGCGAACCAAAGACTTCACTTAATAATTGAAAATCTTTTCACATCCCACTTCTGGTTTGTAATTTTTGAAATTTTTAATGTTTTTGTTCTGAACCTCATTGTTTCAGGAAATAAGTAATATTTCAAAGAAAGGCAAAGTGTTGTTTATGTCGTTTCTTTATTTCAAGTGAATTCATTTGAACTACAAAGCAGAGACTAGACCTAGCAAAACATTTGCAATACACATATGTATCCTTTAAGTGAAATGCAATTGGCTGACATATGTAGCTTTTTTATCACTAGTCCCTAAAAATAATCCATGAAAAAGCCACAGTTTAAGGCTCCTCGAATGAAAGAGTTAATAGGCATAACATATTTCAAGTAAAATACACCACTAAATTAGAAATTACAAGCGACTCTGGTTTCCATTTTATGGTGAATAATTCATTTGTGCCTTAAATTCTTCCATTATAACTGATTTAAAATACCGCTTCTAACAACAGGTGCTTATCCATATAAATTGTTTTTTTGCTTCTTGGTGGGAATAGTTGATTACAAAGAGAGGAAAAAGGAAAGTTACTGTGCCATCTATGTCAGAGTGAAATGTCCCCTAACAAGAAAGCAAGAACATATACACCCACAAAACAATTATTACACTGGGGCAATGAGACCCATTCCATCAAAAATAAATCTCAAATTCAGCTGAATAATCTATTCTTTATTTTCCAAAGTGGGTTGGAAGAAATGTTCCTAACTCATCATTTTTAACTCAAAGGGCAAGTTAAGCTCTCATTTCTTGACACATTTCAGTGTTTACTAAGAAGGTACAGGAAGCACTTATGCTTCATATAAAGTGACAGTAGTTAAACTAAAGCTTCCCATAGTCTGTAAATGACATTATTTGTTTCCCTAGTTCAACATTCATGTTTGGTTTAATGAGATTAGGGAATTATTAGCAAATGTGAAATACTGGGTCTTGGAGGAAATGTGTGAGGGAAAATTTGAAGCCAATTGACATGCCCTGTGTATGTGGAAGATTTTCAAGTATTGCTTCTTACAAGATGCCTGATTAGGAGGTTATGATTGCAATCACTAATTCTTTTCTCAAGGGTCACACAATTGTTCAGATGGTCTAGAAATTGCAATTACAAAGCAAAATGAGCTATGCAGGCAGATAGTCTTTTCCTCCAATCCAATCCTCTTAGAAAATACATTGCATTCCAATAATTGCTTTCATCAGTTCTCTATTTAATAGTAATATTTTATGGTTTTGCATTTTCATAGAAAAAAATCTCATTAGTGTTACAAAGAATTTGCCTTGCATGAGTTTTCAAAATCCTGAAAGTCTCCTCCTTTTCTAATACCAGATGTTAGAGTTCCTCACATTTTATAATGTAGAATCAAGCCAGCTCCATTTCTGCCATATGCTTGACCTGGGCTTTGGAGTTCTTATTGGAAATTCATTGTCTAAGTCTCAATATGTTATAGAAAAGATTCTTTATTCTTCACAAGAGTTTGATCCATGATTACAGATTGATGACAATTCAATACTACAATGAATTGGTGAATTGGTGAACTTAAAGTCTTAGAGTATCCTTTCCAGAGATGCAGATTATACCTCATCCATGCTGCTTGATTCTTAGCCATGTCCTCTCCTAAAATTATTACAGTTAGTACATTCTATACACAGAGGAAGGGAGAAGAATGTTTTCCCAAGGACACCAATAGGGCTCAGAGAGAAACCTGATTATGTTCCAATTTTGTTATATGGTCAGCCCATCTTTTTCTTTTCTTTTTTTTTTAGAATTGAAAATTTTTATTTAATTAATTGATTTAGAATATTTTTCCATGGTTACATGATTCATGTTCTTTCCCTTCCTTCCACCACCCACATAGCCAATTAGTAATTCCACTGGGTTTTACATATGTCATTGATCAAGACCTATTTCCATATTATTAATATGTGCATTCAGGTGATCACTTAGAGTCTACATCCCCAATCATGTCCCCATCGACCCATGTGGTCAAGCAGTTGTTTTTCTTCTGTGTTTCTACTTCCACAATTCTTTCTCTGGATGTGGATAGCTTTCTTTCTCATAAGTCCCTCAGAATTGTCCTGGATTATTGCATTGCTGTTACTAGAGAAGTACATTACATTCAATTGTGCCATAGTATATCCATCTCTGTGTATAAGGTTCTCCTGGTTCTGCTCCTTTCACTCTGCATCAATTCCATGAGGTTGTTCCAGTTCACATGGGATTCATCCAGTTCATTCCTTATAGCACAATAGTATTCCATTACCAACAGATACCACAATTTGTTCAGCCATTCCCCAATTGATGGACATTTCCTCATTTTCCAATTTTTTGCCACTACAAAGAGTACTACTACAAATATTTTTGTACAAGTTTTTTTCCTTATTATCTCTTTGTGGTTAAACCCAGCAGTGGTATGACTGGACCAAAAGAGAAAGAGTCTTTTAAAACCCTTTGCAGCCCATCTTTTTCTATCAGACTTTTATTTGATGAATTTTTTTGCACTGTTTGATAATAAAGATTATGAATCAGGTTAATTGTCATTGAGTCCGCTATCATTATCATCGAATTATTGGATTTCCAAAATGTAGAATTTTTTAGAAGTGAAAATTCATATATTTATTGAAAAAAGGAGGGAAATAGATAAATATAATTTCTAATCATGGATGATTCATAAGGCTGCTGCTAAGGAGAAAGTTTTTAAGGACAAACAATAGAGAAAAAATAATGGTGCAAACATTTTCAAAGGTTTTCACTGACAGTTTCTGTTTTACAATATTGTCTTGTTGGGGTCTTAAATATGAAATTCTAGTGTCACTATTATAGATGAACTTCCATTTATAGCATATATATATGAATAATATATGTATTTGTACTGATATATCTGTTCAAACACATACAATGCTCTTTCACACACACACATGCACATATACAAAATGTTCTCATACAAATCTACCCTTTAAGAATTCTAAGATACACAAATTAGAAGGGAAACAACAAACAGGGGAATATTTTATAACAAATTTCTCTGATAAAGGTCTAATTTCTTAAATTTGTAGAGAACTAAGTCAAATTTATAAGAATGCAAGCCAATCCCCAAATGACAAATGGTCAAAGGATATAAACAAGCAGTTTTCATATAAGAAAATCAAAGTTGTCAATAATCATGTGAAAAAATATTCTAAATCATTCTTGATTAGAGAAATTCAAATTAGAACTCTGAGGGAATACCTCATACCTTTTTGATTGGCCAACATGACGGGAAAGGAAAATGATAAATGTTGGAGCGGATGTGTCAAAATTGGGGTACTAATGCATTGGTGGTACAATTGAGAACTGATTCAACCATTCAGAAGGGCAATTTGGAACTATGCCCAAAGGGCTATAATACAATGCATAGACTTTGTTATAACCACTACCAGGACTGTATACCAAAGAGATCATAAAAAAGGGGAAAGGACCTACTTGTACAAAAACATTGATAGCAGCTCATTTTGTAGTGGCAAAGAATTGGAAATTGAAGGGATGCCCATTAGTTGGGGAATGACTGAACAAATTTTGGTACATATTAGTGATAGAATACTATTGTGCTCTAAGAAATAATTAGCAGAATGATTTTATAGAAAGCTGTAAAGATCTACATGCACTGCTGCAGAGCAAAATAAGCAGAACCGGGAAAACATTGTACACAGTCACAGCAATATTGTATAATGATCAACTGTGAAAGACTTAGTACTCTCAAAAATATAATGATCTGGAACAATTCTGAAGGACTTATGACAAAGAATGATATCCACCTCCAGAGAAAAAACTGTTGGAGTCAAAATGCAGATCAAAACATATGATCTCTCACATTGGTTTATTTATAGTTTCATTTGGGGGTTTTGGTTTTATATGAGAATTTTCTTACAACAGTGACCAACATGGAAGTATGTTTTGCATGATAATACATATATAATAGAGACCAAATTTCTTACCAACTCTGATGGGAGAAGAAAGGGAGAGATAGCAAAAATTGGGGGCTTATAATTTTAGGAAACATTTTGAAAATTGTTATTATATGTAATTGGGAAAATAAAATATCTTTGAATAAAAAAAGAATTCGAAGGTACATATAGCTTTTTTTTACCTTTTGCAATTTCAGCATTAGATATTTTCTATTCTTCATTATGGGGCAGCTAGATGACACAATGATAGAGTACCAGGCCTGAAGTCAGGAAGACTTATCTACCTGAGTTCAAATCTGTCCTTGGACACTTACTAGCTTTGTGACCTTAGGCAAGTCACTTAACCTTGTTTACCTCAGTTACTCATCTATGAAAAAAATAATAATCTGGAGAAGGAAATGGCAAAACACTATAGTATCTTTGCTGAGTAAACCCCAAATCAGGTCATGAAGAAGAGAATCAGACACGACCCAACCACAACAGAAATTCTTCATTACCCTTAAAACATCTGTTTAGTATTCACAATAAAATAGTGTGTCAGAGAAGTGCTTCAAGGCCAATGTAGACTTTGGGTAGGCTGCACTTGTGTATGAAAAGATTAAGAATGCAAGTCATCAGGCATTGAGCTTGTCCTCTTGGCTTAGCTTGTTTATATATTATTTCTTTTTATGAGTAAGCTTTCAGAAATTTTGGAGTTAAAAAGAATGTTAAGGGAAGTCTCTAAGCAGAGTAACTCCAAATCTGAACAACAACAAAAAAGAATCTGGAAGACTCCTAAACATTTTAGCTGGCTGAGAAACCCCTCTTCTTAGTTCTAAAGTTCTTGGTTCCTGGAGTTGAGAATCTCCAACTGGTGAGAGGAAAGACCTGAAATATCAAGATTCTGAAGGAACAAGACAGAATCTTAAAGGAAAGTTTTTTTTGACCCTTCGCCCTAAATATTTGACTTTTTCTGAGAAGGAAGAAGCTAAGTTTAATTAACACAAAAACTAGATGTGGAAGAGATCACAAATCAAGTAGATTTCTTGGACTACACATCCATATGGGTTGAAGCCAGAAGAGACTATTAGTTCTGTAGGGAGCAATAGGAGGACATCAATAGGAGATTATGAGCCATCACATCAATGGAGCCTAATGAGATACAGTTACAGGGAATATAAATTTATGGATTATGTTAAAGGTAAAGTAGCTGTTTCTTGGGGGGCTCACCATGAAACTTGGTAAGTATCCTCAGAGATTCTCTGAGTATGCTACTAAGAATTTTACCTACAAACTTTTAATACTTTTCACTTGAAAAAATTAGACATATATGCCAACAGATCAACCTGAACATAAAAAATTAATCTGAACTATAATAGTTGCCATTGTGTGACTTGCCCATATCTTAAATTTTATTCCATCACAGCCCAGTGGAAGATTTTCTGATCCTATGTGCTAATTCCAGAAAAATCTCTGCCTAAAATATGACTCTCTCTAAATACATACTTACTTCTTAAATTTCTTATTTCTAATTGTTTATAAGAAAATAGGGAAAACTCAAAATGGATGAGTGTGAAGAGGAGGGCTCAGCTAAATGTCATTATGGCATAATGAGTACTTAGCATTTCCTTGTAGTTCCAAAATCTTGCAGCTGTTAACATAACAACTTGTTATTAAGTTTGGGTAGAAAAGTCACGTAGCTTTTAGTTATTTAAAAGTTGTATTCAAAAGCATCAAATCAATCCGTAAATATTTATTAGATGTCCAAAACATGCCAAATACTGTGCTAAACAATGGGGTACAAAAAGAGACAATGATAATCTTGTCTTTTAAAAAGGTTAAAATCTAATGATAGGTAAATATCTGTTTTTAAAAAATCCTCATTTACTAACAGAAATAGTTACTCACGGGATGAAGAAAGAAGAAAATTCCTAGGAAAATTTCGGCCAGAAGATGATATATTGTAATGGTTAATACTTTTTTGTACTATAATGCAGTGGTTGTTGTTTAGTCATTTTTCAATCATGTTCAACTTTGTGATCCCTTTGGGTTTCGGTTGAGGAAACCAAGGCAAATAGGATTAAGCGATTGCTTATGGTCACACAGTAAGTATGAGACTGAATTTGAACTCAGGTCTTCCTGATTCCAGGTCCAACATGCCACCTAACTGCCCATAATGCAATGATATAAAATTTAAATAGAACCAGTGCCACTAACCTAAACATAACAATTCTTGCAGAACATATATTGACTTAGAAAATCACATATTAATACTATATAGTTTCTATTGTATTTTTATTTGTTTTATTAAATATTTTCCAATTATATTTGCTTTGATCCTGAATGATATCTCCCTTTAGTCAACATTCAAAAATGTCATCTGACAAATATTGAGGGCACTTATTATGTGTCAAGCATTGTGCTAGGCAATGAGAAGGGAAGAAAGAACTGAAATTAATAATATAGAAACCCTAACCATAAGTATTTCATGTTTTAATAGGAGGAATAAAGGGAAACAAGTGCTCTCAAGGGATATTAAGATTTTGCCAAAGAGAAGTTTTATTTCTGATCAGAAGTAATGGAGGTTAGAAAAGGCTTCATATAATTCAAATTCAACAAAAAACATTTGTTAAAGGATTTGTGTGTGTGTGCAATACTCACTTTCCTGGAGGTTGAAAGAGATACAATTTTCATAAGCTGACCATCCTAGAGGAAAATCATGAAACCATGCTGCCCAAACCAGCTACAAATTTCTGTTATATAATCCCAACAGGACCCTGACATTAGCAATGCCATCTTTCTTTTACCTCCCTAATTGACATACTTATCTATCACTCATCACGGTGACTTTTTCAAAGCTTTGCGTCCCTTACACTTCACAAAGCTCCCTCTACCTCTACTATCTCAGCAGGAAATGTTGCTTCATATTTCACTGACAAAACTTGAATCCTTTCAACAAGTTTCCTCTTGTCGCAATATCCTAAACTTATATCTCCCACATGCCTTCTGACACTATCTCTGCTTTCACAGCTCTTTTACATCATGAGGCCTCCCTTCTCTTTGCCAAGGCAAAAACACTCTGATATCCACAAATCCATACCATCTTCTCCAGTTAATTGTCCCCTTTATTATCCCAATTCTCACTTACCTTTAATTGGTCTTTGTCTATTGCTTCCCTACTGCCTATGTCTTTCTCATGTCTTCCTCATCTTTAAAAATTCTCATTTCATCCATCCATCCTTTCTAGCTATTTTCCTGTCTTCTGCTGCTAACCTCTCTGAGAATCCATCTCATCTACAATAGGTGTCTCTATTTCCTTTTTTTTCACTGCTTAACTATAATCTAGCTTCAAATCATTTCATTGATCCAACATTACTGTCTCCAAAGTTATCAATGATCTTATAATTGCTAAATTTAATGGCCTTTTCTCAGTTCTCATCTTTCTTTACCTCTCTGTGATCTTTGATACTTTTGATCACCCTTTTTTCTCTCTTCCCTCTAGGTTTTTGTGACACTACTCTTTCCTGGTTATAGATAGATAGATAGATAGATAGATAGATAGATAGATAGATAGATAGATAGATAGATAGATACAGGACAAATTAAAGATAAATATATATATATATATATATATAACTGGTTCTTAAGAGTTTTCTTTGCTGAAGCTTCATTCAGGTCATGCCTTCAAACTGTGACTTATTCCATTTGGCTCTGCCTGGGTCCTTTTTCTTATTCTCCTTGCAATTTCACTTGTTGGTCTCATCCCCATAGATTCAATTATCTTCTCTGTGTTGATGATTATCCCACCTTCCACAGAATTTCCTGACCCCATTTAATTCTAGTACCTTCCCTCTGTCGATTATCTTTAATTTGTCCTGTATCTATATTGTTTATATTTTGGTGGTTGATTGTCATCACCCCCATTAAATTGAGAGCTCCTTAAGATCAGAAGCTGTATTTTGCCTCATTTTGTTTTTAATTATCATAGTGACTGGCTCATGTTTAATTTAACAACTGCCTATTGAAAGTGATAAGACTTATTTCTTGTTCTCATGGAACATATAGGGATAACTAGGAAATAATTTGGGATGGGAGGGATGAAGGAAGCTTTCTTGGAAGAAGTGGCTTTTGAGATGTGCATAGAAGTGTAACCTAGGGTTTATGCCTGGACATTTGCATTAGACTCTCATTTGGGAAGAAAATGATTATTTAAATTTACAAGTCTGCTTGAAGGATGGAGTTGGTAAGAGCTTGGGAGAGGAAAGATCCTTTTTTCCCCCCTAGCATCAACTGAGGACATGTGCTTTCCAAATCTCTTCAGGGAGAAGTCCTAGATAGAGCAAAAGATTTTGGGAAGAAACCAAAATATAGAGGAGCTAGAGCCTCTATTATATCACTATTCCCAATTTGCATACTACAGACTTTAGGGAAGTTACTTTTGAAGGATATTATGCACTCTCTCTCTCTCTCTCTCTCTCTCTCTCTCTCTCTCTCTCTCTCTCTCTCTCTCTCTCTCTCTCTTTCTACCTATCTAGCTCTCTTTTTCTCAACTAGGCGAGAAATAGGTGACGATTGTGGAGGGATTCAAATACTAAAATGAAGGGATTTGATGGAGACAAAATATGAGTAGCAGAAACAGCACTTAATTTGGAATCATTGGATCTGAATTTGAATTCTGATTCTGCCATTCAATTACCATTACAAAACTTGTGCAAGTTATTTAGTTTTCCTGGGACTCGATTTCATCACCTAGAAAATGGGACCTCACAGGTACCATCTAACTCTAGATCTGCAAACTTACTCAAGAGATATTAGGAATGTCCCGACTGTTGCTGGCACTTGTTAGAAATGAGAATGTTTGAGCTGGATTTTAGATAAAAGCTGTAGTGAGTGCTCTGCAAGAGAATTCTGAGCCTGTCTGATGTTGAGATGAGCATATTACTGAGGGAAGTTATATGCATACTTATCAGAAATTGATAATAAACTTGAAATTACCAAACTCCAGGGTATGGATTCTGACATTTAATTGGACACGGGAAGTCTTTAGGAAATACTTTATTTCTAAGTCAATATCTTGCTTGGTAGTTTCATCTTTTGAAGATGAAAATTGATTTTTCCCAGCACTGCAAAAGATAACCAAGGCTATTACTCTCCCTCAGAACTATGAACAATACAGTCACAGGAAGAAATGCAAAGTATACATGTAAGACAGTCATCACAGCTGGACGTTTTAAGGATCATCCACATGGGAGACACTGAAAGGTGAATTTTTTGGTGTTGTACATACCTTGTTAAACAACTTTCTTTTATTTTCAACAAAAAAATTGATGACTTAATAATGCATTTGCTACTGGCTGTGAAAGTTATTTCACTTGAATGGTGGTTGAAAGCTTTAGGTTCTATGTAAAAAAAATAGAATGGCTAAGACTCACTTTCAAATAACATGGCATATTTATTTATGGCTTGCTTATTTCTCGGTGAAATTCTGAGGTTTAATCATTTTTGAGTAAACTTGGTTGTCTGCCAAGTTGCAAGTTTTAAAAAAAAAAAGCCAGAAGACTGAAAACATGTTCTGTTTCACACTGCTGTTGCTGGGGTTAACATGGGAGAAAAGGAAAAATAAGAAAGGGGAAGCATGTTCTTCTCTGAGCACCTCACTTGGAATGTCATGAGTAGTGAAATGGAAATAACAGTTAGTCATCTTACTGTTCAGGTTTTTTCTTATTTTATCTGAGAGAGCCAGTCACTACAGAAAGCTAATCTCCCACTGAGAACAATGAGGCCCAATTAATATGCCAGGTCTCGAGTAAACTCCCTACCACAGTTATCCCAGGTAGGAGAAGCCTCGAGTGCCCTTGAACTCATCGATGCTGCTGCTATTGGTGAGGCTTTGTTTTGCTGTTACCCAGTGATTGCTGCTATTTGAGGGGAAATTATATTTTAAAACGAAAACACCTGTAATCACGACACCTATAAACTACCCCCAAAGACAGAAAATCGACAAAACAATGGGCACACTGGCATACATTTGAATAAATTGCAGGCACTGCTCTGGCAAAAAGAAACCCTACTTAACTTTATTTTTGCTATTATATAGGAGAAACAATGAATTACAATTTTAAAATGTATAATACTTCCAATAAATGCTAATTAGTTTTTACATTTGAAATCATTATAAACAACACAAAAGAGTACTTTCTGGTACTTTTAGTAGATGAACTCAATAGAAAACAACCTGAAAAGGGCAAGGCTTGGACCAAAGTTATATTTTTAAAATGGTACAATTAGACACAATTTTTTTTTAAATCCTTAACTTCTGTATAATGGCTCATAGGAGGAAGAGTGGTAAGGGTGGGCGATGGGGGTCAAGTGACTTGCCCAGGGTCACACAGCTGGGAAGTGTCTGAGGCTGGATTTGAACCTAGGACCTCCAGTCAATCCACTGAGTTACCCAGCTGCCCCCAACACAAATTTTTAATAAAAATATCATAATTGATTTTTCCTGTGTACATTGAAGTCTCATATGTTGCTCCTGTTTTTTATTTATGGGTTATATTGTAGTAGTTCCAGGCTGCATTATACATTCAATCCATTTTCCAGGGCAAATGAATTTTACTGCACAGTCTAACTTATACCTGCCCCTTCCTTCCTACTCCCACTGCCTGTATCTGAGTTTAAGACCTTGCCGTCTCCTATCTGAATCTCCCCAAACCAGAAGACTCCTAATTAATTTTCCTGTCTGCAATCTTTTTTCCTTTTCATTTTCTCCCACTGATGCTGGAGTAACACTCCCAAAGCATAACTCCAATCACACCATTTCTATGACTCAAAAACCTTTATTGGTTCCCCACTGAATAAAGAGGGCATTCAGTCTTCCTGGTTTTCAAGACACCTTCCTTTCCATTCCTATCTCATACTGATTTCACTTACATATTTTAATGAACAGCTTCAAAAAACTAGACAATTTTGTTTCTTGTTCTCACTTATCCTCTCTTTCTCTGTTTTTACTTTAACCATCCCCCATGCTTGTAGCAGAAGAATATATGTAGATGCATGCTGATACAGTAGAAAGAGCATTGACTTTGGTTCAAATCCTCTCTTATTAGCTATTCATGTTACTTTAAATAAACCAATTCATTTCTCTGGGCCTCAGTTTCCTCATCTGTAAAATAGGGGTTTGGACTAGATGGTTTCTGAGGTCACTTGACTCTTCCTCTCTCTCCAACACATTTTGTCCTGTTGAAAAGTCTGAAGGGAGACTTTAAGGCCCAATTCATGTCCTGCCTCATCTTTGATATAGCCTTGATCCTTCTCAAATCTCTTGTGTCACTTAATTTGATCCTTCCCTCTATACTGTAATTCATCCTCATGTCAAAATTATTGTTGTAGATGTCTGTCTCTCCTGTGATTATTTTTGCTATGATTTTTTTTCCACTATTTCAGTCATATCCAACTTTTTGTGACTATGTTTGAGATTTTTGTGTCAAAAATACTCAGTTTTTTTCATTTCTTCTCCAGCTCATTTTACAGAGGAGGAAACTGAGGCAAACAGGGTTAAGCATTTTCCCCAAGATCCCACAGCTAGTAAGTGTCTGAGACTATATTTGAACTCAGGAAGATGAGCCTTCCTGACTCCAAAACTGCTTTGTTTACTCTGCCACCTAGCTGGCCCACAATATTATTTATTCGAAATATTTACACACATATGTGGACAACTTCACCATATTTCTTTTTAAAATAAATATAAAAAATACAGATGATCGTAATTGATTAAAGTTAAAATATGAATGTTCATTAGTACTGTAAAACTATTTCCAGAGAGGACCTTCTTGAGAACACTAACAAGAAGTTTCTCATTTCTCCTATTTTGCAGAGGGAAGCTTATTTCAAAAGCTTTTTTTTTTGCAAGGAGGATCTCCCACATGTGATTTTTCACAAGCTAGGGGACTATTGATGCTCCTAGAATGCTCCAAGATAGAGTGCTTATCCACCAAACACATCATCCTTCCTTCTCTACTTTGTATATGATGAATACACTGCTCTTCAGAACATCACCTCTTCTAGTGTACTCAATTGGACCCTTGTGCCTACTAAGTGTTAATTTACATAACTGTAAGAATTAATTCACCTCAATAAGCAGGCTAGCTCCTACAAACAATTTTATCCAGGCTGTGTTTTCCAAAAATGGAAATGTTATCTCATTTATCATAGGATAGCTAGGAGACACAATGGATAGAATGCTGGGTCTGAAGTCAAGAAGATTTATCTTCTTGAGTTCAAATCCAATCTCAGACATTAGCTGTGTGATCCTGGGAAAGTCACTTACTCCTTTTTGCCTCATTTCTACAAATGTAAAATAATCTGGAGAAGAAAATGGCAAATCATTCAATATCTTTGCCAAGAAAACACCCAAAGGTGTTACAAAGAATTGGACATGCCTGACAAATGACTAAACAAAAGCAAACTTATAAGTGACAAAATTGCTGAAATTTTTAAGAAGTAAATTCTTCCCACTACAAGACAGAAAAAATGTCACCATTACCTAATATCTTATGATAGCTATTTAACAAGCTTTCAGTCCTAATGAAACACTGATGTTTCATTAAAAGCAGTTCCCATCTTCCCATCTGTTCTTTTCAAGTTCTGTTGGTGTATTTTAATTGTTTTTGTTTGTTTATCTGAGAGGGATAATCAGAGATGTGCTGAAAAACACTAAACAACTAGCTCTCCTCTAAAAAAAGTATATAGGTGATACATTTTAAAATTTATTCCTAAATATTAACATTTTTCCATCACTTCCTTAAGTCTACACTATAAATACAATATCTACAATAATGCAATATCTACAATAAATACAAATAAATAACAATAAATAGCAACAAATAAATAAATGACAATAAATCAATCTGTGATTTGTAGTGTTTGCCAAATTATGGAATATAAATACATACAAGGCAATTTAATGAACAATGCAGGCTAGACAAAGAGCTGGCTCCAACACATCACTATTTCCATGGTGGTAAGGCTTCTTGACAGCTCTACCTGTCTGCCTTAAGTGCTAAATACCTTATAGAGGCTTATTAATATTATTATTATTCAAGGCATTTTGTAGGTCTTGAATGCCAAGGTCCTGGGAAGATTTGTGTATAAGTTTATGTCCAGGCTCAGAAATATTTAAGAGGTGGAGAGCTTTGTGAGGAAGAAGGTATAAGAGAAGAGGTCTAGGAAATTGATTCTCCTTATCCCAGTTTCAATGGAGGGCTAGAGGATCTTCCGTCGAGGAAGTTAAGTAAGCGAGGACTCAACAACAGACCAAATAGTCCTTTTCTGTGTTATCTGGGTAAGTCTAAAGGTCTTAAGAACCAAAAGTATTCTGATGAACCCCAAGGCATGTTGGCCAAAGGTTGTCCACTGACTAGTAATCATACTCATGGACGAAGCAGGAGAAGCTATAGCTATGGCTGCTTCAGTTGATGGTCACGGCAACTTGCCAGAGAAGAAGCAACTGGCAGAGGGGTGGAATAGCAGTAAGAGAGAAAAGTTTTAGTAGATGAGGACCAAAGCTTTGTAGAACACAGTGATATCTGTGAGGGAGTTCTTGAACGAGCAATGAGAGATAGAAAAATAGATATGGGAGATGGCACCAAAGTTGATCATAGAATCAAAAAGTTTTGTAACTTTTTAACTAGTGAAAACTAATGAAAACAGTAAAGATGCTGGAAAGTGTCAGTCCTGGTGAAAGCCTCCTAATTGCTGCATTGTCTTGAGCAAGTAAAGTTATATCCCATCTGTGTACCTCAATGTTTCTATCTGTGTCTTTGAGACAATCACTAATTTAGCTCACAATTACTATGGAGATGGTGATACCATTTCTATAAAGTACTTTGAATGATTCAGAAAAAACCCCACTGGATGTAGACACTAAACGATAACTCTAGTCCAACTATCAATAATATGGAATTAGGTCTTGATCATCGATACATGTAAAACCCAATGGAATTGAGTGTCAGCTAAAGGGGGCTGGGGGGACTTGGGGAAGAGGGAAAGAACATGAAATATGTAATTAGGGGAAAATATTCAAAAGAAAAACTTAAAAATTTTTTAAAAAAGAAAAAACCCATTAAATTACAAAGGGCTCTTTGCTATTGCAATTTTTACCTATAATTTTTATGAATCTTAATATATAACAGCTCTCTTATCAGACTTAAAAAGATTATGCCAACCTTCCAGAATACAACTGCAAAACCAAAATTAAGTGAATGATCCTTGGAACAATGAGAAAAACTAAAAGAACTTAAAATATTGTTTTTTCCTGTTTAAATATGCCCCGCAAACACATCTTCGAGTATTTCTGAATCCTGCTTACTTGGGCTTCTGTTTTCCTGGGTATCTTAATACTCTGTATTCTATTTTTGTGAGTGAATGTGCCTTTCTTTACAAGAGGCTAGAGAAATTATGCCTTGTTAGCTGAAACTAACTGATGCATACCTTGCAGAGAGCCCCTGGTGTTTACAAAGAGGGCTTTTGGTTACCAGACAATTATCCATTCATGACACATGACACTGTTACTGTCAGCAAAGTGTATTTAATTAAGCACATGACACTACCAGGCATGATGCAAGGCACTTAAAAAAAACCATGATTCTCTGGGCACCAGGAACTTCATTCCTTGGCTGACTTTTATTATCATCCAGCTATTAAGTCTCACAAAGAAACATTCTGCAGGGTATGAGCTATCAGTCATTTAGGAAATTTAATTTGGCAACATCAACCATTTCTTTACCATCAGCAACATTTCCTATATCCTCTATTAAATGAATCAGCAGTGCTACAATAACCAGTTTATAGTCATTAACAAAAATAGGCCAGTTGGATTTGTTTGGGACTGAATTCCATTTGAGCTGAAAATATAGGAAGTCTCAAGTAATGAGCAGCAGCTGAAAATTAGCCTTGCTTGACTTGATCAGGAACTGTGGCAAATATGCAGAGTGATTGCATGATATATCTTTCTATTTATTCCACTGGCACACTTGGGGAAGATGAAAGGTTTCAAGACCTTATTTACATTTTGAGTTGAGATTTTTTTTTTCAAATACCCTTAAAAAATGTGGCTGGGGGCAATAAATGCAATTGGAGGGGGCAAAATTGATTATATGAGAAAAGGTTAAAACAATCAGTTGGAAAAGAGATGATGAGGAGACTTCTCCTTTGACTTTAGGGAGATAGATTTCTGAAAAGGATGCTGACTCAGACCATGTTTTCCTTATCTGTTGTTTTGAGTCACTTCAGTAATATCTTATTCATTGTGACCCTATTTAGAGTTCTGTGGCTTTTTTTTAGCAAAGATACTGGAGTAGTTTGCCCTTTCTTTCTCTGATTCATTTTACAGAAGAGGAACTGGGACAGGCAGGCTTAAGTGACTTGCCTGCTATTCAATCTTTTCAGTCTTGTTCATCTCTTTGTGACTCCATTTGGGGTTTTGTTGGCAAATATCCGTGGTTTGCCATTACCTTCTCCAGATCAGTTTACAGATGAAGAAACTGAGGCAAACAGCGTTGAATGACTTGCCTAAGGTCACATAGCCTGATGCATAGTGAGTGGCATATAAATGTTAGTTATTATTATTATTACTCTCTTTCCAAAGTTCTTGAAAAGAATCATCTAGTTCCATTGCCATTTCATATGCCCAAGAGCAAAATATCTTGATGTCTGCCTACCAAATCTCTTGTTTTATGAGTCTATCACTTGCATTTGAAACAGAGGACAATAAGCATATTCGGAATGGTAAAATTACTAATCTTTCTGTGAAGTTTCCAGCTGGTTAGACAGGCTTACCACCCTCTCTGTCTTACTGAGTGTTAATAATCTGTCTGCATAAGTACCTGCCATTATCACTTACAATGTTTCCTTTGTGATTCATTGTATTTAAGCCCCAGTTATGGTCCAGTTGCTGAGTGCTCTGGAGTCACCTCCCCAGGTGATGATCAAAATGTCTTGTTTCCTTTCAATATGTCAGAAGAGCTTTCTTTACACAATTGTCTTTCTGCCTGATTAGCCTTCTGTAGAATCTAAGTGATAAAGCCTTAATATTGGGGGTGGGGGGAAAAGTCTTTCATCACATACATTCCTTTTTATAAATGACGACTCCCTTCTACTACTGCTGGAAAATCTCAGGAAAACCCATTATTGTTTAATAAAACACTTTGACTATTGAAAAGCAAAGCAATTTAAGGGTTCTGGTATTGTAAGAAATTTGCATAGCCAGGCATGTTCTGATTAAGGCTGGACTTTCTTCCTGAATAATAAATTAGAAAGAATTAATTGCTTTTTGGGTGGGCACACTATACTAAGTAGTCTATGATAAGATGCCTGAAGGGAAAACATGGAAATAAAGGAGGATACTTTAAAGAACTAAAATCAGAGAATTCATCTTCTTGAATTTGATTTTAGGTGAGTAGTGACATACTTATGCAAAAAATATCTGTGCATTATAGCTGGACAAAAGTAAGTCAGGCATCACTGAGACACGGGTCACATAAAATGAAGGTGATCTTCCCTCTTGCATTTCCCTTCCTCAGGTCCAGTTTTATAATCAAGCCTCACTTTTGTTTGGGCTTGAGGTATTTTTCTTTGCCAGAAATCAATGGACTGTAAACAAACAATGTAACCAAATAAATCTGAACACTGACACTCATACATAACTACCGAGCATTCAACATGCTGACCCCGGCCGACTTCTTTCTTTCAAAATAATAAATCCGTCCTATTGCTCATTTGCTAAAATGTGGGCCCATTTATCAAGACTTGAGACATGGCTATGGAGGAAAACACAACCAGCCTAAGCATAAGATTCATCAGTGTTTCTTGGTTTGCATCTGATTTAACTAGGAAGAAAATCTTTATTTATTCTTTGTAATATAGTCACAGTTAGGGCCCACCCAATAGCTAAAAATCTTTCCTTCCAAATACCATACCCCTCTGGAGAGAAATGAAATTTTAACCGTCTATTAATGTCGTAACAAAGAAAGGAGGTTTGTTTTTTTTTGTTTGTTTTTTACCCCCAGCAAAATAAGACAGTAGTAAAAACAAAATTAATTCTTTTGACTTTCTAATGATGACCATAAAAAGCATTTATTGAGTGTCAACTAGCATGTGATATTGCAAGGTGTCATGAAAACTTAAATTACAAGTCATGTTTCCTGCCATCTAAGAGCTGATAAATGATAAGGGACAATGTTAATTCAGACAAGTACACAGAGACAAATTAAGAAGGTCTGAAGGGCTACATTAACTAGGTTACCAAATAATTGGCATTACTTGTAAGCAAGGAAAGAAGAATGAAAATGAACTAGAAGTAATTGCATATGGGGGCAGGCTCAGGGCATAAAGAGCCAGACCTAGGGATGGAAGGTTCTATATTCAAATATGACCTCTTACACTTTCTAGCTATGTGACCTTGGACTCGTCATTTGACTTCCATTGCCTAGCTTTTATTGCTCTTCTGCTTTGGAATTAATAGTTAATATTGATTCTAAGATGGAAGATGAAGGGAGAAAAGAAGAGGAAAAGGTAATTCCATGTTTATGAATAGATTCTTTAGATTTGTACAACTCATATAGATGCTGTGACTAAAGTAGACACTTCATCTAAAGCCAACATTTATTGGACAACATTAATATTAACCAGTTTTATCTACTAATGTTCAGTCTCGGAAAAATATCCATAGGGATATTCTCTCATTAGCAGAATAAAATCAACAATTCATAGTATTTCAAGTATGTGACTGATACCTCCTGGACTCAATTGTTAAATAAAACTTATTTATTCTTCAGTAGACAAACATATCTCTCTGGCTGATGACATGACTGGAGTCTGTCCATAATCTTGTTAGTCTACATATAGATGTAGACTTTGAATGCTTTGAAAGACTGAAAGATCATCTCATTCAAAATACTACTTCTACATCCATGATGCACAGTGGATTTCTAAAAATACTAGTCATAGTCAGAATGCCATCTTCTGGCTGTCTCCATAACGTGCTGCCTGCAGCATCAGCCTTCTCTTCCTCTTCTTCCTTCTCTAACTGGAACTCCAACCATTTCTCCTGAGCTCTGATGAGCGCTCTTATACACTTCGCTGAGGATCTAGATAAAGTATCTGATTCTAGATACAACTAGCAAAAATCAGGCCACCATGCCCTTTTCTCTGCCCTCCAACTTTGGATCCTGATTGCTGAGTGCTCACATTATCCACTGCCTATTACTTCCCAAACATCTTAGTGCTATGCAGAAGATTACACATCCATCACCTCCTCCCAGCCCATAGAATGGAACCTCAGATGTAGGGACTGTCTTCCTTGTTTGTACTCATATTCTCAGTAGTTAGCATGTGGTAAGTACCTTTAAAATTGTTTTAATTCATAGAAACATCCTGTCAAAATAAAAAGGATAAAAATGTTTCAATATTGTCCAAATCATCCATCCAGCCATCCAACCATCAACAAAATCCTTGTCATGATTGTAAACCTTTTTAGATTTTTGAAATTTGTGTACAGTAACTTTATGATAATTTGAGTTATTTCCAACAATTGGTCTTATGAGTTAGTGCACACCACACACACACACACACACACACACACGACCTTATGTTGGAAACACTGATTTTTAGCTTGTAATATTTAGAATTGGTGAAGTTTCTGGTATTATAGGAGGGAGAAGGGGTCCAGGTTACATCATCATGAATGCATCATGGTATGATGGTTAACCTAATGAATTTGATTAAAAATACTTGGGATTGACTGTTTTCATTAAGAAGACCTGACCTTGAACCCTACTTCTGACACATTCTCATGCTGTGGACTTGCTGAGTCTCACTTTTCTTATCTATAAAATGGGGATAATACCTACCTCAGGATTACTGAGGGATTCAAATAATATGGCACATATAAATTGTTTTTGCAAACTTTTAGGCCGGATATAAATACCAGTTATTATTAATATAATTATGGTTGTGTTTAAAGAGAAACAAAATGTGTAGCAGATTGAATGACAGCTTTATAATCTGAAAGTCTTGTGTTCTAAATAGTTGTTGGCAAGACTCTTAACTTCTTTGTGTCCCGAGTAATCCTCCTGAGACTTTTAGTTACAGATAAGTTGCCTGCCTTTCCCAGTGTAGGACTTCCCCTCCCCCCCCCATTTCCATGTCAGCAGCTCTTTCTACCGTTTAAATGTCACCTCTGAAATTTATTATTTATGTGAACCTAGTCAAGTCACTTTACTTACCTGGATTTTAATTTCCTCATCTGAAAAATGAGAAGGTTAGTCTAGATGGCCTTTAAAATCCTTTCTAGCCCTACATGTTCCTCTGACCACATACACATACAAAAACATATTAATACATGAACATATAAAACACAATTTTGCCAATAAAACAACGTCTTTGCTCTGCGGAGATGTTTATAACCATTTATTTGTAGTTTTAAATGGTTTTCTGATCAGAGAAAATGAAGAAACACACTCCTTTGCTAGGACACAATTTATGTAGATTATTGGAGGGATAAGGCTGTAGACTGAACCTGAGATTTCATCAGTAAAAGAAATGCTCCCTTTCTGATGCATGTTTTTGTCTTTTCTACAACTTGGAGTCTCAGAGAGCTGTCTAGAGAGCTAAAAGATCAACTGATGACTAGAATAATGAAACAAAAAGGGACTTAGAGAGACCATCACCATCATCTGCCTTGAAGAATGTTCCTATTGCACAACACAACAGAGTGGCACCTACACCATAAGGATAGTTCCTTATCTTTGGAAACCATAGGGATGCCCCCAAGCAGTCATTTATTTCCCTCCATTTCTCCTAATCCCAGCAAGGAAAACCCAGAAGAAACAATTCCAGTGAATATGTAAATGATTACTAAGCAGCAGATAATTATTCCCAAATCAATAGCTGGACAGCTGGGTTACTCTGTGTCAGAATCCAAGCAATTCAATGACATCTCCCCAAAGGACTATTCTTTGTTGTTATGGAGAATTTTTCGTTTACCTTTTTGCATTTTGATTGATTAATGCACAATGCACCTTGGCATATTTTTCATTTGTAATGCAAAATGCGAGTAACACACAAGAAGACACACTTGAATTCCCTTACCATTTCTTATTTGAATTTTCCTTTAATCTTCCAGAAACATGGGCAGAATTTTTGAGAAGTGTTTGTATTTTAGATTTAAAAGGATCTTCACTTCATCTCTGTAGATTGTACAATCTGTAAACAGTGACTATTTAATTTAATAAACTCATTTAACCATTTCTAAGTGTTTCTTATTTCTTCAATGGTAACATCAAAGCTTGACTCTTTGTATCATTGACAATAATTCTGAGAGATATGGTCAATGTGTTACTATACGGAATAAATTAAGCTCTAAAGGAATAGCTACAGTCATAATATATGCATTTGTGGCCATATTCTCTAGTGAGCTATCACACGTGGTGACTCTCAGAATTGGTTTATACAGGAAAAGAGAAATGGGGTGTACAGAACATCATAGTTTCTTTCATTAGATAAGCCCACTTCTCTCACTCTGCCATCTAGGGCTCACCTCAACTTTATTAGTCTGTTGGGGGAATTCTCATATCTTTTTATATTCAAGTTTCCCCATTTTCTCTCTCTCCTTAAACCACTGCTCACAATCCCCAAGTCCTCATCTCACAGTGCCTATAGCCACACTTAGAGTGAAAAAATGCAGCAGGGCCTCTCGGGGAGCCCTATAACCCAGACAAGTATCTGTTTAACTCATGTGCAACCTCAACAAGACTGGTCAAAAGATTCAAGAGGGCAGCCTTGGATTCCATTTACCCACCTCTCCTTGGCTTCTTATCTTAGACCACTCTGGAAAATGACCGATGGCAATTCCTAGTTACCTTGTGGCATAGCGTGAAGACCATGGACCTTGCTTGAGACCAAAGACCTCCTCGACTTACGTTCTGGCTCTGCCGCAAATTAGCTGTATAACATTAAGTGAATCATTAAGGCTTGCCAAGTCCCAATTTCCTCATCTGTGCAACAAGCAGTAATATATGAGGTTTTGCACAAGATTGCTGTGGTGGCCAAATGAGGTTAAATGGATAAAGCACTGTTGAGATGTTTAGCACAGCCTCCTTAATGGCTTAAGTTCTGTACTCTCAAACTATACATTCTTTTTCATAATACGTGAAAATTTAAAGTAACAGTCCTTAGGACTGCAGGATCCACTGTACTTGATATTATTTACTGAGAAGTATCCTATTACTCTTTCTTTCTTAAAAAAGAAAAAACCTTCGCTTTCCATCCGAGAATCAATACTGTGACTGGTCCCAAGGCAGAAGAGTGGTAATGGATAGGTAATTAGAGTTAAGTGACTTGCCAAGGGTCACATAGCCAGGAAATGTCTGAGGCCAGATCTGAAACCAAGATCTCTCATTTCTGGACCTGGCTGTCAATCCACTAAGCCAACTATTAGCCTCCCCTCCCATAATTCTTTCAAAGACCATAAACACATAGAGAAATATAATTCCTTCTCCACTCTGCCATCTTGCCTCTTAACATTTTACAATTTTAACATTTAACATTTAAAATTTAAAAAAAAAACACTTTTGTTTTTCTGATATGTCCTAATAAGTCAATTGGAAACTGACAAATTATTTGACTGCAATTTAGAAACTTTCATATTTATAATATTGAATTTAGTTTATGTCAGTCTCTAAATAAAAAACAAACAAAGAAACAAACAAAAAAACCAGGAAGATAGTAAATAAGAATGTCAAAATGTCATGTGGCACCATGTAGGTAAAATGAAAGTCATTGGAAAGTAAATAAGTGACAAGGCATTTTTAAAAGCAGGTAGCTAGATGATATGATGAATAGAACACTGAGCCTGAAGTCACTAAGACCTGCATTCAAATTTGACCTCAGACACTTATTCTGTGACCCTGGGCAAGCAACTTAGCATCTGTTTGCCTCAATCCCCTGGAGAAGAAAATGGCAAACCACTCCAGTATCTTTGCCATGAAAATTCCATAGATAGTATTCTTTTTATTTTAGGGGATAACTAGGTAGTGCAATGGATAGAGTGATAAACCTAGAGTCAGGAGAAGACTTCAAAACCAATCTCAGATACTACCTGTGTGACCTTGGGCACAAGAATTTATCTTGCTTGACTCAGTTTCCTCAATAGCAAAATGGGGGGGACCCTAGATAAGGAAAGGACAAAACATTCCAGTATCTTTTCCTAGAAAACCCTATAAAGATGAGGTCATGAAGTCATACGCAACTAAAACAATTTGGCAACAACAAAATTATTTAAATAAAGTTAGTAAAAAATAACAGTAAAAATATCATTTATATAGTGCTTTGAGTTTGCAAACAACTTTGCTTCTTTTATTTCATTTGATCTTCACAACAACCCTGATAGGTAAGTGGTATTTTTAGGTCTATTTTATGGATGAGGAAACTGAACCCAAGAAAAGTCATGTAATTTTTTTCAATCACAAAGCTTAGAAAGGATCTGAGGAAGAATTTGAACTCCGGTCTCCCTGACCCTAAGTGCAGGGTTTTAATCATATCCAACTCTTTGTGTCCCCATTTGGGGTTTTCTTGACAAAGATCCTGGAATGGATTGCCACTTCCTTCTCTTGCTCATTTTACAGATGAGGAAACTGAGGCAAAAGGCTAAGTGACTTGCCCAGAGTCCCACAGCTAGTGAATGTCCAAGGACAGATTTAAGCTCTTGATTTCAGGCTAAGTGCTTTATCTTCTTTTCCGCTTAGATGTCCAAGCCCAGCATCCTATTCCCTGTTTTACTTAACTTTGTGGTCTCTCCCTTCTTTGAACAATAATTGATCACAATTCTATTCTCTTTGTAAAACAGTGAATTTTTTTCCTTAAAAATCAGAAATCAATCATATTTCCATGCTAGCTTAAAGACCTTTCATAATATCTCTTCCTAGTTATTTTTCCCTTCATCAGTTTTACCATAATGAAGAAAAAAGTTCTATTCAGTGGAGACAGAATCCCTCAGCCCCCTATGATGATCTAATCCTTCCCAAAACCTCTTAGCAATCACCCAGAATCATCCTTTAGTCCTCCCTCTGTCATATAAATTATTTCTCATCAATCTTTAAATTATATCACTCTGATAGAAGCTTGATCAGTAGCTTTCTCTGCAGTTTGGTCCTAAAAGTATTTTTTAATTTGGTTTTTATAATCCAAAGTTATCTTCCCTCAGCACCCAAAATATGCACAATCAAAAATGATTAGGGTAATCAAGGTGCCTAAAAAAAGCAACGGGTTTCTGGCATTTCAGTTCCTGGTGGAAGAAAGTAAATACAGTACTATTCCATTATCAAGCAAGCAAGTAATCAAGCAACCAGAATTTACTAAGCACCCATTAGGTGCTAAGTATTTTGCTAGGCAAAGATCCTTATGGCAGCCAGGTGGTACAGTGGATAGAGAAGCAGGCCTGGAGTCAGGAAGACTCAAATCTGACCTCAGACAAGTACCAGCTATGTGATCCTAGAAAAATCACTTGACTGCTATTTGCCTTAGTTTCCTCATTTGTAAATGGGGCTAATCATAGCACTTTTCTCATTGTGAGGATCAAATGAAATTATTTGTAAAAAAGTGACTTAGCACTTTTTCTGGCACATAAGTGGTTATTATTATCATTATCCATACTGGATCCATAATAGAGACACTAAGAAATTTAGAAAATTTCATTTAAAAGACTGGAATTAAATTTTTAAAAAATGGAGGAAGATAGAGAGCATCCCAAGGTTCTTATGGAGTCAAACAAGTTAAATATATACATAACTATTAAATAGACAAATAGACAACCCCTACTTGACTCAAAACTCCAAGGAGGGTTCATTGGGAAATAAGCCCATCCTGCTATACCTTCATTTGATATATTAGCAATAGGAGAGGGTGGGAGAAAATGAATATGCCCAAGACAGAAAAAGTGATAGTATCCATCATATGTATTTATAAGAGCACACAATTAGAATGATAATAGTTGCATTTACATAGTACTTTAATTTTTTTAGCTTTGCATATGTTATCTCAGGTGATACATATATGCATTTAAAGTACAAAAATTGGTATAATTTTTTTCCTTCAAAAAATTTCTTTAATAAAAGCTCTTGTTGCTTTTATTTAGACGTGTCAGACTCTCCTTGACTGACCCCTTTTGGGGCTTTCCTGGCAAAGATTATAGAGTGGTTTGCTATTTCCTTCTCCAGCTCATTTTACAGATGAGGAAACAGGCATAATCAGGGTTAAGTGACTTGCCTAGGGTAACACAACTATTAAGTGTCTCGAGCCTGGATATGAATTCAAGTCTTCCTAACTCCAGGCCCATAACTCTATCTACTTTACCACCTAGATGCCTTAATAAAATCCATAGAAAATGCTTAATAATTTTTAGTTTCATTAGAAAACAATACAACGACATGGGTAGAAAGGGAGCCCAGGAGTCAGGAAGACCTACTGACTTTCATGTAGTGAAACAGACTAACTAAATACTCTTTTGATGTTCACGCAAAGGTAAGAAAAAGAAGAGAAATACATGAAGTGAATCTCCAGGGCAGACTTGAGGGAGCACAAGGAAAAGAGAAGCACAGAACATGCTAGCATTGGTAGGTTGTGATCTGCATCCCTGTAGAGAATATCTTCATCAATGAAACCACAGATCCATCCAAGCATCATAATATTGAAGTGCTTTTTGGTTCTTAGCTTCCCACTCAGCAATTCCAAATATAAATTACTCTAAGATGGAGAAAGAAAGTAGGGGTCATGGGGACTGTGTGGCTGAGTGTGCAAGATTCAAGGATCCCTTGACTATAGCTAGAAACAATGCCACAGGAGCACATTAACCAGCCATGTGTTCCTACCCTGATTTATCTTCCTCATCAATCAGATAACCTTTATTTAATGTCTCAGGGCAGTGTTCTGCTGGCACTTGCTGTGGACCATTCTCCTCTGAATTTATTAGCCAGAGTTGTAATTTAATCAGTGATTTCAATTTACCACCAGCAAATCACATTTGCTGCCATGATTCCTAATAATATTGGTTTTTAAAGATGCAGACCTTTACTGTTCCTCAGTTTAAAATAGTCCTTCAGTTGTACCAACCCGGGTCTGAAACTAAGGTCTACCCATAAAAGTATGGGCTACTGCCTCTACAAATCAATTCCTATTACTTTTAAAGCTCATCATGTACTCAGGGATAATCATACCAGAGTTCATTAGCTAGATGTCAAATCTCTTACTGTTCTCTTAAAATAAAACCTCAAGGGTGAAATGTCACTGAGATGCAAGACCATCCAGTGTCCTATAATTGCAAAACATATGGATAGGTCTACTTTGTGCCTCTTAAAAACACTGAAGCAGTAGTGTAGTGGATAGGAAGCTGAATTTGGAGACAAGAAGATCTGCCTTAGACTCTTATTGGCTGTGTGGCTTGCCCTGGCCAGTCATTTATCCTCTTCTTGTCTCCATTTACTCAATGACAAAATTAAAATCTACAATATAATTATGAATAAAAATGACAAAACATATTTTTTCAGTTTTATTTTATTGTCATGCAAAACACTTCCATATTGGTCACTGTTGTATGAGCAAACTCACACATAACCAAAACCTAAAAATAAAACTATAAATACACTGCTGTGAAAGACAATTCCAAAAGTTCATTTTCTGGAAGTGGATAGAATTCTCCATTATGTCTTTCAGTATTGTTCCAGAACATTTCATTGGTGAGAGTAGCCAAGTTTTCATATAATCACCTTACAATATTGCTGTCACTATGTACAACGTTCTGCCAATTCAGCTTATTTCTCTCTGCATCAGTTCCTGCAGATATTTTTAACTTTTTCTGAAATCATCTTATCATTTCTTATAGCACAATAGTATTTCATCACCGACACATATAGCTTTTAAATGTTCAGCAAATAAAGGTTAATCTGTGAAAATAAGATAATAAAATGTTCCATAGATTAATTTTTTAACAGATTGGTAATTTCTTCCATGTAGTAATCACTCAATGAAGAAAACTCTTTCCAGTGATATAGAGGGGTACCTGCTTTGCAATTTATAAATCTTAGAGATTTGTCTAGGATACTAAGAAGTTAAATGACTTTAGTAAGGTTGCACATCAATATGTGCTGAGGCTGGATTCGAACCCCTGTTTTTCTTCTTCCGAGACCAATGCTTTGTCAATGATACTAATGCTACTTATATAATTAGATATGACACATCCATTCAATAAGGACCTGAATGTGACTATCTGGGAAAGTTGGATGTAAGGCTACTATTCCCAGTGGCAACAATGGGATAATCTACTAATCAATCACCTCCATTTATTAGAAATCTCCAGCTTAGGATTTTCTTCTACATGGTAGTAGGCTTCCAAAGCAGCAGGGTTTGGGGTTGTCCTATAATCAGGTGCTGAATGTCAGCAATAATAATGCCATTCAATGTCTTTTTAATTGAACATCAAATATTCATCTCAGACATCATCAGAACACAAGCAAATATTGATGTTAGACTGGCTCTCCAATGACGTCAAGCAGCAGTTAGCACTCCCTGAGGTGCCAGTTGCATCAATGACATCTGGGAAGGCTTTAAAGATTTTTGACACCACCCTAGGATAACAGCTTCCTGACATCACATATCCTGTTTGCTTTCCAATCAATTTTTGATATGTGCTCTAGATTTGTGTGGACTCTTCCTCCCATAAGTAAAATGTCTCACAAAGAATGAATGCTTAAAGATCAGGTTAGATAAACAAACTAATTTAGAGTGAAAACTATTTGCATATATAACATCATCAGAGTTCTAGTCACCCCCAGCTGTTTAGATCACTGTTGTATGATTGTAATTAGGAAGACAACAAGACCCTCTCCCCCCCATAAAAAAAGTAAAAGCATTTTATATGATGTAAAATGGAATTCCAGAATTCTCAAATGGAACAGCCAGTAAAGCCTTCCTGGAGCTGCTGATTAAGTAGCTGAGGCTAGAGTAGGTCTCTAATTAAACCAGCATTAGGCTGGATCTCAGAATGGTGATCTTAGCCATAAGATGCAAAAACTGATAAGTTCTTAGTGATTTTATATACCGTACTCTTC
Organism: Gracilinanus agilis; assembly: GCF_016433145.1. Classification (NCBI taxonomy): domain Eukaryota; kingdom Metazoa; phylum Chordata; class Mammalia; order Didelphimorphia; family Didelphidae; genus Gracilinanus; species Gracilinanus agilis. Next base: position 408,984,700 of record NC_058133.1, on the reverse strand, counting down.
ATTTTAACTGCTGTAGTATTCAGATTAAGCCTCGGCCACCATGTGACCCTGGATGAGTCAAGTCTCTCTCACTCTGTTTCTTCATCTGTAAAATGGGGTTAATAATAGCATATGCCTAATGGGGCTATTGTGAGGTTCAAAGGAGATCAAATATATGAAGATCTATATAAGTATTATTATTTTACAGATAAAAAAATGAGGCCCATGGAATCAAAATGCCCTACAAGATCATACCGTAAATTAGCAGTAGCATTGGGGTGGAAATGCTAATCTTTTGTCCAAATCAAGGAAAAGTGCATTGCATTACTGTTTCTAAATAGATGACGAATGCTGATAGACAAAGAAAAGATGGCCATGTGGAATAATCTAAGGGACACAGAAAGCTCTTTTGACTAAATAACCTCTCTTCTTTTACTTCTCTTAACATGAAACTATAACCATAATTCTTTCAATTCTTATTCTCTTGAGGTCAAGGATCTTTTAAAAATGTAAATACCCTCTAGGAGTGATCATATATGTTAAGCTGGGAGTCAGCTAGGGTAGGAGGAAAAGATCTGGACCAGGAGTCGGACAACTGGGTTTCACTCTTGGCTTTGCCAGTTGTGTGAATTTGGAGGATCAACTCACTTAATATTTCAGAGCTTCAGCAAACTCTCATCCTACCAAAGAATCAGTGTGGCAGAGTGAGAAAAGGGTCCTATTTGGAGTCAGAAATCCTGGGATCAAATGCAGATTCTATTACTCATTAACTATATGACTGTAGGCAGTCATGTCACTAAGCCTCAGTTTCCTCATGTTTAAAATAATGATGTTGAACTATATGACCTATAAAATTCTTTCTGGTATTCAAATGATGACCTATGAGGAGAAGCAAAATAATATAGTAGATAGAAAACCATTCTCATTGTCAAATCCTGAGGTTGTGTGAGCTGAGGTAAACCATTTAATCTCTCGGGGCTATAGACAGCTCTCTGAGGACATGAGCTACAGAGACAAGACTCATTCAGAATGTCCTACGGTAGTGATATCACTAGTCCAGCTCTCTATAATCCTATGATCTTTCCCCACAGAGGTGTTGGAGGATCAAATGGAAGTGCTATATAAGTTGATGAATTTTCTCTTCAGTCTCAAGAAAGGACAATGAGAGTTAAGAGCACCGAATTGGGAACCAGAGAAACTGTCCTAAAAACATGTGCTATTTAAACTTTGGGACCTTAGTTTCCCCTTAGTAAAAGGAAAGGGTGGCAATAATAAATATGAAAGTCAACTGTGAATGACCACTATTATCAACAGGGCAAAGATCCAGGACAACTCCAAGGGACTCATGATGAAAAAGTACATCCACCACCATAAAAAGAACAAAGTCTGAATGCAGATTGAAGCATATCATTCTTCACTTTTCATTAATTTTTCTCCAGTGTAATAAGAAATATGTATCTTCTTTCACAACACAATAAACATGGAAATATGTATAATAGGACAATATGCATACAATCTATATCATAGTACCTGCCTTCTTAGGAAGGAAGAGGAGTGGGAGGGAGAGAGATAACATGGATTGCAAAATGTTAGAAAATGAATATTAAAAATTGTATTACCATCTAAAAAATGCCTCTCATGGAGCTTACATTCTACTATGAGATAAAACATGTAACTAGATAAATAAATCAAATATACATTAAAAAAGGAGAGGATTGAATAACAGTTCTCATTTCTGAGTTGAAGAATCAAAGATATCTGTAGTCATATAAATAAAGCTCCAAATCATTATTAGAGATGAAAATTAAAACAACTCTGAGGTACCACCTCACACCTGGTTAATATGACAAAAAAGGAAAATGATAAATCTTGAAGGGGATGTGGTAAAATTTGGATACCACTACACTGTTGGTGGAGCTGTGAACTGATATAGCCATTCTGGAGAACAATTTGGCACCATGCCCATAGGGACATAAAATTGTGCATACCCTTTGACACAGTAATATCAGTATTATGTTTATATCTCAAAGAGGTCAAAGATAGGAGAAAAGGATTTACTTGTTCAAATTTATGCCAGATTTTTTGTGGTGGCTAAAAACTTGAAAACTTAAGGTATTTCCAAATAGTGAATGGCTGAAAAAAAAAGTTGTTATATATGATTGTAGCAGAATACTATTGTGCCATAGGAAATGATGAACAAGAAAATCACAAAAAAAAATCTGGAAAGACTTCTATGAAGTGATGCAGAACCAGGAGAATGCTGCACACAGGAGCAGTAATAAAGTACAATGATCCACTATTATTAGCAATGTAAGGATCCAGGGCAACTCCAAGGAATCCATAGAAGAAACTGATGCACGAGTGTACATGCAGAATGAAGGATACCATTTTTCACTTTATTTCCTTCATGAATTCTTCTCTAATAGAAGCAATATGTGTCTTCTTTCACATGATGAACATGTTATTCTGAAGTTGCTTCCAGATTGAAATCTATGATCTTCTGATGGGAGCAATAGAATCAGGAGTGACTCAGAACATAAGGAACTTCTCAGAAGATTAGTTTCAAATGAGTTACCAAAGTTGGAGACCACTGGGCAGCATGAATGCAATTAGGTGTCTTGCACTAAAATCAAGAATACCTGAATTCAAATTTGGTCTCAGATACTTACTGGTTGTGTAACTCTGGGCAAGTTACTTGACATGTTTGCCTCACTCTTAAAAGGCAGCACATACTTCTCAGAGTTGTCACAAGGATAAAATGAAATAATATTTATCAAGCATGTAGCATAGTGACTGATGTTGGGTAGGCAATATATAAATGCTTATTCATTTTCCCTCTTACCCTTATTCCATGAAGGTTTTACTAGAGCACCGAGGGTACATAAAAGAAGATGGACAGCCTCCAAAGATAAACTGCAGCTCCTTCCCAATCTTGCTTCCAGTCAGCTCTTGACACTCTATTCATCATTCTCCAAAAACTCAAAAAAATTTAAAAAGTGCATTTAGTTCTTGTTTTAGAGGTAGGAATCCCTCGTTGGAATCTTTCAAAGAAATAACCGTGCATCTTTTATTCATTATGATTTTCCAAATTCTGTGATATAACTAAAACATTTGCTAGCCAAAGTGAAGTAGTATTTTCCCAATTTGGAGGAAAACTTGTACCTTAGCTTCCCCTGAGTAAAAAGCATGGTGCAGCATATAGGTGTTAAACAGTTTCGTGTCAGGGCAGCACAGAGACCACAACACTACCAATTGTGGTCCAAACCTGATGAAAAGATAGTTGAGAATAGTTAACAAAATAAATAAAAATATAATAAGAAATGTGTAATAATATGTAATTTTCTAAAATCACAATGTGGCCTGTAGGGATCCTGATATATGATTTAGTAGCCCTCATTTCTATGAGTTTGACATGACTAGTGAAGGCAGATAGATATAGAATCAGGAGTGATATAGAGCAAGAATCAGATATAGAGCAAGAAGGCCATGGTTCAGATCTTACTTAGTAGCTGTGACTGACCTAATCATTTAACTGCTCTTATCTTCAGTTCCTCCACAAATAAAAAGATTAGAATAGATAGACTCTAGGAACAGTTAGGTAGCCCAATGGACAGAACACCAAGTCTGGAGTCAGAGGTCTAGGGTTCAAATCTGACTTCACTCACTTCCTAATTGTGTGACCCTGAGCAAGTCACTTAATCCCAATTGCCTAGCCCTTAACATTTTTCTGCCTTGGAATCAGTAGTATTGATTCTGAGATAGAAGGTAAAGGTTAAAAAAAAAGAATAAATGGACTCCAAGTACTTCCAGCTCTAAATATATGTTTGATTTGATTTGTTCACATTTCTGGAGAGCAAGGAGATCACAATCTGAAAAAAAGGCATAATTGAGAGGGAAAAGATCCACTTCCTTCATAGTTTATTTAGAGGGGAAAAGAAGGAATTTGTCCATGTTTAAAATATAACATATTTGGAGTTCTTTCTCAGGAAAATGGAATGCAAGTGGGAAAATAATTACTATGTATTTTATTCCGAGTGGTATGCTTCTTAAATGGGTATGTGGAGCCCAATACTCTTGACATCACTTGGAAACTAGGCTTCAATAATATTCTCTTGTGATCAGAATACCAAAATCTGCTATGACATTCTAATCACTCACAACAAGAGGAATGCCAAACCCACAAATTTTTTTGGTCCCAGAACAATGAAGTTGCTTTGATTTTAGTAGATTTTTCATGGTAAAAAGCCACAGAACCAAAGAGTGGACCACTTTAATAAAAGAATTGGCCCTCAAGGGGAAATCCATCATTTATGACATTTCACTGGCTTTCTGGGAATGGGAAAGTTTCCATTTGCAGTCTGGGAAAGGAAAATGCAACACCTTTCATTAAATAAGTGCTTGAAGTAGCAGTTATGTACTTTATTGTCCAAAGTAAGTACATGTAATGGCAAGAAGAGAAATGTCCACAATGTAAGCAAATTTTTACTTTTTTAACTTTTTAGGCATATATTTATAACTTCTGAGTGGGGCATATATTTCATATATATGTATACTGATATTTTTCAAATATATGTCTCTCCATTTCTTAAGTGGATCTCTATAAAGAGTCCAGCCTGATCACTTCTCCATGATTTTCCAAATAATCAAATATAAATAATTTATCATCTAACACAGGATATGAAGTTTAAGATGTCACAGGAAACAGTGAGAAAAGGAAATGATCTAGGTTTCATAATCACCATCTATATAGTAAACCATATCACACCACAGGTGATTCACTTCACTTTTCTTAAATCTCATATTTGTTCAGGATGTGTTAAACTCCCCATTCCCAAATCAACCTATTTAGATATACAGCTCCATGGCTGATTCAAAATTTACTTTATGTTGTTCCAACACAATCCATACAGTGCATGTTCCTTGAGGGCAATGACTTTAATTTTTATCTTTGTTATTCCCAAAGCTTAGCACAGGAAGGAAGGAAGGAAGGAAGGAAGGAAGGAAGGAAGGAAGGAAGGAAGGGAAAAAGAGTCTGTCCTTAAAAAATGAACCATATTTCTACTCAATGTTTTGGATGTGGGGGCGCTATACAAGTGAATAGTTAAATATGTTGTCAGACAATAAATATTTTTGTTGATTTCACTGACTGGGTTTTTGTTTTCAACTCTGTTACAAGGAAAGGCTCACTGGGTAAGGGAGAGAAAGAGATATACTGGTTAAGGGAAAATCATCAATAACATTGTTTAGAAGGCTGACTTTGCTCATCCCCAAATTATCACATTCCATAAAAGAAATCCTCTTCATGGGGGGAAATGCACTCCAGTAAGCATACAGTACATTGTGCCACTCACAAGAAGAATGTAGTGTGTCACTTCATAAGAAAATCACATGAATGATTCCCTCTCCATCTTCTTACATGATAAGTTTATCTAATAAAATTGAAAGGCAAAATGATTGGGAGAAGGAATTATAGGTTAATTGTTATCACATTACACTTTTAAAATGCTAGTCCATTTGGCACTCTGTGACAGATGCCTCATAAGCAACCTGTCACGAGTGAACAAAGAACTTTAATTTGCAGATGAACCAGCTCTAAACTAGAGTAATAAAGTCAGTTCTGGTTGTTTCTTAATAATGAGCTGTCAGATGGCAAGATTATAGTTTGCTTTGACAACAAACTTCCTTGTATTAAAGCCCTATGATACATGTGAAACCCTCCACATTCCCTTCAATGGGCTTCACTGAACAGTTTGGGTCCTGTTACTAATTCAGTTTGCTTTCTATCTTGCATAAAGTATAACTTTGAAATTTAAAAAAAATCATTCCACAGGATGCAAAGAGAAAGACTTCAGTGTTAACAAAAATCTTTACCGTTTCTTTCTATAACTAGATGATTATTTATCAAGAACAGGTTTTCATCTTTTTCTGGTACCTTCTCTCCCCACTCCCCACCTCTCCCTCTGCCCCAGGGTATATACCACAATGTTCCAGAGCATATTGCCTTATGAATCTTCTCCAAGTACCCAATTATCCTGCTGTACTGGCCTTGTCATTACCCTGACAGCCGTGTAGCATGCAGCCCATGCTATCAGAGGTGAAAGATTGTACACCAGCATCCTCAATTCCTTACCACATTTCCATTACAATGGAGAGAAAGGGAGAAGCCTTGGAAAGGGTTTGTTAGGGATGCCAAATAGGTCAAAGATGGCTTGAAAGACAAAAATTAAAAAAAAAAACAAAACAATAAGAGGTGCCAGTTTGGTCCAGACAGGTGCTGCTGCCATCATGGGGTAATAGTAAGATTCCTCTCATGTACCCAATTTAACCATTGTAAGGAGACATCATACACTCAGACTGATTTTAATTGAGATCAATTTAACAAGTACCATCTTTTACCAAGTCCTTCAATTGATTGAAAACCAAATGAAGCTTTTGTAAGTGCTGACAGTTATTTTTTCCCCCACCAGTGTGATTTTCTGAAGTTTCAGATTTTTAATATACTTGAGAAGTATCATTTCTGGGCCTAAAAATCAGGTCCTAGTTGTGTTTGCATGTTTCTTTTCTAAAATGAAAACTATTTGGGCTTAGATGACTTCAGTGTGATATGACTCCATGTTGCCCTGAATTAGTCATTATGAATTAAATACCCCTATTTTGGATGGGATAGTTTTAGATATGAGATTATTAGCTATAAGTTTAAGGTAAAAAGTAATGTTAGGAAGGCTGGTCCCCAGGAGAGCATCTAGGCCTAATTCACACTATTGTTTCCAAATGACTGCTTATAATGGCAAGAAAACTGGAATTGAGATCGGGGTTCCAGGTCCGAATTTTTGCCAGCTACGTGAATATGTTCTTGTTATTCAATCATGTTCCACCTTTCATGACTCCATTTGAAGTTTTCTTGACAAAGATACTGGAGTGACTTGCCATTTTCTTCTCCAGCTGATTTTACAGATAAGGAAACTGAGGTAAATAGTGTTAAGTGACTTGTGCAGAGTCACATAGCTAAGTAAGAGTTTGAGATCAGATTTGAATTCAAGTCTTAGTGACTCCAGGCCAGGTTCTCTATCCTGTGCACCACCTAGCTGCCTTACACAAATATTGATGTCATTTAACATCTGAGCCTCAATTTACTCATCTATAAAATGGAGATGATGCTTACAATAATTTCCTCCTAGAGAGATCTGTGAGAAAAACTATCTGTAAGCCTAAAAAGGAGTATATAAAAGTGATCTTGTTATATAACTCTCATATGTTATGGACAAAAATAATATCATATAAATATTACTCCATATATTATAATTAATAGGTTTCCCTTCGTAGGTTTTCAGATGAAAAGACTTTTACTCTATACAATTACACTTTGATTGTCCATTTATCCAAATCATTATAATGATGAGCACTATTATAATGGGGTTACACTGTAATTACCATGACTGTTTCCAGCTAACCTTCCTATTGTTGAACAAGCCTATTCAGGGCTCACAATTACAATGGACAATTTCCTTTTTGATGTAATGGAAAATACTATTAAAGAAGACTAAGAGTGTGGAATAATGTATGCAATAGTAAACAGCTCTCAATTGGCTCAAAGAGAGAATAAGCCCCACTTTTAAATATAAATATAAATATAACAATTATAAATGAGTTATAAATGAGGAGATAGCCATGATTTTAAGGGTTTGGAGACATTGGGACAAATAACACCAATACCATAGGTTAGCATTTTATTAGTTAGAGAATTTTTAAAAAAAAAGAATACAAATACACCTTTGAGGTACAGAGAATTTTTTTAACAGTCATCTTAGATTTTGTATTGATGAAAATGAAGAATTTTCTTCTTCAGAGTCATTATCTTGAGAATCCATAGACGTTTTTTCCCAGTATTCCATCTAGTGTATAAAACATTTAGCTCAGAACAATTCTTTTGGAATTGGCAACCATACTTTGCTTCAGTGCTAGCACACCTTCATTTATTAAGGGCAGTTTTGACTTCTGGAAACCACCGAGAGTCAGTCAGAGCCAGGAAGAATAGACAGGCTACAAAAAGCATGTTGAAGAAAGTCAAGAAGTATTTGTTAAGTACAAATATAGTCCAGTAACTACACTAGGTGCTAGGAGTACAAAGACAAAAACAAACCAATCAATGAAATTGAGCTCAATGGGCTTATATTCTTCTGGGACGGAAGAAACAGAAAATATTCAGAAATATGGAAATAAAATATTTATGTAGAAAATATAATGCCAGATTTCCAACTTGCAGCCTAGGTGACCTTAAACAAGTTGATTATCTTCCCTAAATTCCAGGCTCTTCACCTTTGAAATGATAAGAGTTGGATTAGATCCTCTCTAAGGTTCTTTAAGTTCTCAATCTAAGAACCTATAAAAAGTACCAACAACTAGAGAGGAAGAGAGTTTAGGAATGACACTATTGTTCCTAATCATGACTTTGAGCTAAGTATTAGGATTCCAACAATGGGATTCTGAGGAAGATTTGAGAAGGGAGAGCATCCTCATCATGGGGAACATCCTCTGAAAAGGTGGAGGATGTGATATTATGTACGAAGGGGGAAAAGGAGTAGACTAGTTTAGCTAAATTCTAGGATGTGTTCAAGAGAGAAATAGATAAATAGAAAATGCAGGTTGAAGTCTGATTGTAAAAATGACTTTAAATAGGAAATAGAGGAGTTTTATTTAACTTCTTTCTGGCCCAGAGCCAGGTGTGACAGTAAAGACCAATTTTTGGTTCTAAAAGCGTTCTAAGAGCAGAGTTTCAGAAATATTTTGGAGAACAGGCAGCATGACAGGAACAAGTAAGTGGCCTTCCAAGGTGAACCCTTTGAAGTTTAACACTCATTTTGTGGCATGTGGTCCTCTATCTTATTATTGTTCTTTTTGAGGGATTTCCCAAAGTAGAAGGACGTGTTTATTTGGTCAAGATCACACAGGTCAGCAAGTGACAGTTTATCTTCTCTGGAGTTCAATTTCCTCATTATAAAACGAGAGATTTAATTAAATCCACTCTAAGGATTCATCCAGTTTTGAAATCTTATGATTCTATAATGCATTGACTCTCTAAAAGAGGAAGACTGGATGAAACCCTTGGTTCATCTTTATGCAATGTCTTATACCATTTTGATATGAAATCATTTTAAGCAAAACCTTTTTTTAAATCCTAAAATTGGGACACTGGAGACAATTAGCTACCTTCATTTGTTCACTGTTACAATGAACCATTTCTAAAAATAATTTATTTTTCTTTTAAAATATTTTTAGCCTTTATTTAACTTGAACCTGACTAGTCAACTATAGTTTATATAGGCAATTAATCTGTTCTATTCCCCAGTGTTGTTAGAGACCAAAGAGTGATGGACCATGTAATTATTGTATGATATAGCTAGAGAGTTTTAATTAAAATTTGAAATATATAAAAGGAAACAGAATATAATTGTACATATATATATATATGTATTCATATTTATACATTCATTCGTTTATGAAGACCTACAGGTTAGTGGAAAGAGCATTGGGCTTACTGTTAGAGGATATGCATTCAGGAGCCGCTAGGTGGCTCAGTGGATTAAGAGCAAGGCCCAGAGATGGGAGGTCCTTGGTTCAAATCTGACCTCAGACACTTCCTAGCTGTGTGACCCTGGGCAAGTCACTTAACCCCCATTGCCTACCCTTACCACTCTTCTGCCTTGGAACCAATACACAGTATTGATTCTAAGACTGAAGATAAGAGTTTAAAAAAAAAAATAAAAAGATGTGGATTCTGAGTCTGGGTCTAACACTTACTAGGTCCCTGGTTGTGGGCAAGTTAATTTTGTTCCCTGACCCTCAGTTTTCTTATCTGTAAAATGGGTATAATAGCACATACCTCATAGGGTTGTTATAAGGATTAAATGATATAACATTTGTAAAGTTCAGAATAATTCACAAATTTCATTTCATTTCTATTTTACCAGGCTTCAAATGTATGGTTCATGAATCAAAAAGATGTTGGGCAGAAGGAAGGGAATTTACTTGTGTGGCAGAAATGTCTGGGTATTATTGAAAAGTGTCATTAATAATGCTTAAGTTTGCATTTGGGTGGGTAAGGGTTCTCCTAAAGTGGCACAACCAAAAAAGAAGGATTGTCTTTGGAGCTTACAGTAGTGCTCTTTTTCTAAATTGAATTTTAAAGCCAAATAACCTTCTTTAAAGAAGAACAGAATTTGTAAGATTCTGTATTCAATTTCATAAGCATTTACTTATGGATTTGATACATCCTACCCTAGAGACAGTTATACTTTAATGGTGAGTGAAATGATCTACTATATCAATTTTGCTGAAAGCCCGTTAGCATAAAAGCACAGAACTATATACACTGTAAATTTTTATTTTACTAAAGCTCCAGCAACTTCCATCTTCCATCAACCAGTGCTTCCATGTTGCCACATATTAAACTGGAAATACAAACAATAGTTGAAAGGAACATACCATCCATTTTCTCCCTTGGATTTCACTTTCATGAAATTTGTAAAGTGAAACTGAATTAATGAAGAATAATAGGAGAGAGAGGAAATGTGGTGTAGAGTGTCTGATTATGAAAACAATTCTAGGAAAGCAGGTTCATGAAAAATCAGATTATATCATTTTAAAGACAGAAGTGACATTGGAGATAACCAGTACAGCCCTTTTATTTTACAGATGAGGAAACTAAGACACAGATTAGTTTATAAAAAAGAAGAGGGGATTATTTAGCATTACGCTATGCTGACATTTGAGTTCTACTCCTCCTTGCTACCTTCTTTTCTTACCTGTCTTTTAAGACGAATTAAACCTTATGCAAAATTGTGAGATGAGCTAATTCTACTCTAATCTCTGCATCAATTTGGAAACTGGCTTGGCAAACAGTGTTCACCTTGGAGTCCTCAGTCACCATAATCATCTTTATGGTTTGTTTTGCTCCCAGCCTAGGACTCCCTGGGAACATCAGATTTTGTCTCCTGTTTTTCTAAATGATCTTGTGAGTACTCAAGCTAACAAGATAACTATATAGAAGTCAGAGCATTTAACCCAATGAAAAAAATGCAAAGTAAGCTGAAGTATGAACCACTTGTCTAGCAGGAAAATTCTCCTCTCCTCCCCACCCCATTCCCCCTTCTGAAAGGGATTAAATAATCCTCCCAGTGAGTAAGTCCCATCTTCTCTCTGGACCAATACAGTTCATATAATTTATTATTTATACTGGTTATAATATATAATATAATACATAATAGTGGTATTTATACTATGATGGTATAAAGAAGGTCCAGTTTGTTCTTCCCATTCTGTCATTCCACACAGGGAGCACCTTTCCTTTTAGGGGTCATGCAAAGGGGGCACCCATCATGGTAACTTTTCTCCATGAGGCTAAGCATTTCTTTTTCCTCACTCACATTCAATCAATCAAAAGGCACTTATTAAGCTCCTACTGTGTGTCAGGCACTGTGCTAGATGCTGTCCTGAAAAATACAGCATATAAAAATATTGATAATTATAAATGAGAAGATAGTATACAGATATACTGATAACTATAAAATGACCTAGATTCACATTCTGTTACTACTCACATTCCCCTACTTTCTTCCTCTTCTCTCTTCTCCAACGGCTACTTTTCCATGTTTCCATAAAGTTCTCCATACATAATTCTCTGGAGCCAGTTCTCTCTCCATAGTCACATGCCACCTCTCTTGTCTTCATTTATTTCTCTCAATGAATCTCTGCTTCTCTCTTCAAAAGGGTAATTCTTCCATGTCTTCATAAAGATTCTCCACACATAATTCCCAAAGCTAGGCTTCCTTCCAGGGTCACATCCAACCTCTCGTGTCTACCTTTATGTCCCTTGATGATTCCCTGTCTTATTGGACCATGTCATTCCTTTACCCAAAAAGCTCCAAGGACACTTTTTCCCCTCCAAAATCAAATATAAAATTCTCTGGCTCCTAAATAAAGCCCTTTAAAACCTGGACTCTTCTACCTTTTCATTATTCTTACACTTGATTTTTCTCCATAATCTTGTCAGTCAAGAAACAGGGGCCAATTTGATGTTCCTTGAACACAACATTCCATCTTTTGAATCTATCCCTTTCAACCAGCTAGCCCCATTCCTAGAATGTTCTCCTTTTTCAACTCCACTTACTGGCTTCCTTAACATCCTTGAAGATTCAACTCAGCTCCCACCTTCTGCAAGAAGCCTTTCCCAACACTACCATACCACAATCAAACCCCACTGTCTTCCCAGATTACTTCTCATTTATGGTGTATATATCTTGTATGACCAGAGGCATTTGCATGCTATTTCCCCCCATTAGAATGTGAATCCCTTGAGGGCAGAGACCATATTTTTTTGCTTTTTCCTTGTACAAGGCTTGGCTTGAGGTAGGAGCTAATTGAATACTTGATTGACATCATCCCCCTCTAAGGGACAAGACCATACTAATCACTTCTAACAAACATTGCAGTTGTAAACTTCTATTACTATCAGAATTAAGGCTTCATGAATAGAACTAGGAGGACACAGGGCAAAGAGTATTCTTATTTTATCCAAGGAATTAATATTCTTTTTTTAATTTATACTTTTTGACAGATGAAATATTGATATAATTTTAATATTAATTTTCTGACATTTTGTAATCTATGTTTTCTTCTTCCTTTCTTGACTCCTCTTCTTTCTAAGAAGGTAGGTGATATGATATTATATAATACATATTTCTGTTTAAGTTATAGAAAAAGACACTTTAGAAAAATTTATGGAATCAAATTCATACCATTACTAAGGTGGGAAGGGGCATACTGACTCCTCTGGTTATATTCCTCTTCTGCATTCTTGCTACATTATTTTCAGAAACCCCTTCTTTTTTCACTCCTCTTCCCTTTCCCAGATCTGCTCTCTCATGGTTTATTGCTCATTCTCATTGTTATTCCCTTCCTTCCTTCTCTTTTTTCCCCACTACCCTGTCCTTTCACTCTTACTCCTTCCTTATTACTATTCCCCTTCACAAAAATAGATCACCACCATCCTATATTAAAACATATCTCTCTTATTTCTGAAATCCTCAGTGTCAAAGATGCTGAAGTTTCTAGGTAGCATAGTATACAAAGTACTGGACTTAGATTCAAGAGGATCTATGTAGGTTTGAATTATTATCTCTTATTAAATATGTGATCCTGGCAAGTAATTTACCCTTTTTAAAACCCAATTTTCTCCTCTGTAAAATGGGGATAATGATAGTACCTACCCCAAGGATTGCTGTGAGGATAACAAACAAAAAGAACTCTGCCAACTTTAAAACACTGTACAAATAACAGCTATGATTATGTAAATAATTAATTGGAATAAACTAAGACAGGGTAATGTGCTAATAGAAGTCTACCCCAAGATTAGTGATGAATTTTAGGTGCAGCTACTCCAAATCAATGCCATTTTTGATGTCTGACTCACAAGTCACTATAATATGGGGAATTTCAAGCTTGTGGGAAAGATTCTTTTTTCTTCTTTTATCTAGCCAGGTTTTCAATATGTCTGAAATTATGTTACACTGAATATTCAGATAAAGTAGAGATGGCTTTATTTTTAAGAATATTTTGAATAGATTTTGGCTTAGAAAGGATTTGGTAAGAAAAAATATGTAATTAGCTTATCTATATACAAATTAAGGGTTGCTGGCTTCTGTGTACCAATAATTACATCACAAATAGAAGCAGTTGTTTGTTTTAAAAAATAAATTTATAAAGTAGTAACAAAATTAACTTTTTTTGTTTCCCTTTCTGATCTTCTATTCCCCTATTGATTTTGATGTCTTATTGATGCTCTTTGCTCCTCTTTTTTGCATCTCTATAATTTCTAACTAAATCATTGCTTTTGCTCTTAAGACAAATAATGTAAAATGAATCTACATACTTGGCATATCTGAAAGTGTGTCTGTTCAGCAACTCACTTCCATCACTTCTTTGCCAAAATGTGTGAGACAGGTTTCATTATCAATCTTCTAAAGTCATGCATGCTCACTAATTTGGCTCAAGTATTTAAGTCAAAATGGTGACATTACTTGAAAATGTTAAGTAGGTAAATATGCTTCTCACAATCTTGTTTGCCCTGTTAATCTACTGAGTTTATACTTTTTTCCATAAATAATCTGTATTAGAAATCAAGGGACAGTTATTTGCTTTAGAAATGCATGATTTGAATCAGCAGGGGGAGGGACCTCTTAGAGCTCTCAGCCCTTAGACCATCGCATCATCCCCACAAGCCTACCTATAATTAGATAGGAAAAATGAGCAAACAACAAAAAAAGCACCTAACTCTAAAGAATTTTTATGGAGACAAAGAGCAAAGTACAGACAATTAAGACAGGAAAAGGAAAATGGGAAAGAGAAATGAAAGTGATGCAAAAAGAAATGAGTCAATTAAAAAAGGAGAACCAAAAACAGAGGAAAATCAGGCCTTAAAAATCAGAACCAACCATCTAGAAGCCAATGATTTCATGAGAAATCAAGAAACAATAAAACAGATTCAAAGGAATGAAAAACTGAGGAAAACATGAATTATTTTATTGATAAAACAACTAACCTAGAAAATAGATCTAGGAGAGACAATTTGAGAATTATTGGACTACCTGAAATCCATAATCAAGAAAATCTCTTGGACATCATAGAGATCCTGAAACAAGAAAATGAAATTGAAATTGGAAGAATTCACAGATCACCTCCAGAAAAAAAATCCTCAAATGACAGCTTCTAGGAATATAATAATAGTTAAATTCAAGAGTCACCATGCCAAGGAAAAAATACTTCAATCAGCCAGAAAGAAACCATTCAAATACCATGGAGCTACAATCAGGATCACTCAGGACCTAGCAGCTTCTACATTAAAGGATTGAAAGGCATGGAATATGATATTCAGGAAGGCAAAAGATTTGGGTTTACAACCCTGAGTCACCAATCTAGCAAAACTGAGTATATTCTCTCAGGGGAAAAAATGGATATTCAATAAGATAAAAGATTTACAAGTATTCTGGGTCCCTCTATAAAATCGAGGTCCCATGAGCAACTTACCAATAGGAGAAGGGGAAGGAAATATGATGGAAGGATGTTCCTTGGGGAGAAGGTCCCAGGTATTGGGGAAAATTTCAGTATAAGACTGTAGTTAAGGTAAAATCTAAAAAGTCAGAATCACAGCAAGGAGAGAAATGAAGATTAAGAGGCCTGGGCTTATCTACAAAATAGAGACCTGAGACTCCTCACTTGTAATATGAGGGAAGTATACTCCATGCCCCATGATTATTAAGGTCCTTTAGCATCTAAATCCTCTAACATTCCTTTTCAAGAACAGATGTATAAAAAATGAGATACAACTATAGTGGTTGTATCTATGTATGCCCAAATTTATTATGACTATTCAAAACTCTACAAGTTGTATAATTAAATAAATTATAACTTTACCTCTGCAATGAATTGGTTTTTAAAAATCCCAAAGAAACTAGAGATATAAATGTGAAGAGCATTATGGACACCAAAGTAATTTGATTATATTAGACAGATTAATGAATGAGAATGAGTCTGGACAGTCATACTTTAAAATATTCACTGTGTACCTCTTTATATTTGCATGTATTTAACTAACCTTAACTTATTTTTATATATTTTCCCCAATTACATATAAAATAGCTTTAAGTTTACCTTAAAGCTAAGCTTTGCTTAATAATGTCAATTTATTGAAAACAAAATAAGGTTTGAAAAGCAATCATTTCATTCAATAAGAGCCTTGTAAATGAAAGTAAAGAACCACAATTGCTAGGGTATTTCTGGGGCTGTAGAGGGGGTTCATTTTGATGCCCTACTGACATGCTGTTGCCTCAACTGTCAATTGGCGAGTTGAGAAGGTGGAAAGCTGAAAAGGCTTAGATTTCCTTAGCTGGAGCTCAAAATGATCCAAGGTTTGCATTCATACATGGATCCATGCTCTCCCATCATCATTGTCAAACCTAAACTGGCAGGACCAACCCTACCAACATCCCTAACACATATTATTGGTCAACTAATCCCTTCCAGCCTGTTGCAAATTTTTTTTAATTTCTTTTGCCTTAAGTCTTACCTTTGATGTTCCCTTTAAACTTATTATTCCTCATGGTGGGAGCAGGGAACTTACAGGGTGTGATTTGTCCTATGCCTGGCACTAACCAGGTATGGCCCTGGCAGGAGAGAGAGACTCAAAAATCACTAAAAATGAAGAACATAACATTAAGATTTATGACTTCTGTTATAGCAAGAGGTCTGGCAGGAAACAAAACCAGCAGTTAATCTGCCAAGCAGAAAAAAATGCAGCTCCTTTGCTGGTTGTTATGAAGCATTCGCCTGTTTTATGGTGGAAGTCTATCAAATTCAATACATTTTACATGATTGCAAATTTCTTAAAATATGAAGAAGCTATAATCGTGGAACAATGAATGACGACACTGCTTTGCAATAACAAAATGTGTTATTCTGTTGTAAATTCCATGTTTTCCTTTATAATAGTAACAAGACATAAAATGCTATCAATGCTATTTTAAAAAATATAAATGAATATGTATGTTTTAATGTGCATATGAAAAGGTAATGAGCATCTTATCTTCTTTCAGGGGGCACTGCTGAGCATATAAAATACAACCTTCTGGGCAAAGGTATCCATGAATGTCTGTGTTAATTTAACAGAAATTATCCGTTATTCCTCCCACCCTAGACAAGTAAATACCCTAAAATAAAGGGACAGAATGAAAACTGACTGCTCCATTCCTTTTTTATTTTTTGCTTAAGCTTTGCTAAATGCAATCCGAGACAGAATAGCTCTCTTGAATGGAACACAAGATGACACTTGGGACGTGGCAAGTATGCTCCAATCATCAGGAATTGGGCAAGGCTGATGGGTTGCTCTGCAGTTTATTGCAGAAAAGAGCATGACCTTATCAGATTTTGCTAGCACATGCCAAAAGCAACCAATGGCATCATTAGATTGGTAGTTCAGTCTTGAGCAGGAGCTTTTAATAACTGGTAAAGACTTGAAGTGAGATGCCTTTATGAATGCATGTGTATATGTGCAGAGGCAAATACGTTAGTATATCTACATAGGCATACATATGTGCATATGTGTCTGTTTATATGAGATTATAGGATTTAGAGATGAAAGGGACAAAGGGATTGTATAGTCTTAAACTCCTCATTTCAGAAAAATGAAGCTAAGGTAAATGCATAGATATATTGAAAGAACATGAATCCATCACTACAAGATGACAGAAACCTCCAAACCAAATTATTTAGCAGCCAATAGCTGACTTCCAATTCAGAGAACTATAGAGAAAAATGTGATTTATCTGATCAAACCTTTTACACTACCTCTTGAGATACCTCGCCAAGCCTTTTCCGTCTCATGACTTAATTTCTCTGCCTGATCACTCCTTTTCTCTTAACACCTTGTTACTGGCTACCTCCTTTCTCCTCAACCTCAACTACATGAGAGTCTGACTTGGCTCTCCTATCCTGGCATCTGACCCGCTCCCCAAACCCTCAAACAACAGTGGTTTTGTACCGCATTAAAAAAAAAGCTCTCCACTTTGCCTTTGCTTTGCTGTGAATAATCATTATTCTAATACATGATCTGGGTTTAATGCTTATTAAAAGAATAAAATTTACTTGAGTTTTTTTATCTAGAGCACCTCAATAATCTCTCTTATCTTCCCCAGGCATGGAGGAGAATAGCGTCTCTCTTACTACCACCATTGCACCTGCCAGGCTTACCATCACTTACCATCCTGGCAGATGGCATTCCAGGTTCTTATACATATTTTTCATCTTTGTAAAGGAAGATCCCTATGTTCAGGCTTCCAGGGACTACTAAGAATGAGCCCAAAGAGTAATTCTGTAGTCTTGAGTACAATCACAGAGAGGAAAGAACACTCATGCAAGCAAAGTGAGAGAATGGAGCCATCTGCCTGGAAATGACAGTGTTGTTTTGGGTGCCATTAGCAAAAACTAAAGAGTGACTTTGTCTCCTACCATGCCCTCCTCTCTCCTGACTAGATTTAAGGGATGGGAATTGAGGAAATTCGGGAAAAGGGAAGATAAATAAGAAATATTGCTAGACATATTTTATATTGAAAACTATTAATGGCAGGATTGGGACCATTTTGTTGAAAAATAAAAGAAATTAAGTCTTTTTGCATTTTAAAAGTTACATGCTAAGTAATTTTATATCTATGTAAGTCATTTCCTCTTTCCTGGCTTTGGCTTCTTCATCTGAAAACTGATCTATGAAAGGAAATAGATACTTTAGCCTTAAGGAGGTAGAGAAATTCCTTCTTCTCTAAGAGAAATCCCTGAAAGGAGGGAGAAAAGGAGGAGTCGCTGCTGAGAAGCTTTATGAATGGGGGGGGTGTTTAAAGGAGATTTCTGGAAATGGATTTAATTTCTTCAAATAGGATACTTGATCCTCTGAAGATGTAGAGTAACTATGCATTTAGAAGCTTAAGGAGGGAAGAAAAGTTTTGAAACAGCTATTGTGGGAAATGAAATGAGGAGCCCTTGAGAGAAGTATGGAAAGATGCTTCAGCAATACTGAGGCTACAGGTGAAGCTTTCTGTCAGTGGGATTTTATTATTTTCTCTATTAAAAATCAGGAACTTGTTAGCATAAAGAGGAGAAACAAAATTGTAGAGGTTATTTGGAGTTGTTTATCAGGTAAGGAGCTTCAAGGAAGCAAAGGAGTCTCAAGTAGAGACTGATGAATGATGAAAGTAGCCATCTGCTAAAGACGGGAGGGAAGATAAATAAATCCAAAATAGGGGAAAGAAAGAAGGGTCAATCAGAGGTTGTAGTTAGAGTAAACAAAAAATTGAGTCTATAGGAGGGAGGGGAAAAGGTTGGAAAATGGGGAATTGTGATCGATGAGTGCTTTTACTCAGGATCTTAGAGGTAGCTCATTTCTATGGGATGGGATGATGACATCTAAGATGTGAGTAGGATAATGGGGAAGAAAATTAAGTCAGTGACATTAAATACATTGAAATCCTGTGTAATCTGGGTGTGAGAGGATTACTTAGTATGAATGAATAATGATCTCCAAGGATTGTGACAGGATAGTGTATAGAAACTATGAAATAGGTACTAAAATCATTAAAAAAAACTAGAGAAAATAATTTGGAGGGGTGGTAGATAATGGTAGCAAGGATATGGCAGATGATGGCATGGGATGTATAGGTTGAATGGATTTAAAAATGGTATGGAGGAAGACGAGTGAAGGGAAAATATGGAAGGAGCAAGGAGTTTATCATTTATTCCTTTGTGGCCCTTCACACCTCCTGTAATACTTTGCTATCACTCTTATGCAATCAGAAAGCATTAATTTATATTATATCTATATTTTTCTATCTCTAATACATAAATATACATACAAATATAATTTATGTATTTATATATAATTCATACTAGAAACTCCATGATATTTGGTACTCAATCTTATCTAAACTTTCTACCTTTCCTAGTGTTCAGTACAACACCTTGAATGTAAAAGATGCATTTAGGAAGTACTATAGTAAAAGAATGCATATTCCTTAGGGACAGGGAATGCCATTTTTGTATTTGTATGTCTAGCATATGTTATGGCGCTTGGAACATTGTTAAGTGACTAATAAGTGCTTTCTGACTGATTGGACACAATGCTGGAAGAAGAACTTGCTTTAAATCCTACCATAGAATTTAATAGCTTTGTGCCCCTATGAAAATTGTTTACCCTTTATAGCCTCAGTTTCCTTTGCTGTAAAATGAGATCATCACAACACCACCAATTTCAAAGACTTGTCATGAGGATCAAATAGATAATGCATGTAAAGCTTAAAAACTTTAAAGCATTCTCTATAAATGTTTGATGAATTGAATTGAATGTTATGTTTCCTCAGTAAGAAAAGCTAAGTAGAGAGAAGAAAAACAAATTACTACTAAAATAATATGCTATGATTAAGAGATATTCTTAAGGAGACAAATGGAAGGAATTTTTACTAAAAGCTTTTAAATTAATCATGAAAACAGTGGTCTATATATTTATGTCAGTCAGTAATGGTTGTGACTAAATGGCAGCAAACACCTGGATGAAAAGTAAAACATTCCATCATCCAGATGTTTTGTATTAACAATAAGTGTTTACCCAACGTTTATTGAAAACCAAACACTGCATGTTTGGGGTTTAAAATATCATAGGAAAGGACATAAAATACATATGGATACTAAGATAAAATTGAAAGAAATATATTTATTCCCATTACATTACAGAAATTTGGCAAGACTGTAATGAATTAGGAAAGGATAGGGGTGCTCTGGAGTAAATAAATGAATGTGTGTATGTGTGTAAACAAGTACAGACCCTCATAATAATCCTCATATTTTGATTTGTCCTATTTTGTCACAAAATTAGGAGATTCGTCTAATTAAATACATCTATTGGCAGAAAACCAAACTACAGCAAAACATCCATGCTAGATCTGCTGCCTAAATCAAGACTAGAATTATAAATATTCATTTTAATACTTCTAAGATTTTTCTAAACCTATTCAAAACAAATTTTACTAATTTCAGGTATGATGTTTTTGAAAGTTGTTTTTCTTAGTCTTTTGCACATCACAAGAGGAAAAAATGGAAAAACTACTTTAAAATGTAACTAAATACATATTTCTTTGATTGGAGATATACTTGTAATATAATTGATCTAAGAATATTTTTGACAACTTTAGGGCTTATATTAGGTGCTCTAGATTTAGGGAAGGAACTAAAGGTCCTAAGATGTGTTTCCCCTCTCAATGAACTCACACCCTACATGGAGACAAAGAATATTCATATAAAAGGAATGTATGCTAAAAATTTAAGAAAAAAAGGTAAAACATGAATGCTTTTTGAGAAAAGAAGGGGAAATAATTTTATAATGAGATGATCAAAAAACAGCTAAAGGGAAAATAAAATGTTTTAAGCTAAATCTTGAAGGAATTCAGAATCTGAAGTTACTTATGAAAAACAGTAATTCCCATTAAAGATTGTTAAAAATAGACACCATTCAAGTCCTTGCACTTTTATTTAGAAAGATTTCTAAGAAATACTCATGGGGTTAAAGTCCTAAAGCAATTATTTCAAATGAGATCACTCTGATCAGAATGAAACAAAGGCCAACTGTTCAGGATTCCTCCAAATTTTTCCAATTGGAATAATTCTTTTCCCAAAGAATAAGGTAAATCATCACTGTGAGTAATCATTTAAGACTAGCACCATCATACAGAATTACAGAATCAAAGATTTTGAGTTAGCAGGAAGTTCAATGGCTATGTAGTACTACATATTTTGTTATAATGGGGATACTCAATCAGTCATCATTCAGACCTTTCTTGAGGACCTCGAAGAAGAGGGAACCCAGAATTCTTGGATGCAGCCCACTCCACCTTTAACTCCAATTTTCAGGAAGATTTTCCTGAAATAAAACCCTATATTTGTCTCTTTGTAACTCCTACCCTGGTTCTGCCCTCTGGAGTCAAACAGAACAAGTCAGATTCCTCTTCTACATGATATAAGTGTTTTAAGTAAAACACTTAAAAACAAGTTTTATCCCCTCCACCCCAACACTCTTTTATCCTCCAAATTAAACATCACCAAGTCCTTCAACAATTTCTCATGAGATATGAACTCAAGGCCCTTGTACTGGTTGTCCTCCTTTGGTCGCTCACTAGTTTATAGGAGATATTAAATTGTGGTCCTGAAAATTGAACCTAGTTCTCCATATGATGTCTAATGAAGGAAGAATATAGTGGAACTTCAGTATGCCTAACAACTATACTCCTATTAGCATAGTCCAAAATCAATTTAGCCTTTTCTTGCTACCACAATACACATCTTAAACATAACTTCAGGACAAGAAATTTCTTAGATTTCATTCAAAACATTTGCACTATTTTTTTGTACCAAAGTGTAAAAATTAACATTTAATCCTATTTGATTTTATCTTCTTTGATTCAAATGCCTGTCATGATTTTAACTAAATTTGGTATTAAATTTTCACTTGTACAAGATGTCAAACACTGATTCACCTTGACCACAGTTTTCAACTACTCAAATGATTTTGCTCAAGGATAATTATAAAATAAATGACATTTTTCCATTAACACAGAAACCAGCTTGTGTTGTTATTGCTTATAGTAAAACAAACAATTATAAGGTAACTCTTCTAAGTTTTTAATATAGTCTATTAAAGGGAAATATCTATTGCCCTGAAACCTAAACTAAAATCTAGTAAATAGAAGAGAAAATCACCTTTATCTTTATTGCGAAGGCATTTTATTGATATAAAAGGCCAAAAGGTTCCTTAAAGATATGATGCTAAAAATGTGGAGATTTGAGGTACCACTGTCTTAATAAATCATGCTCAAAAAGTTCATTAACTACTTCATGTAAGTAATGCCAGTCTTTCTTGTAATACTCTTTTTTTAAAATTATATTTCAGTTATGTTACAGGATGAAACAACTAACTGCAGTAGTATATCAACTAGGTTAAACTAAAGAAAGTGATGGATAAATATAAAGGATGATTTATTTTTAGTATCACTTTAATACATGTTTCTGCTGTTCTAATTTGAGTTGTGTCTCTTCATTCAGGATTACAAAAGGCCATTCTGCCTGTCAAGAAAGACCTCCTGTTGGGTGATTATGACTTTGAGCTCTTGCTGACACATATCCTGCCTAAATCTTGATTAGAATAAATCAGAAACCAACAACTAATATATAACAACAGTCACATACACCCCCCACCCCCATCAAGTGTATTTAAATGATTCCTAAAACAGGACAAGGAAAGACTTGCCTTTAATGAGATGATTTCAATGAAGAGTCAGAATATATTTAGTATTTTTGTTTCTATCAAATGTTTTTTTAAAAGAATGAATATTGGAATTTCTTGCTTTAAAAAAAAAGTATAACCCTAAATACATACATTATTACTATGCATTTTTAAAATGTCATTTTAAAAATTATTTTGCTTGATTTGTTGTTCAGTCGTGCTCAATTCTTCATGACCTCCATTTGGAGTTTTCTTGGCAAAGATAATAAGAGTGCTTTACCATTTCCTTCTCCAGCTCATTTTTCATATAAGGAAACTGAGGCAAACAAGATTAAGTGATTTGACCAGGTTTACACAACTACTAAGAGTCTAACGTCAAATTTGAACTCAGAAAGATGAGTGTCAAGCCTAATGTTCTATCCCCTGCTCCAACTTGCTGCCCTGGCATTGTTTATTATTCCACAAAAAAAAAAAAAAAAGTTTAATAGAGATGGAACTAGAATGTGGTGATCTAAGACTTGCTTTGCTGAATGAATAGGAAAGAGAAGGTGTAATTCTGTATTCCCATTTTCTTCTCAATATCTATTCATGGGAGGGAGATAATAGTTCTTTCTTCCTTAGGCAATTGAACTCAGACAGAGAAAGGTCCACATAGGACTGTCAGGCACTACAAGACTTCCATAAAGAAGAAACACTTATCTTCAATATATTGGTGCCCTGGGAATAGGAAAATGGCTTGACCCCAACCTCACCAAACCTTGAAATGGAACTTCACAAAGATTCTTTTGCCAGAAGTCCTCTTCCCCAAGATCTACCTTTCCCTACCATAATACTAGCATTCAATGGTAGCATAAATGTGGTATAGAGACCACACATTGACCAACCTGGGGTCCTGAACCAATGGAAAATGTACAGGATTAAGAGAAACCTAGACTTTCCCCTTTCTAATGGGATATAATAAAGCTGTTGGAATTCCCAATTTGAGTCCCAATAATCCATATTGTGGCATCAGTCTCCAGAATCCTAAAATGAAAATAGAGGGGCAAAAAAAGGTTTCTTCATGACTCTAGAAAGGAAGCAGTAGTCCTTCCTTCTTGGATCAGGAAAAAAATGATATAATTTGAGAGATGCTGGTCAAGAAATCAAAATTATTTACTAGGCTTAGAACTGTATTTTGCCACTTAATAGGCAAAATTAAATATATCCTTTTTCACACTCTCTTCAGATTTCTGAATCATAATCATTTCTCTTAGAATTCATTGGTGCTACTCTATTTTTTTTTGAATGATAAAGTTTGTCACTAAAATTTTTGGTGCGTATAAATTTTGGAGGAAAATATAGGCCACCTCTTAGACGTTTACAAATCTCAAGAATTTTAAGATCCTTGAACTTTCTTTTAAAATCTCATTATTTTATTTTCCTTACTTAGCCCAAGGACACTGTTAATAAACTGAGGGAAATGTAGAGTTTCAGAGACTTACTTCCCTTACTTAGCCCAAGGACACTGTTAATAAACTGAGGGAAATGTAGAGTTTCAGAGACTCCTGAAGCAAAAAGATTATCTAATATTTGGGCTGGAATTTGAAAACAAGATCAGGCCTGTCCAGGAAAAATGGACATAGAAAGGCTCAGTGTCAAAATTCAAAGATTTTTTTTTCTTATACCAAGACTAGTCTAGAGGAATTATATTAAAATTTTATTACCCAGAGCACATATAAGCCATTCCTAGGATCCATTATTTTTTTTTATCAGAAAAGGACTTCAGAATTGCTTTTTTTTTCCCTTTTCTTTTTCAGGGTTCTGGGGAGAAGCCATTTGTTTGTTTTACTCTAAGCTATAGGTATATAAGGAACAAGGAGTGGTCTGAAGTTAAAAGCATGTGCAAAGGAGTACTAAAGTGAACTAAATTGTTCAATCAGGTACTTATTTAATTAGGAAATATTTCAAGAAGAGCATGAAAGTCTTAATGGATGATGGTCTTCTATAGGCTTTATTTTCTAAAAGAAAAATTTAATATCTTTACTAAGTATAACTACTTTGATATAAAAGGAACAATGTTTCTCAGGCTTTCAGAAATAAATAAATCACAGACCTATTAAAATTTTAGAAACTGAAATTGTTGTTAAAAATAATTCAATGAATTATTTGTGTACAACCAAGAGACTACTAAAATGTTGAAGTCCAATATTTACATTTTATTATCTGGACCTCCTGATACAGAAAAGTCACAAGAATCTTCTAACCACTGTTGATGAGTTCTTATCATTTTTGGTTCTTCCGATTTTGCCACTTCCAGCTGTTGATCATCACCAGGCATAATTGTATCCAATTTAGAAAGTTTGTGCAATTTCAGACATGGTGGCAAAGAGTTCAATTCTATTCTAACTCAGGAAAGTTGTTGGTCTCTTCAGTTTGACTACAATGCAGTAGGAAATGTCAACCAACACTCTTGAAAAGCAATTGGAATAAAAATGGAAAACGTTTTCTTCTTATCTGTCATGACTTTCATCACAATAAAACTAGTCAGCAATGTAAGAGTTATAGTGCACTATATAAAACACAAGAGCTATGTGGTAAACTATATAAAACACAAAAGGCCATTGGAAGACAACTCAAGAATTTTAACACTCAAGAGAAGACCCGAAACAAACCCCACTTATAAAATAATTGATCTTTTTTAAAAAACATGGGCAGCTGTTTGGTATGGTTGATAGATGACTGGGCTCAGAAGCAGATAGAATGCTGAGTTCAAATCCTGTTTCATATACTTGGTATTTGTGTGACCTTGAACAAGTCACATAATCCTTTTCTGGCTTATTTTCTTCATCTATAAAAAAGGTAGACTCCAAGGCTCTTAAGTTCCCTTCAGTTCTAGATCTTTAATCTTATTATCTTTTGAAATACTCTGTCCAGCACAATACTACCTCTCTCAATCAAAAGTGAACTCCCAGTTGACCTAGAAATATAATCACCTGAAAATACTAATAAATGTCAACACTATCAGTAATAGAAAATGGGCACTATAGCATAATAGACAAAGAATTAGGGCTTGCTTTTGCTTTGAATTTCTTCCACTTTTCTCACTTCTACCTTTTGGGGACTACTTGCTAGAAGACCCTGGGGTCAAGTCTTAGCATTCTCACATAAGAGCTATGTGACCATTGCTTGGCAAAACACATTGGGGACATTGGGCAGAAACTGAGAATTAGGAAATGAATATGAGGTAAAGAAACACTACCTAACGTTTAGATACAGGAGCTGAAAAGCAGATTCAAGAACTAATGGATTTTCCTCATCATATAAAGACTTTCATGTCTTTTTTGAAATGTTATCTAATTATATAAGTGCAGAATGAATTTACTAGTCCTTTCACATTTTTAACCTCAGTGACTTCTGACTTCTTGGAAACCTTTAGTTTAGATTGGATTAAATGCATGGTTTATTCCCAGACCCTTGAATGTCAATGAGAGGGAGGGAGAAGAAATCCTGGAGTCTACTTTTGTTTCAAAAATAGACTGTAAATGAGGGCTAATATTTATTTTATGTAGACCAAATGGTCTTCTAGATTAGTCTTTTTCTTTTTTCTGATATTGGATTATTTAAGTATTCTATTTCTTCTACTGTTAATGTAGGCAATTTATATTTTTGTAAATATTCATCCAAATCACCTAGACTGCTATATTAATTGCCATATAATTGGGTAAAATAGTTTTTAATTATTGCCTTAACTTCCTCTTCATTAGAAGTGAGATCATAAGGTAAAGTAGAAAGAACACTAAGTGGCTTACAATTAGGAAGACTAATTCATAAGTTCAAATCCAACCTCAGACACTTACTGTCTATGTGACTCTGGGCAAGTCGCTTACTCCTGTTTGCCTCCATTTCCTTATCCATAAAATAAACTGGAGAAGGAAATTGCAAACCTCTCCAGTATCTTTGCCCAGAAAACACCAGTGACTGAACAACAACTGAAAGTTCCTTTTTTATGTCTTTTATCCCACTTCCTTCTCCTCACCCCAAAGGGGGGAAAATCATGCAACAACCTATTCTGATTCTTTTCAAACTACCTGACTGTCAAAACCTTTTTTTCTCCCTTAGGATCTTTTTTTTTTCAATAACTATATCCAATGATTACATTTTCTCAGGTCTGCACTTCACTTTTTTTGTTGTCTTATTATTTGTCTCTGTCCAGTCTTGTAATAATGTGATGTCTCAGTATTTATTTTTATTTGTGTTTACTGGGTTGAAATGAATACACTTTGTCATTTTGAAAATTCTCTCTTTCTCTTCTGATCACTCTGAAAGAGGTCATTTCTAGTCTAGTCACAAAGGGAGAATGATTCCTGCTGGGATCACCAGTTTCAGCTCTCATCTGCTCTGCAAAAGCAGCTAATGAAATATGAGGTCTATGGCAGGCTCTCTTGTAGTGACTTTAAAAGGAAGGGCTCAGTCCTTTTGACAGCCAAGTCCAGAGCCAAACTGGACTTTCCTCTTTTGATCAGAGCAGGGTTTACACTCTGCTTTTGTGATCAGAACATGAATGGAGAGATTTGGGGAATTATAGGAGTGTTTTCATTTAACCAAAGGCAGTGGGGGAAGGGGAGAAACCACCTAGCAGAGTTGATACAAATAAGCACTAGAAAAACCCTTTATGGTAAGATAAAGCTAGGGCAGGTTTCTCAGGCTTGGGATATTATATTCATTTTTAAGTAATGGAGGTGATAATTGAAAAGTCACTTCTTTCAACTTCCTTTGCCTAAATAGGCAACATGCAAAAATAAAAAGTAAATAGACTACTGGTCCCAAGCAGCTAAAATTTAAGCAAAAATTAAGCAATTATTTAAATATCAGAAAAAAAAACAATAAACAGGATTTTCACCTTTTCTCTTCTTTCCTCCCCTCCCCACTTGTCACAAATGGCTTCATCAAAACAGGATTTTACATCTTAATAACTATGATTGAAATTAACACTGCAGGAGCATCCATTATGAAAGCTGTTTTTCAGGGCTAGTTGAAGAGATACTATACACAAAACAAATGGATTTTGCTTCTCAAATTTTATCACAGATGAGTCTTCCCCTCCCCCCAACTGATAAAGAATATCCATACAAAGTAGTCTATTAAGATTATTTGACTAATTAACCTTTACTATTTTAATACCCCTTCAAACACTTCCAAATTATACACTTACATTGAGGTAGCAAATGTGTCTAAGAAATCCCTCCCATTCCTTGAGATCCAACTTGGGTGTCACTTCCTTCCTGATCATAAAATCAAATGCCACCAGAATGCAATTCATTCTCTGTCCTGTGTTACACACACACACACACACACACACACACACACACACACACTCACACACACACTCTCTGTTTTGTATCTATTTTACATATAATTTGTATTGAGTTCTTTTTGTACTTGTTATTTTCCCCAGACAATGTAAGCTCTTGAGGGCAGAAATTTTAAAAAGAAAAAACTTTTTTTATTCTTTGTATCTCTCATACTTAGTATAGTATCTGGAATTCAGTATACATTTTTCAGTGTCTAGCACCTAGAACAAAGCCTTACACAGAGTAGGAACTGAATAAATTGTGAGGATAAATCTAATACAAAATGGGGTGTGTGTTGGGGGGGGGAAGTGTAGCAGTTCTGCATTGTATGAAGTACATTAAACTATGTTTGTAGATTCAGTCACTTAAATTTTATATCCCAATGCAATAAAGTCAATACAGTGGAAAGTACAGAGAAAACATTCTTTTAGAGAAAGATCTTCATTACTGGAAACATTCCCATAGTGCCAGAGCTGGCACTGAGTGACTCTCCACTTTCTTTGTCACAATTTTGTGGAAGAATAAATGAAACATTATAAATATCAAATGGAGAGAGGGGAAGAAAAACCGTAATATTCCAACAGAGGAAAATTTAATCCTACCAACAGATACATGGTAGACTTTTGTTCATCCCTTTTAAAGGCTTTGGAGCTTAAAAACTAAATTCATAAAAGTATTCAAGTCCATTAATTAATGCATGAAAGTGTCATGAGAAGTCCAATTGACAAGTTCCTTCTTATTTTTCAATTTCCAATGTAATTTATATGTGATTTTAAGTACACTGAATCTAGGTTGCTGGTGGTGGTACATTTTCCCCTCTCTCTTATAGGTTATATCCTAACCTAGTAGAGAATAAAGTAGGGAATCACAGCTTTTGTAGAAGGAGGAAATGACATAAAATTTGACTTTAAGACACATCTCTGAAAGAGACATGCCCAGCAAACTGTACTGTTCTAAATGTAAGAGACTTTTTTTTTTTTAAGGTCTCATAAGGATATACGTCTTCGGACTAACTAAACTAATGGAGAGATGAAATCTGGGCCTTAAAAATATAAGGACAAGTTTCACCCACTCAGAAGATGGCTTATAGTACATTTATCTCAGCTGGTCTCCTGGAGTTATAATGATTACTGTCAGCAGGGATGCCCTTTCCTCCTTTCCTCTAACACGGCTGACACTGCTGAGTACAAATTAAAGCAAAATAAGATTTTTCTCCCTTTTTGGTCTGAACAGGTAGTCAGAAAAGAGGGGTAAAGATAACATCCTTTCATATTTTCTCATCACTGATTTCAGTGTGATAAATAAAGTAAATATACTTTTTCCTCATAATTTCTAAGAATGGCACATTGGCGACAGTGTGTTTAAATGTATCCATATGTGTTTTAGAGAATGACACTATAAATAAAAGCATATAATTATGGTTTTGCCTATAGATTTTCTCCTCTTCAAACCAAGAAAAGATTCACATTGGTCCATTACATTTTAATTTGATTTCCTGGTGGAAATATGATAAGCACTTTGACGTGGTGGGCCAAACAACTAATTGTGTGAAC
Organism: Gracilinanus agilis; assembly: GCF_016433145.1. Taxonomy (NCBI): domain Eukaryota; kingdom Metazoa; phylum Chordata; class Mammalia; order Didelphimorphia; family Didelphidae; genus Gracilinanus; species Gracilinanus agilis. Next base: position 408,954,971 of record NC_058133.1, on the reverse strand, counting down.
ACTGGATAGTTCATCTAAATTTTTTATAGAAAGGGGATACTGTAAAGGAAAAAAGTTGTATGAATACACTTGAATTGGTAAATATAGAAAAGTTGCTGGAGGACTAAGAATTCTATATCAAAAAGCAGAAGCTCCTTGTGTTATAGGGCTGAAGAATATAGGAACAGTAGAATCAAAGACTTTCATTTTCACTTTGAAAAACTGCCCCATGGATGCAAAGTTAATATTAATTCCCACATTTATTTTCCATCTCTGCCAGTCCAGTGATTTACACTAAAAATGCTCTTTGGATCCCGCTCCCAATAAAGATTTAATGGTATGGAATTGTGGCAAAGTCTCCTATTCCAATATGGATGAGCTTTCATTAATTTTCAAAATGTCCTACAGGACATTTACTAGCCTAGTGTGAAATACGAATAATTAAAAACAAACTACACATGTCAAAATTATTCCATTAGGCTATTAGAAAATGCTTGTTTCTTGACTCATGCTTGTTTTCTAAAATGGCAGATGTCAAAAGAGACACTATTGTTGTAGTACATTTAGCCAATTACACACTCTTAAGAAAAAGAAATGATGGTAGATTGAATGTATTAGTTACAGAGGTGAAGAGAGAATTGTGAAGGGAGAAATTCTCTGGATTCCTTTTTTCTAGTTGAGATAAAGGTCACATAGTGAGTCCAAAACTGGGGATGCTCTGCCAGTTTTGCTCAAAGGCATGACTTCATATCTTGCATACTTATTATACATAGCAGTGCCATGCAAGGAGAATCACCCAACCATCAGCATGGACTTGGCACTAAGATGTGAAGGAGATGGATATTGACAGAGACTCTAGTTTGCTTTGTGATTCTGTAGAGTTATTGGGGTTCATATTAAAAGGCCACTAGATAAAAGACAACATTTCACTTTTTAAACTATCAATCATTAAAAGTTTCCTTATATGTCAAGATTAAAATTGGCCTTTTTCTTTAAACCTGATTTGAAAAGGAATTGGAAAGAAGAGGCCGTCTATTTATTAGTAAGAATTGACAGTCTCATTCATTTTGGGGGGGACAGTAAAAAATCAGAACATCCAGCATGAGGCTAATTGATAAAGTTCAATAAGGTGATAAAATATAGGATCTTACCTTTTCTCTCTATGCTGGAAAGATTCATTTCATTATCTTCAGGAAGCATTTTTAGCCTCAGGCACATATGTCCTGTTCAGCCTGTTTCTCAGCCTTATTGCTCCTTCTTTCGGAACAACATGTGCATTGAGTTGATCTATGTCTTTTCTTCTCCTTTCCCACTGCCACCAAAAGCTGTTGCTGTTATTTTTCTTATTTGTCAGGAAAGAGTTATGATATGACATGTAGAGATGGGCAATGCAAAAATGGATCAAGAAAGGCTAGAAACACTTGTAAAATGACAGTCTAAACTAATGGCAAACTGTATAAACAAAATCAGAGAATGGCAGAACTGTAGGAATTCTTAGTCCAGCTTCCTTATTTGCAAGAGGAAGCCCCAAGTCCAAAGATATTGAAGAGAGAGAAAGTACAGCAGATACAATGTCAAACTTGGAGTCAGGAAGACCTAAATTCTAAACTTGCCTCAGACACTGACTAGTTTTGTGATCTTGAACAATTCACTTAACCTCTATCAGTTGCCTTTTAAAATGGGTATAATTATAGCACCAATTTCTGAGGGTAGCTATGAGAATCATCAAATGAGATTTTATTTTGTAAACCATAAGGTACCATATAAATGCTACTGTAGTTGTTGTTATCATTAGTGTTATATTAAGCTATCAATGGTCACACAGTTAGTGGTAGAGGATGTATTTCAACTGTAGTCTCTGGATTCATAATCCAATGGCTTTTTGCACTACAACTGTTCCATATATAAAGAAGAAATTGCAAATTCTAGTTCAGTGGATTCAGGAACCCAAGTTAATGCTAACACCTTTATTATTTGTGTCTTTCCATTTTGATATTTTTCCCTTTGAGAAAGGTTAATAATTTTATGATGAATTTCTTCAAAGGTTTGAGATGAGCACTTTTTAATATGTATATTTGAACATAACCACCCAAATGACCTGTTTTTAACTTGGAATAACTATCATTTCAGTTCTTCCTTTGCCACTCTCTTGTTTCTCCTTTTGGTTTGCAACAAAGCAACAGATGGGTCTTTTAAAACATAATTTTTCTGTCCTCAGCCTTGAATAGTTACAATTTTAATTCCATCTAAGGAAAAATAAAGATGGAGAGTAAACAATAGGATCACAGACCAATGGAGAGTCTTAAATGAAGTGATAAAGTAAAGTAAGCAGGACCAGAAGAACATTGTACACAATAACTGCGATAGTGTGATGATCAACTGGAAATGACAACTATTATCAACAAATCAAGGATCCAGGACAACTCAAAGAAACTCATGATGGAAAAGGTTATCTACCACAACTGATATAGGGGGTGTCTGAATGCAGAATGAAGCTATACCATTCTTCGCTCTATTTCTTTAATGTTTTTTTTTCTGGTGTGATATGTGATTTCTTTCAAAACATGATAGACACAGAAATATGTATTATATGATAACACATGTACAACCTATATCACAATGTCCAGAAGGCAGGGAGAGAACATGGATCACAAAAGATCAGAAACCCATTGCTGACAATTGTATCAGCATATAATATGAAAAACTTAAAAGCATAAAGAATAGATAGAAATGGCTAGTTTTCCTTTTTTTCTCTTAAAATGTGCCTATTACTAGGTATTTCTAGGCAAGTATGCTTAAATTATTAAATATTTTATTCAGAATAATCAAATTAATTGAATTAATTTTAATTAAATTAAATAATCTTTAAAGTACAATTAAATTAATCTTTAAATACTTAAAATGAAATACAAGCTTTGTTGAATTAAAAACACAACTTAATTTTGTTGAGTCTATTGTTCTTTACATAATCTAGGCTTAGCCTCTAGTTGGAGGCATAACAATTCTTAGAGAGATGTGAGAAGGGGAAAAAAGCTCCAACTGGATTGTACCATAGCTAAGGGGTCAAGATATGGCGCCCAGTTGAATATGAATTAGGATCTGTGTATTGGGAGTGGTAGCTAACTGGAGCTCAAGAGGATCATAGATTTAGAATTAGAAAGTATTTCAAAAGTTATCTATTCTAACCACTTAATTTTACAAAAAGGAAAACTGAGTCTGAGAGAGATAAAATTACTTTCTTCAAATTATATACTAGTAAGTAATAGAACCAGGATTTGACCTCAGAATCTCTAAGCCCAAATCTAACATGTTTTCCACTGTATATCATGGTTTTCCAGTATTTTGGAATGTTTCACAACAGATAATAAAAGATGACCTGCAAAGATAATGCTGAACAATGCCTGGTGCTCATATCTATAACTTATATGGTATTGTCTACTATTTCCATTCAGACTTTGCCCTCTGAAAAAGAGGCAGCATAATGTAGTAGATAAAAAGCCAAACTCCAAAGCAGGAAAACAAGTTCAAATCCTGCCATTGACATATATTGGTATAATAATCCTGGGAAAATTATTTCATCTCTCAGTTCTCTAGGCAACTCTTAGGAAATGGGGTTGACCTGAACTGGCATAGGAGTTTCCTCAAAAGGCATTGTCTACCCCCAATAAAATGAAAAGTGCAAATCTTATCTGCTCTTGTCTTTATCCAGTAGAGATTTCATAAAAGGTCATTCCCTGTACTAATGAAATCAGAGCTCTTTCTCCTCTCTTCTGCAAATAATTTAAGGGAAATAAAGGGACTCTGACTAGTTTATGTCTGGGGTGAATGAAACATGTTTTGAATGTTGCTGCTATCGCTTCAGAAGTTACTAATCAGGCTTCCTGCCTCTAGGAATGTTTAACCCTGAAATTCAAAATTCTATATTCTCTCAGGCCAGACTTGAAAATAAAAATTTATAAATGATAGAAAATGGGCTCCTGCTCAGCACAATGTCTTAGTATGCAAGAAGGAAATTTCCTCTTACTATTTCTCTGACTGCACAAATTTGTATATGTGCTGGGTTGTGGTAGGGGAGAAAGGGGGGTGGAATCCAGCCACCCACAAGCACCCAGAGAAGTAGCAGCCTCAACCAGACCAGCCTTCCCATTCCTCCACAATGGGCTTTGGAGGGTGCAGAATAAACAGAGTCACACTAGAAAATTCTCTGATAAGGCTAATAGAAACTCCTGGTTTCTCTTCATTTCTATAAATATATTTTGTGTATCAGGATTTGATGATCCCCTTTTTCATATATGTCTATACTCATCTAGGTGGCTCAGTTCATAGAGGAGTATGCTGACCTGGAATCAGTAAGACCTGAGTTCAAATCCAGCCTCAGATGCTTACTAGGAGTGTGACCCTGGGCAAGCCATTTAACCTCTCCCTTTACCTCAGTTTCCTCATTCACAAAATGGAATAGCACCTCCTTCCTATCGTTATTGTGAGTATAAAACTGGTTAATATTTATAAAGCACTTTAAAAGACAGAGAGCAGCAGCAGCTATTATTCATAAAGATTCAAAAGAAGGAAAATAGTTATATTGGGTTATAAACAGTTAGAAGACAGATTCTGGTTTTATATAAATATTAAAGGTAGGTTAAAAAAAAAACCTTACCTTCTATCTTAGAATCAATGCTATATATTGGAAGACCAATAAGGTCTAAGTAATGTGGGGTAAATGACTTGTCCAGGGTCACACAGTTAGGAAGTGTCTGAGACCACATTTGAAGTCAGGATCTCCCAATCTTCTGAGCTACCTACTTGCCACTTATATAGGAAAGCTTTTAAAATTGTCTACCTGCTTGCCTAACTTCTGGCAGGGCTGTGGGGGAAGTACAGGGAGAGAAAGATTACAGAGAAAGAGCTTTATATCTCTGTTTAAAATAATATTATCTTCGGTTTAAGTAGACTTCAAAATATTTAGGGGGCAAAGCGAAATGTCCCTTTAAAAAGGCCTTTGCAAAATGCTAAACTATAAAAAAAATTTTTTTACAGTGGCACAAAGCAGTTTAATAAGTACAAAACAAATGTAGATGAAGTTCACTAATCAGAAAAGAGCTGGAGGACTTCATAAATAGAATTTTTTTAAAGAATAGATTAGATTAAGAAATTAGCTGCTTAGAAATTTGTTTTCCCTGGCTGGGGGGTATGCAGATGCAAAGCACAGTCATAATTTCCCTTTCCTTTTATTCTTTCTTTAGGACCATGAATAAGTAGTGAAATTAGGAGGTCAATTAGGCCCATAACCTGTTAAGTAAAGAGCCTTTGCCAGCCTTATATCACTCCAGAATTTTCAAAATCAGAAGAGAAGCTACATCAAGACTGAATGAATCCTTGGAACAGAGAATCATTTAAGTTCAATTAAACAAATATTTATGAAGTGCCTTTTGTTTTGGCCAGTGTATTGGGGTTTGGAAATATAAAGATGAGCGAGTTTTCGTAATAATGGTACTTATACATAAATAATTATGAAGCAATAGAGAACATAATAAATGTAATGGAAAGGCTCAAAGAAAATGCTATGAGAAACTGGAGGAGGAAGAGGTCACTTTTAGCAAAGAGTATCAAGTTGGAGATCATTAAGGAGTTGACTCCTAAACTGAGATTTCTAGGAAGGGAAGAAAGAGATTAGAAGTGGTGTGTAGAGGAGTTAAATCCAATTCTATTCATGGTGATTGGTGTGAATAAAGGTTTAGAGGTGGAGAAAGTAGAATGAAAAAATGGAGGAGGGTAAGGAGAGCAGTAGTATAATTTGTTGAAATAGGTATGGCGGGGAGGGGAGAGACAGAGACAGAGAGACAGAGAGAGATAGAGAGAGATAGAGACAGAGAGACAGAAAGAGAGAGAAATGGAAAGAGGAGAGTACAAAAAGGTAAATCATTTCAGAGAAGATTGAAAAAGTATATTAGCTCTTTATATTAGGATAAGAAATTTGTACTTTATTGGCTGAAGAAAAATTCAAGAATTTTGAGAACAGAAATTATGTCAACAGTGCAATATAATAAGAAAATTAAGCAGCAATTGGAAAGATTGGACAGCAAACAGATAACCATGGAACTGGTCTTAGACTGGTAGAAGGGGAGAGGAGTAGGATCATATATTTAATTATTTTTCTAAATCATTTAAGAAACTATAGGAACCAGAGTGGGGCAAAACATTTAGATGATGATCAATGGAGATAGAAACAGAAATTTTATTGTCACTGGAGAATATTACAGATTGTCTAGACAGATGTGAAATGTTATAATATTCTTTAAATTATAGTGACAAGTCTTAAATTCTCCATCTCTATCTCTTGGTCTCTCATATCTCTCTCCGGCTCCCTGTCTCTGTTTATCTCTTTTGGTCTGTCTGCCTCTCTTTGTCTCAGTAGATCTGCCTGTCTATCTGTCTCTGCCCCATTTCCCACTTACCCCCCAGGAAGAAAAGAGGATATGATATCTTTTGTTTTTGTATTTCCCTATGTCCTTCCACTGGCCCCTCCAAAAGAATAATTCCCTTAAAGATAGGGTTTTTTTTGTTTATTTTAAGAGAATTAAAATTTTTTAAAGAACAAAGAAAATTAGAAAAAAAATTGATCAGAACATGGAAAAAAGGTGAAAACATATACAGTATTCCACAGCTGGTACCTCTTAATCCCCTACCCCAAATTCTGCAAAGGAGTAGGAAAAGTATTTTTCTCACATTTATCCTTTAGGGCCTAAGCTTGTTCTTTGTAATTTTGCAAGACTCATTTTCAATGGTTTTGTGCTTTGTTTTCTTTCCAATGACACTGCCTGTAGTCATTGTGGATTTGTTTGATTGGTTCTGCTTATTTCACTTTGTAGCAATTCATGTAAGATGTTCCTATCTTCTCTGCATTCATCAGGTTCATCACTTCTTATAATAAGATAAGCATAAATGTAGATGTTGATGTAACAAAATATATTTAGCCATTCTCCAAGCAGTGGGAATTTACTTTGTTTCTATCTCTTTGCTACCTCAAAAAGTGCTAGAATAAGTATTTTAGCATCTATGGAGCCTTTTTTCTTTTTTCTTGACCATCTTGTGGTATATGGCCAGCACAGATCTCTGGGTCAAAGCATATTAATTTTATTTGCATAATTTCCAATTTTTTTCTCAGAATTGTCATACTAATTCATAGCTCTACCAACAATGCATTCGTATGCCCATCCCTGTCTTTCCACAGTCCCTTGAAAACATATTATTGCCATAAGTTGTCATCTTTGTCATTTGTTCAATATAAGATAAAACCTCAGAGCTGTTTTTATTTTCAGTTCTCTTAGCATTAATAATTTGGATCATTCTTTCATCTGGTTGTTAAGAGTTTGCTATTCTTTTGTGAATTGTTTGTTCATGTCAATGAAGCTGTTTTTGCTCCCCCAACTGCTAATAATCTTACTCCCAAACTATCTTGTTTATAATCAACTTGTGTTTTTTTCTCTTAACATATATATGTATAATATATGTGTATATATGTTTATGTGTATATACTTTACATATGTACTGGTTTATGGTCATAGGAATATATTCTCCTTGTGAGTAGAGACTGATTCATTGTATTTGTTGTTTTTTAAACCCTTATCTTGTCAGAGAATCGATACTAAATACTGTTCTAAGGTAGAAGAGTGGTAAGGATTAGGCAACTGGGACTAAGAGACTTGCCCAAGGTCACTCAAAGCATCTGAAGCCACATTTGAACCTAGGATCTCCTGTCTCTGGTTTGGCTCTCTATCCACTGAGCCACCCAGCTGCCTACTGTATTTATATGCCCAGTACCTCATCCAGCACTTGGGCAGTAAAGATCACTTAATAAGTACCTGTTAATTGGTTTGACTAGATTAGACTAAATTGAAAATATAGGACTCATAAGCATCTCAAGTTGAGTTTTTGTGTCTGGATTAATGATCTCTCATTTATGGTCCTCAGTTGACAATGTTTATTAGAAACTACTCCATATTCCAATTTCCTTGTTTTTAGAGAAAATAATCAGTCTTTAATTTCAACACCTCGTGAAGCACAAGTAAGTTATTTAGGGACACTGTGGTACAATGTAGAGTATTGCATTCACAGTCAGAGGACCTAAGTTTTAATTCAAATTCTTTTACTTACTCACCTGCCTGACATTTGGAAAACAATCAGTTAGTAAACATTCATTAAGCACTTACTACATGTCAGAGTACCAGATACCAGCCAAGACTAACCATAAAAAAAAAAAAAAGCAAAAACACTCCTTGAACTCAAGAAAATTATATCACTTAACTTCCCCGTGTGACAGTTATCCTAGCTATAAAATAAAAGGTTTAAACCAGAAGGCTATTAAAGATCCTTGCTTCTTTAAGTCTAGAATTCTATAGTTCTGTGAAGCTAGTATACAAGAGACAATACATGCAACTGAATGAACAAGGTCAGAATACTACTACAATAAATAAACTCTACTTAATTCAGCTAAAATCTGAAATCTATTTCCTTGAAGCCTCTCTCCTTGGCCTCATCCTCCGTCTGAGTAAACTAGATTTCACCTTATATATCTTGGTAATTTGCCCAGAACCAGTTTATTTTCTATTATAGAAGTCTTCCTACAGGGCCTATTTTCTTGGTCAAACTGTTTCTATTCTATCAGTAGTTTTCCAGTGTCATAGTTCAATGAATCTGGGAATGTGAGGCAGGGTCCCTGTGCCATTTAGGATGACCTTCAGCTTTTATCCCCTCACTTACAGGCTACCTGGAATCCTTCTACATACTTTGACTTTTTTTAAATTAAATTTTATTTTCAATTAACAAGCATTTATTCTCACCCTTACCTTCCCTCACCACCTAAAAAAAAAAAGGAAAAGGTAAAAAATGAAAGAACCCTTTTTTTAACAAATATGTATAGTCAAGCAAAATTAATTCTCATATTGGCTATATTAAAAAAAAAGCCCCATTCTGCATTTGGTGAGCATCACTTCTCTGCATGGAGATAGGCAACATCATTCATTATCAGTACTCTGGAATCATAGCAGTCAATGAGGTGATCAGAGATCTTCCAAAATTGTTTGTTTTCACAACACTATTTATTGAATAAATAACTCTCCTAGTTCTGCTTACCTTACTCTGAATCAGTTCATTTAACTCTTCTCAGGTTGCTTTGAAATAATTCCTTTTGTCATTTTTTGGTAAGACAATTTGCATTGTCCTTATGTGATATAATGTATTCAGTCATTTCCTAATAGATGAATACCCTTTAGTTTCCAGTTCTCTACCACCACAAAAAGAGCTGCCTTAAACATGCTTATACCTGTACTTTGTTTTCATCTTTATCTGATCTCAGAGGGAAGGCACTACTGTTAAGAAGGAACTAAGCAAAGCTAAAATAGGACTTAATCTAGGACTTGAAGGAAGTAGGAAATCTAGGAGGTAGAGATAAATAAGGCTAGTGTTCCAGGCCTGGAGACATTAATGAAAATGCCCAGAGTCAGGAGATGGAGTATCCTGTGTGAGGAACAGCAAAAAGGTCAGTGTCACTGCATCGTAGAGAATATGGGAGTGAGTGAAGGGTAAGAAGATTAAAAATGTAGGAAAATAGCAGGTTATGGAGGGCTGTGAAAGTCAAAGAAAGAATTTTATATTTGATCTTGGGAGTGATAGAGAGCCACTGATGTTGACTGGATTGAGGAGCCAGGATGATATGACTTTAGGAAAATTAATTTGACAGCTGAGTGAAGGATAGATTGGAGTGGGCAGAGACTGGAGGCAAAGAGCTCAACCAGCAAGCTCCTGGAATAGCCCAGACATGAGGTGATGAAAGACTTACCAGGACATTTGATCCTGCCAATGGCATTTCTACCAAACCTACTTAAAATTCCTGACTTCATCAGGCAGACCGACCATAATATCCCCTTCCTTTGGTGCTAGGTTTTAGCCAGCTGATCCCTTCCACCCCTGTTGCCATAGACATTGAATAATATTAGCTATTCCCACCCCATGAAACCATGTGCATTTTCACAAACATAGGACCCAAAGTTGCCACATTTCATAAGGCTTCCCTGGGAAGAAGCTGAGCACTAATGACATGCCATCACTGTGGCCAGGCTTCTAATTCTGTGCTCTCAAAACAATCAGCTACCCTGTGCCTGTCTGCTAAGCTTTCTGTCAAGGCTGTTAAGGCAAAGCTAAGCGCTTTAGAGTCTCCAGTCAGCATACTTCTAATAGCCTCATGATTGCCAAGTGATTGAGTACAATCATAGGTAGAAGGCAGAAAATGGCCCTTTCTATCACTTGCACCGCCCTCCATCTCCACTCCCAGCTGGCCCCGCAGGGACAGCAGGATTGTCCCCTAATGCATATTTCCTGGCATTTCCCTGACTTGTTTCAAAATGCCTTTAAACTGCTGACAGTGGTGCTGATGAAGAAAAGGAAATGTTTATTTATAGACTAATACAAGAAAATTACAAATGACTTTTCATAAATTTATGGATCCCAAACTGCTGATATTTCTTCTCTCATCTTTGTATATTAAGAAAACTTCATAGAAAATCTTAATAGAAAAGACTCACTGGGTAAAACAATGATGCCTTAGCCACTACCCTCGCCCTCTAAAAACGACAGAGGATAGGATTTTGTTATTCTCTATTTTCATCCTATTTCCTACCTATTTCTCTTTTCTTCCTCATGCATCCCATACATATAATACTCCACCAGCAAAAGGTGAAGGTATACTTAAGGAAAAAAAATGAGATTAACATGATTGATTTTTCCAGTTTCTCTCTTGATCATCCCACCTTTTGAGGAAGCCTGTCTTCCATCACTGGAGATTATTAATATTAAGGTCAGAGCAAAGAATCAGTGGCCTGGAATAGCTTATGTACATTCCTGCCTGGAGGCTAGGGGACATCATCTCTTTCATTATGATTTTGTGATTCCCTGAATTTCATCTTTTTGGGGCTTATTACAAGGTCTATGATCAATTTAGATGGAGGTTTCTAGGATGGTGGATTCATTAACTGAATTTTTTTTTCTATAAGAGGTGTCCTCCATTTTTAGAATCAGTGTGCCTTCCAAAAATATAAGAAAGATGAAGATCAAAGGGTGGAAAAAGTGAAA